>NC_081846.1:28838267-29153851 GCF_963259705.1 Myotis daubentonii | reverse complement strand
TCCCAATCTTCCCTGTACCCACCACATTATCTTTCCAGTTTTATAATATTTGAAACATTACATCTGTGTGTATGAATCTCCTGTATCATTAATTTTTTTACTCCACAAATTATTTATTTGAACTATATTAAAATGAAAAATATATTTCGCATCAGCAACAATGTTTAGCCATTCTTTTCCTTGTTTATTCTCATAAATAACATCTACCTATATCTCCACTTAGTTCTATCTTCCTATTTCCATGTGAATCATCAAGCAATCCTCCTCCCAATGGACTAAATTTGGGCACCCAAGTCTGAAGAATTGCCGGGAGCCTGTCCATCTTGCTGTTTCAAGGGACCTGGCATATATGGCATACTGTTCTTAATATGTTTGCTCACCTTCTTGGCACTACGTGTTTTAACCAAGGTCACCTCTCTGAGAAAGATTGTTTCCCCAGGTAGGGATTTTCCCCTGAAGTTAGGGAGGGAATAAAATCCCTTAACTAAGTGCCAGGCGGGTAATTAATCACTTTAACTACGAACAATCATGCTTAAGCTACATAATCTTTACTCCCTGGAATGGAGATAAGAAATGCCCTAACCTTTGGAATAGAGATTGATAGGATTGGAATCAACTGGTATAAATACAGATGTAACAAGACAACAGGACACAGAACCTAGACACAGAACCTAGCGAGAGAACATGGCAAAAGATCCAGGACAGAAACTGGCCACAGAACCTAGATACAGAACCTAGACACAGAACCTAGACACAGAACCTACACAGAACCTAGAGACAGAAGAACTTCGCTGGAGAGAACATGGCAAAAGATCCTGGACAGCAACTCGCCACAGAATCTAGAGACAGAACCTAGAGAACCTAGCTACAGAACCTGGCATATATGGCATACTGTTCTTAATATGTTTGCTCACCTTCTTGGCTACAGAACCTACAGAACCTAGCTACAGAACCTGGATAGAACATGGCAAGAGAACCTGACTAGGACCTGGTGACTGAACCTGGCTGGAGAACCTAGCGAGGGAACCTGGCTACAGAACCTGGCTGGAGACCCTGACAAGAGAACCCGGCTATGATGATCACCTGAACGCTGCCTCTGTGTCATTCCTTCTTCGCCGACTCCGTCCACACCTTTGGGGACCCCCTGGACTTGCTGGGGTTGGACCCCAGCAAAGAATAAATGACGGTGTAATGACAAAATAGACAAACAGCAATGAACCAATAATCATAATAACAAAATTACCATAGGCTTGTAAAAATTTACAGTTAGTCCAAGCTTTTCCATCCATGACTTCATTAGACACTCATAACAATCCTATAAAACAAATAGTCAGTGATCATTATTTCATTTAATACATGAAGACACAGGCTCAGGGTGGTTAATGGCTTGTGCCTGAGGTTATAACATTAGTGAGAGATGGGAAGAGCCAGGACCAGTGGGCATTAAAATTTGAGCACCAGCCCATGTTCTGTCTGGTATTTGCAAGGGAAAAGATTCTCAGCAGAGAAATAATTACAAGGCTAGAGAGAACCCTGCTGCAATCCACCTGGATAAAAGCGTGATGAGAAAACCTGTCATGCAACCCTGAAAAAGTGAAGCCATGCTATTTTGAGTAAAACCTCAGGGTTGAGCCTAAGTCTAAGAATCCACAATTAGTCAGCAGTGGGTGCTGACAGCTATGGCTAGAGCCAGCGACACAAAGATCCATTTCCCAGGGACACAGGATGGGATGCCTGCCTCCAACACGGGCTCCTCCAAATTCCCCTTATTCAAATAGGCTCTCATTCTCCTCCGAATCCCACAGCACACAGTGTTCCTCTTAGCCCCCACATGCTCTACTTTAATGGCTCTTGACTGGCCTCACCTTCGAACCTTGTGTTGAGCTTTTGAAACAATACACATTCCTGATATCCACAGTGTATCACCTAAACCAGATTCTCAGAAAGAAGATCTTTGTGAAAGGTTTTCCATTAACCCTGAGGCATGGTTAAGTTTATAGCTATGCCTTGAATTTATAATCTGCTAATTACATTCAAGCAATCTTTGTTGAACACCTACTATATGTGAGGTACAGAAAAGAGGATCTGAGTAAAATATAGGACACTTTTTCAAAGAGCCCATGGTTGGTTAGGCAACAGAAGCCTGTAAGTAAATACATTTAAATGAGACTGTAATGCAACTACAATAGTTATAGAACTATGCAAGCGATCCTGCCTAACTACAGTGGCCACACTGGAGTCTGGAGTGACAACTAGGTGAGGTCTATGCTTACTCTTCTCTGTATTCCACACCACACTTAAGGAAAGTAAATCCTATTTAATAAAGAGGTAATATTAAAATGAACCCTCACGCCCTCATAAGATGGCTGCCTACGACCAGGGAGGTTAGTGAGAGATGACCAAACAACTGAACAAGCAGGCTGCGTGGGGTGACCAGGCTGGCAGGGGAGCAGTAAGAGGCAACCAGGCCGGCGGGGTCGGGGGGAAGTTGGGGGCAATCAGGCCTGCAAGGGAGCAGTTAGGTGTCTATCAAGCTGGCAGGCAGAAGCAATTAGGGGCAATCAGGCAGGCAGGCAGGTGAGCGTTTGGGAGCCAGCAGTTCTGGATTGTGAAAGGGATGTCCGACTGCCAGTTTAGGCCTGATCCCTGTGGGATCCCGAGGGGTCCTAGATTGGATAGTGTGCAGGCTGGGCTGAGGGACACCCGCCCCCACCCCCCCAGTGCACAGATTTTGTGCACTGGGCCTCTAGTTTTAAATACCGTGGGGCCTTGACTTACGAGTTTAATTCGTTCCGTGACGGAGCTCGTAACTCAAATTACTCATATGACAAATCAAAAAGTGAATGAGTGAGACACGTGATGCTGGGCTGATGTTGTGGCGTTCACTGTGACGTTCGCTGCACCAACTAGCGGTGGGGTATCTGAAGCTGGCTCGTAACCCAAATTTTAGCTCGCAACTCAAAGCAAAAAATCGGCTGAGAGACGGCTGGTATCTCAAAAAACTCGTTAATTGGGACACTCGTAAGTCAAGGCCCCACTGTATGGGGCTCAGGGTAGGCCTCACCAAGAGAATAACATTTGAGCAAAAACATATTAGAGGTAAGAAAGTTGTGGAGGTGCTGGGATGAATGATGTTTCAAGTAGAAAAATAGCTGTAACAATGTACTAAGGGGGAGCTTGCTTGGTGAGGCTGAGGAGCAACAAGGAGGCTGACAGGAGCAGAGTTAGTGAGCAGGAAAGAATAAGAGGAGAGGTTGAAAAGATAAGGCTTCGTAAGAACGCTTTAACATTTTACTCTGAGTGAAACAGAGGGTTTTGAGTAACCCGACTCTTGGAAGAATTAATGAGGTAGTTGTGTTGAACAAAGAAAGCTGGGGGGAGAAGAGGGCAAGAGGGAAAGATCAAGCAGGTGTGATGCTAATGGCCCAGGTAGGTCAGTAGCTGTTGAGAAGGTGTCAAACTCTAAGCTGTCCTAAAGGCAGAGCCAACAAATTTCTTTTCTTTCTTTTTCTTTTTAATAATAGCCTTATTGAGATATTAGCCACATACCATAAATTTCATCTTTTAAAGTATACGATTCAGTGGCATTTAGTATATTCACAAAGTTGCTCATCGACGCTCACTATATAATTCCAAAACAAATGCATGATATTGTTCCATTATCCAATGCACCTGTGTTAAGAGGAACTTAACTAGAAAAATTATAATGACCAAAATATGACACAGGAATGACTATCTCAGTGTCAACTCTGCTCGGTTCATAGTTATACCTAGATGTCTCTGTTGGCCATCCTTCAGAGGAAACCTGAAGTGCATGTGGTGTGGTCAAGGGACGGGACAGTGGTCGCACACACTGCACCACTGGAGGCTTCTCTGGACTAGAACAGAGTCCCACTTGCTGCTGGATGTTCCACACAAAAGTAACAACATGTCATGATATGTTTTCATGGCATAGAGTGTAAAAAGTACATGTTAAACTTTGATAATCTGCAGTGATAGGTTTATTTTTAAATGTTTTCAACTATGGTCTACGGGCCAAGCACTAACTGAGTTATTCTAGACCCTCTATCTCATTTCCCTTCATTTCATTTCCTCCCTGATCAGATTCCAAGTTGGATCTTAGGTGATGTCTGGCATGAGTTTGTAGCAGCTCAGGGCTTGGCCTTTTGGGCAGAATGCCATGATAATTTCACCCAACTGGTGTATGCTCTGTTGCAATGTTAGTATCACTAAGTAAAAATAGACTGAGCAAAAATAGCATTAATCTTAGGATTCTCAGTATATATAAGAAAAAAATAGTGGAGTCTTCCCGGACATGTTAGTATGAGAGTTTATTATGAAAATATTAATTGAGAGCCATATTGAAAAAAGCAGGAGTCATATCTGTGGTTACCAAGGACAGAATTATAATAAAGTCCTAGTTAATTAAAATCAAATTTACACAATTATGTATCTCAAAAGGAAACATTTTCAAAATTACTCACTTATAGAAATTTCCATCCCATCACAAATTGACTGAACATCAAAATTCAATAAATAGCAATTCAGCTCCCTTCAAAGGAACATATTAAAAATGTAACTTAAAAAGAGATCACGTCATTAGGAAAATTTAGTTGCAAAAAGCTAAGAAATGCAGCTGTAGAAGCTTATTTCATCTGAAACCAGTGAATCCTTTATAAAACCTTGAAATTATTTATCAAACATTCTGGATGACTGAGACTCAAAATTATGTTAATAAGACAAAGCTCTTAAGGTATCCATGAGCATAAACTTATTATTTTATCCAGTTCCTGATGATTAAAAATTATAATTATGTTCTACTTTTAAATAAAATTGTGATGAAGGTTCTTGTGTCTCCGTTCTAACAGATATTAGAGAAGAAACTATATTTAATAACTTGTGGTTAATTATTAGTAGAAGTATTTTTTCTATCCTACAGCTATTTTTATGAATACTACTTTCAGGCATTGGCTAGAAGAAGGACAATAAAAGATGGAGAAGAAAGGGAGAAGGTAGATAAAAGGGAGAAAGGAGAAAAAAAGAGTAAAAAGAGGAAGAAACAATGGGTGAAAAAGAAAATGAGAGTAAGAGTTAAGAGAAAGAAATGTCCAAGTGAGCAGATATAGGGAGATCCCATAATTATCACCGTGTGTTACTCAGTGCCTTTATTGGTTATATATTTTATTAAATCTATAACCTGAAATATAGATGAATTCCATTGGAATCATATTATATATTAAACAGTATAGGATAACCAGAAGATATATCTCAGACTTGAATTAGGTAACTATTTTTGATGAAATTAGAGACAATGGGATGTAAGGAATGCTAACTGTAGATGTGACTCATACTTAAGTAGTAATCAATAAAGAAGTGTCCATGGAGCTACATAAATATCTTTGTTTTAATTGTGTTGATGTCAAAAGATGATTTAACAATGCAATATACAGATCATGTATCATAGAAATGTACACTTGAAACCTATGTAATCTTATTAACCAATGTCACCCCAATAAATTTAATTAAAAACAATTAATTGTATTGATGTAGAAGCAAAATTGAAATACAAATGGTAATAACAAAACCTTATCCCTTTAGTTTGGTTCTGTCTGAAGAAAGATAACTTTAGAAAAAGAATGATTATCAGCTTGGAGGCCTAAAAACAGGATCCCCAAAAACTTTTGCCACCAACATATTCCAAGGCAAAGACCCCAATACCATGTCTTTTTAGTCAACATATCACCTTACTTAAAATGATGTAAGAGGATTTGACAATTGGATGGTATAATTGATTAACACTGCACATTCACCTCACAACCTCCCAAATGCCAAATAACATCTTATACAAATTTATCCCTAGGGGGAGATTATATTGACCTATAAACTAGAATGTTTGGTCCTTGATCACTGTATTTTTTTTTGTACAAATTACCAGATTGATTTTTTTGGTTGCTGTATTCAATTCTATTATGATATTGGTTAGGGAACCTAAATTACTATGAATACCTGACAAAATCAAGTTTCTAAAACAACAGATATGAAGACTTGACCCAAGATATGGTGACCACAACAATATACCACCATCTATGCACTGCTCTGCAGTGGGCCAACCATCCTTCCTAAGGACATAACAGATCATTCTGTTATAACTACAGTGTCTAAATTACATGCTTCTTTCAAGGAAGTTTACCCGAAGTTTCTCTTAAAAACTTGGAAAAGGCTAGCACATCTTTGAGTAATAAAACTACAAATGAAGAAAAACAGATCCAGAGACAGAGAAACATCGATCAGACTGTCAAAACTCAGAGGGAAGGTAAGGGAGGGTAGGGGTAAGGAGAAGAGATCAACCAAAGGACTTGCATGCGTGCATATAAGCCCAACCAATGGACACAGACATCGGGGTGGGGAGAGGACATGAGTGGGAAGTGAGGGGGAGCAATGGGGGGATAAGGGCACATATGTAATACCATAATCAATAAAGAAAAACAACTACAAATAAATTTCAATTTGCTTGTATAATATACATACTTGCAAGAAAAAAGATATGGAATAGCTCCTGATTTGTCCTTATCCAATTGCAACAGACTCAGAAAAACAAGCCATTGGGAAATAATTTTTCTTTCTCCTCAGTCTCCTTTAGTTTATGTAGCTTTGGAGAGGCTCATAAAATCTCAATCTCTTTTTCTAAAATGTTCCATCTGTTCCTGACGATTATTCTCCCACTTGAAGACGAAATCCTTTTGCTTCCCAATTATCCTCAGTATCCAACTGTGATGGTGGCAAAGGGAGTAGTAGAGAAAAGGATGTAGAACTAAGCAATGGTGATTGAGTTTTCATCAAAATATGTCTACTAAGAAATAGAAAGGGAGATTCAGGAAATTAGACAATATTACTGAAGTTTTATTATTATTCCAAATTTTATTTGCTTATAATGACTCCCAGATGAATTAGTTCCTGTGTATAATATTTTTATCCTGTATATGGACATGTACATATATCCACTATGATAAATAAGAAGAGAGGGTATCTGTTTCCTAATTTACCTACATAAATGGGTGACGATTGAAGATAAATTATTTGGTGCTTATGGTATAGTGCCAAGTATCTGATAGATGCTCAGTGACTAATAGTAATACCTTACTGATCACAATAACAGCAGCAACTAACACCAACCTGATCATTTCATTTAATAATAACAATAACTTTATCTTAAAGGTGAGGTAATTGAGACATAGGACATCAGTAATTTTCCCAGTGCCAGAATGCTAACAATTGTGTAGTGGAAATAAACTTTGAGCTCAGTCTCACTAGAGACTCTATGCTTTTAGCACACTATGTAATTATTCTTGTCATCCTTTCTATGTTATTAATGCTGTAAGTCTTATTATTAATATTATTTAGAGTTTCTTAATTACAATCCAACATTCCATAAGATAAAAATGAAATTTGATCAATCTATTTGCCTATGCTTGGAGAGTTGATTATTTTAGCATGGTTTCAGAAACTGGGTTCTTAACTTATAGTGGGCTCACACTAAACAAGGTCATAAAATGGATTTTTAAAATCCAGAAGGATAGCCCTAGCCAGCTTGGCTCAGTGGATAGAGCGTCAGCCTGCAGACTGAAGGGTCCCAGGTTCGATTCCGGCCTAGGGCACATGCCTGGGTTTGGGGCCCGATCCCCAGTAGGGGGTGTGCAGGAGGCAGCCGATCAATGATTCTCTCTCATCATTGATGTTTCTATCTCTCTCTCCTTCTCCCTTCCTCTCTGAAATCAATAAAGAAATATATTTAAAATAAATAAATAAAACCCAGAAGGATAATAGATTAATATGCAAAATAACCGATTAATGTACTTTTCTGGAAGCAGTAATTACTACCAAATGGGAACACTAAATGTTTGAATGCAATACAATCCCAATAACATTCTTAAGGAATTCTTTTTAAATATGAAAAGTAAATAGCTCAAATTTGAGAGCATAAGCATGCAAGTGTATCCAGAAATATTCTGAGAAAAGAATAAGAAGGAAGACACACCCTTTTAGACATCAAAATATATGTAAAAAATACATAAATCATGATTGTAGAGATAAAATAATAAAGCCTTAAAATCCATTTAAATTATGTGAGAACTTAGCATATGTTAATGTAAGAAAATGTTGACATTAAAAATAATTGTGAAAGAATAAATTATTTCTTGAGTGGTTCTGAAATGACTGCCTAGCCATTTCTATAAAAGTAGAGAAAAATTATAATGTATTTCTACATGAATCTGCAAAAATAATTCCAGATATATTAAATACTTTAATATACAACATAAAACAATATTACTCGTGCAATACATATGAATGTAATATCTTTGTGAGGGATATAATTTTTTAAGAATGATGTACAGCAAAACCATATGAAATAATTATAGAGGCCATGTACATTTTTAAATAATTACACATCAAAAATGCCACAATTGAAATTGAAAAGTAAACTAGGAAAATAATTTTTATGTCTATAAAACTTAGAAGATCAATAGCCTCAATTTAAAATAGACCCTATAACTAAAAAAGAAAAATTACTAATAGAAAAATAGGTAAAGGACTTCAACAGAAAATATAGGAAAAGTATTCACTACATACATAAATAGCCTTTTCATTTGATAGAAATTAAAGCAATAGAAAAAAGGCTATATGAAGTTGTGCCTATCATAATTTATGCAATGTGCAATTATTTCAGCATTAAAACTAATTTTGACCAACTGTAGTAAAGTAGACTGTTGCTGACAAATGCTTTTGCTGACAACAATTAGAAAATATAGGTAAAACATAGATAACATCTATTTGAAATAATTGGAGAACTGATAAGGCAACCAAGACATAAGCAGCCAAAATCCAGGAGAAAAGGACATGGAAGAGGGAACTGACCTCTCCACCAGTGTTTGGAAGATCCTGGGTACAGGGCAGGAAACTGAGAAACACAACAGAAGATCATGACAATAGAGTGGAAATGAAAGTGAAGCTTTTAAAAAATCCCAAAGGGATTAAGAGGATGAAAGTAGTAGTTGGGGTTCCTTAACCAGTTATGTGGGATCAAATCGAGAAGCAGGAAGACCCAAAGAAGGGGATGCAACACTGTGGTTTATTAGCCTACGGCTTTTGCTAAGTTCGTAAGTTGAGCAGCAGGAGAAATTATAAATATAATTTTTTTTTTTATTTTTATGTGTGTCTAGAATAGTGTACTTTCTTTTTTTATTATTAAAAAATTTTAGTGTTGACATTATTGCAGGAGTCCTCCTTGCCCATCTCCACCCTCCTTTACCTACTCCTATCTTGGCCTTTACCTAATTATTGTCAGTGTCCATGGGGTATGCATATACGTTTTTTAGCTATTTACTTCACCTTCTTTATTTATTCAGTGTATTAATCAAAAGATGAAGAATACCATTAGAAAACTGGATTTTAATTTTTAAATAATCAGAAACTCTAAAGCTAAGTCATAGTTGATATTAGAAATCCACTAGGTAGGCTTACCACTGACCAGGCTTACCAGAAATGAAGACCAGTAAATGAAAGAAAGGTTAAAAGAAAATATCTATGCTAACAGAGTGAAAAACAATGGAAAATATAGAGAAAAACAGAATAGCCTATAAGAAAAGTTCTAACCTAATATCCCCAGAAGATGGGAGAGAGAACAGAGAAGAAACAATAAAGAGCTGATGGCAAAAAATATTTTCAACTGATTAAAAAGTGCATACGCACACAACTAGATGCATCATAGTAAAACTACTGGAAACAAAACAGAGAGAAAAAATTGAAAGCACCGGGTTTAGTTGGGGGTGTGGAAAGATACTCTCTCTGAGGAGCAAAAGTTGGGCTACACTGACCTCCCAAAAGAAATTGTGGAAGCCAGAAAGTAATGGAACATCTCTAACAGGGATAGTATGGAATATGACTAGGAAGAGACAGAAAGAAGGCTTCTAGACTTCCGGTAATGTTCTACATCTTAGCCTAGCTGGTGTATACATGGTATATATACTTTGTAAAAAGTCCTCCAGCTGCATACTTAAAAGTTGATATTCAATGAAAAACACTCTATCATAAAAAATTGTAAATCAATATTTAGTGACATGGAATGATGCCCATACCAGATTGCCAAGGCATATTTTAAAACAGCATGTAGAATATGATCTCACTTTTAATTTTAAAAATTATATACATTTATAGATTTCATATAAATATAAATGCATGAAGAAGTCCCTAAACATATGTTCATCAAAGCACTGAATATTATCTCTAGGTGGTAGATATAGTGGTGATTTTAGTTTCTTCATAACATTTTTTTCTGTATTGTTTGACTTACTTCTGTGTGATTCTGCCTAGAAAACACTGTAGGAAGAAATTGCTTTAATGTGGCACAATAAGAATGTAGCTATTCATTACTTGCTTAGGTTAAAAAATATTTTCTTAATAAGGTATGTTCCGTAATCCTCACAACCATTAACTAAACTGAAGCTGTTATATTTTCCCATTTTACAAATATGTAAGCCTAACACAAAGGCATTATGAATTGATTGAGTTCATATATATTCTTGTTCAAAATTGTATGTTATTGCTATCATAGAGTAACAAGCATAAAATAAATGGAAGGAACACCTTTTCTTTTCCTTATAGCCACAATGTATCTTGTGGTTTTAACAGACTAATATTATAATGCTGCCTAAAATTAAGAAGTTGGGTCAAAAATGCCCAATAGTAGATATGGGCAAGTTTATAAATTAAATGAAAAGTTTTGAGATCATAATGCCTATAATAGCACTAAGTAATTTGAAAATTATAGATGTATAAATGATTAAATATGTATACATAATTTTATTTTTCTATAAATAACATTTATATGATAATGATATTATAGTAATGGAGAAAAAGCATACATACACAAGCATACACCAACAAATGAAGGTAGACAATTTCCACTCAAGCTTTCCATGAAGGACAAATTCCTTGAGCTCACATATTTTCTAGTATCATCTAAGTATGCAAAAACAACAACAACAAAAAACCAATCATCATTCATGCTGCTAAGATAGAATTTGTCATTGGGAGATTTTTCTCATCCTAATTAGTATGTGAACATAGGTCCCTACAAATCATTGACTGCAGATATTGAACTTTTACTGGAGAAAGTTAGTGGCTTATAATTACAGTCTGGATTTACACCTTAGTTCAAATCCTAGCTCTGCCAATGTGAACCTTATTAGAAACCTTACCTTTGCTTGGGGTAATGTGAACCTTAGCAAGCGCTACAACCTTTCTAAGTCTAAGTCTTAGTTTCCTTGTCAGTAAATTACCATCACTCAACTCATAAAACTGTGCTTAAGATTTTAATCTTTGTTATGAAGAGTATTACAGATGTCCCCCATCTTTCCCCATTGCCCACTCCACCTGGTTCCCACCCCATCCCAGGCCTTCACCAACCTATTATCTGTGCCCATGGACTATGCGTATACGTATGTAAGTTATGATTAAATGATGCGACACACATAAGAAAATGAGCAAGGTGCCAGGCACACATTTTTCTCAATATCAGTTATTGCTAATATGTTGGTTTCATGAGGCATGAGGTGTGAGAAAGGGAAAATGCATGCCGATGGCATCAGTGCATCATTTATTGTAAAACAGTCATAAGAAGAGAAATACAAAAAGGAAATTGCTACCAAAGTCTGACTTTGGTAAGAAATATTCCATGCTCTATGATATAATTTAATGATCACTCTCACTTACTGCTTGGCCTGCAGTACAAGGAAAACAAAACGTGTGTCACACTGAAGTGCAGCTTCTTTCCAACACTGTATTTGCCAGTGGCACACCCACAGAGCATATGGCCAACGGAACATTCTCTTCTGTGTTCGGCACTTAAATCTTCCTTCCAGGGAGGCTCTCCTGCTTCTCCTGCTTCTGGGGCTCATGCATTTAAGATGTGCTGTGGTTTGTTAATTACTATTTAATCTGGTAGAAAAGGAAGATGCACTCATATCTAGCCTTCCTTTGACTTTGCATTAACATAGGAATGCAGATCTGTTTGATATGTTTTGGCTGATGCTATATAGTCTCTTTCACAGAACTGTTCTGTATTTGCTGATCCATTTGAAATCCAGCTTTTAACTGAGCCCATTTAAATCAAAATAGTAGTGATCAGTAAAATAATTTTGGGAGATGACAGCTATTTATCATAAGCAAAAGTTCACTTATCCCTTTTATAAAACTGGCTTACCTGATTATGCTCTACAAAGTCAGTTCTTACATAGATACTAGATGTATAACTGTTTATTTTACCAAGCCTGGCAGATCCAGGCAAATGTCACCTTTAAATATATACCGATATATGCAGATATTTGCATCTGGAAGAAGGTGCCATACTTGCAAGAGATTCTGAACAAGAAGGCATTGTTAATTGAGGTAAGCCAGAACAATACTTCATGTGAACCACATACATCATCACCAACATCTTATTACAATAGGTAGTAAGGCTAAAAACTTTTTAAATGACAAATCCCTCCTTACCAAGTAATTGCTACCATATTTTAGACAATAAGGATTATAAGCAATCCTTCTACCAGCCTTTGATTACCCCCTCCCCATATTTGTTTTTGTTGACCTGGTTTGTCCTCTGTAGTGCTGAAGATATCTAACAGTCGAATCAGAAGCATCTCCATTTACTTAAGTCTGTTTCAAATGCACAGAATTCTTTTAATGCCACTGTCTTTGATCTCTCTATTTTTGATAATTTTTCATATCTATATTTTTAAAATCTTGCTGGAGGGGAAATGTTTTAGTCTGAGTATTAAGAAATGTTTAAACTCTATTTTATTGGCTTTATTGGTTGAACCATATTAAATTGCCAACATTGACCACTTTTGGCCTAAACATTATAATTTCATATAATTCTACCTAATATTTTCACTTTATTTTACTTATATTACACTCTGCACTTATTTTATTTCAGAGAGGAAGACAGAGGGAGAGAGAGATAGAAACATCAATGATGAGAGAGAAGAAACATCAATGATGAGAGAGAATCATTGATCAACTGCCTTCTGTTGGCCCCTCACTGGGGATAGAGCCCACAACCCGGGCATTGCCCTGACCTGGAATCTAACCATGACCTCCTGGTTCATAAGTTGATGCTCAACCACTGAGCCGCACTAACTGGGCTATACTCACTCTTACTTATGACACAACCTTTTTACCTGTTTTGCAGCGCTCAGGGCAGGTGTTACTTCTCTAAGACTCCCCATGTAGTCATGTTATCAATGATATCATTGAATTGCACCTTCTCTCTTGTGCTTATTATCATGTTGATTGAATGACAGATGTAGTCACTGGTTAGACTGGCCTCACAGACTAACCCCACCCTGATTTTCATGCATTTTGTTCTGTACTAATCTTCAAGTATCAATGATTTCTCTGTATTCTATCCTCTTCATATTACCTCATTTATTGTCATTATTATTGTAGCAGAAACTTGCATAGCCCTTACTGCATGTCAGTGCCATCCTCAGTGTTTTACACATATCAACTTATTTAACCAAATAAAGTTATCTATTACTTCAGCCAGGTGAAGGGATGGGTCAAACAAGTGAACTTATTTGAACTGCCATATGGCAGAGAGTGTAAGTTAAGCAGGCACCAATTGCTGTGTGAAAAATAATTGCTTAGCTCAAAAAATAAAATAAATTTGCATATATATATTACAACAGCAGAAGATAAAGATAAAGAGGATATTTCAAAAGCAACAGGATTAAAAATATATTACCTACAAAGGATCAGGAATTGGATTAACATTAGGTTTCTCAAATGCAATAAATTAAAACATGGGAAATAGACAGAATCAAAATGTTGAAGGAAGATAACTTTTAATCCAGAATTCCATAACTAACTAAAGCATCACTGAAGTGTGAGAATGAGAACATTATCAAATAAAGATCCAGAGAGTAGGAGAAATTAGAAGG
Source organism: Myotis daubentonii (assembly GCF_963259705.1). Lineage (NCBI taxonomy): Eukaryota > Metazoa > Chordata > Mammalia > Chiroptera > Vespertilionidae > Myotis > Myotis daubentonii. The sequence continues at coordinate 29,139,854 of NC_081846.1, read as the reverse complement.
GATTCTAACATTCATAAACTTTTCCAGAAAATGGAAAATGTTTATAATCTATTATACTATTTAATTGTAGTCACTGACAGAATAGAATATGAATATATAATTTCCAAAGCATCTGAGAAGAAAGAATAGACTCTATTAAATTTGATCAACTTAGTAGAAAGCAGGAAAAAACAATAAAAACAAAACCAATTAAATATTAAAAATTTTAAAAAGAAAATTGAAGGAATAAATTTTAATACAAATGATTATGCTAATGGCTAAACTCTCCTATTAAAAGAATAATAATACCAGATAAATAACTATAGCTATAATAATGAAGACACGAAGTATGAGGGAAATAGGAAAAGACATCTATAATAATAAAAGCTTAATATGCTAATTAGACTGGACAGCCAAATGACCTTTTGGACGTCCTTTCGGACGTCCTTCTGGATGTCCTTCCAGATGAAGCTGCTGCAGCAAGGGCCAAGGCAGAGGCAGTTAGGAGCTATCAGGTAGGCAGGTGAGCAGTTAGGGACAATCAGGCAGGAAGGCAGAGTGGTTAGGGGTGATCAGGCAGACAGGTGAGCAGTTAGGGGTGATCAGGCAGGCGAGTGGTTAGGGGCAATGAGGCAGGCAGGCAGAGTGGTTAGGGGTGATCAGGCAGGCAGGCAGGTGAGCGGTTAGGAGCCAGCAGTCCCGAATTGCGAGATGGCAGTCGGACATCCCCTGAGGAGTCCCGGATTGCGAGAGAGTGCAGACCGGGCTGAGGGACCCCCCTCCCCTCTGCACAGATTTTATACACCGGGCCTCTAGTACCATATAATGCCAGTTTTAAAAAAAGCTATCTAAAACAAAACCCTTTATATCTAAATGCTTTTTATTAGGGAAAGGTTATCATAAAAGGACCACTTCACCATGAAGATATTAGAGTCCTGAATTGATACAGGTTCATTAACAAAGGCTTAAAATACATTATGTAAAACATTAAAAAATGAGAAAATAAATTAATTTTTGAAATCTTTCATTACAGACATAGACATGGTATACGTTGCTTAAAAATGATAAAATAAGAACAGTGGCCTCCTTACTGTTCTTAGATTATAGAGGATATTTTTCTGCTGCAGAAACTCTGAAATTCCCCTTCCTTTTGTCTGGAACACTCTTCCCCAAATATCCACAAGGCTCACTCTCTCTCCTCCTTCAAGTCTTAGCTCAAATACCACCTTTTAAATGAACCTTCTCAGTCAATTCTTTTGTTTTGTCAGAACATATTTCTAAATAAAAATTTAATAGGAATTATTTTTATAAATAGATTTTGTTACTTGGACATTTCCAGTAATTTAAGATAAAATTATTAATAACACATACCTGCTCTAAATCAATTAGCTATCATACATGTGAAGTATACAATTTCAAGGGACTTGATCACACAGAATAAAATGCAATGGAAACCCCTACAATACAGCTATAAGGGATGCTCCCTAGGTTGTGTGCAATGATTTGTTCTTTTCTTTACATATTAGTGAAAAAAAATGGCTGAAGTCAATGAAATTATGAGTCCCAATTATTAAGAACAGAAAGATTTATTTATTAGCAGCTGACAGTGTCATTGTGAGCAGAGTGCACTCCCCATCCTTTGACTTTGGGCTTGGTCATGTGATTGTGATGCCTTTGGCATTTAGGTTGTTAGTGAATGTGATGTGGAAGAGACTTTGAAATAAGTTTGCATGATTAGTTGATCTCTTGTTATCATACCTCTTGCCACACGTAGTCTCTGGTCTAAAAAAGATGACAGATCTGTGAAGCTGACCTTGATGAGGCAACCCAGAGCTTAGAGCTAAACCCAGCTAGCCCAACCTAGATCAGCCAAATACCAGATAACACATAGATATGTGAACAATAAATAAATGCTTATTGTCACTGATAGGGAGCTTTGTGGTAGTTTTTTAGATTCATAACTGAAATAACTACATTTTATAACAAAATGTGCTTATGATCTATTTTATGTGAATGTTATATAATTGTGAGTTTCCCAAAGTTTATGCTGTATCATTCCTGCTCTTATAACCAACATCATCTATTATATAGATACCTCAATCCTTGCTTAATTAAATGAACATTCATTTAGCATCTTTTAGATTCTAGGACTCATGCTGGTTTTTGGAGATACAGAAATAAATGGGACATCATTACCAACATCAAGAAGCTTATGTGTAATTAAAAGGGATAGACCAGTAACAGAGATAAGGAATATCACATGATAAACCATCATACAAAAAGCCTTACACAAAGATAACAAGCTCATTTAATATGCAATAAACCAGCATTAAGGCTAACCTGAGACTATGGGTAGAATCTTTTACCCATGTGGAAACCAGTCCAGGTGTGTTGAAAATAAAGCCATGGTTTTGGCCTCTCATCAGTATCACGTTCCATGACACTCAGCCCTCTCACAGCCCCACTTATGCAGAACACAGCTGACGCACCAGGAAGCAATTTTTTAAAACTGTTAATAAATAAAACAGCACTGAAGTTCATATATTTTATTCATAATATTTACACTGAGATCCTCCAATCAGAAAGTACTCATTTTTATCAGGTGCAAATCTCACAGCATATCTTAGAGTAGTTGGATAGCATGTTTTCAAGCAGATTGGTGAATGTAGGCACAGCCTATGTGTAAAACCGGGATCTACAAATAAAATTGAGATAAGGGATACTCTATGGACCCATGGTTTTTGTGTGATTTAAGGGGGAGAAAAAGAATGACCTCTATAATAAGAAAAACCTATATCTAAACCAAAAAGTTCTATGGCAGGTAGGTCTGAGGCTGTGACTTTAGCTGGTGGGAGGAATTAACCCTACGAAAGTGCCACTTATTGATTACATTCTTTAGAAGATTTATGGTCTGACCACTAATATTTCACTTGTTTCTTTTGCTGTTTCCTCTGACCTTTTTTCATCATTGACTTAACAACACTGATATTAACAAAGCATTGTTCTAAGAGACATCCTGCTTGTGCTTATCCTACTCTCCACACCATACTTTGTTAGAAGGCCCACTGGGCTACATCCTTCATGTTTCTCTCTAGAGAGCCACTTGTTTTTTCTCAGCTTGGCTTTACTCATATGGTAAATGGTAATAATAAAGCTTACCTTGCTGAGTTATGTCACGGATTAGAAACCATGCATGTAATACTCCCATCACAATATCAGGCACATAGAATAAGTGGATTAGTAAAATGAATCTAATTTGAATAGCAAATTTTTCACAGCAGCCTTGAAAAAATATTAAATTATTTTACTGTAAAAATAGTAAGAATATTAACTCAGGTGTTATCAAAGATCTTCAACTAAAAGGAATCAATTATTACCTTCACTTATAAACACTGTTTCAAAAATAGACAATATCTTCTCTTTGCCAACCCTTCAAATCTAAATCAGAATATTTCTAAAATAACATTTTTTCATATGAACAAGTTGAGACAAAGGAGATCAGCATGTGTTCCAGTTTTTAGAACTTCAGAAACGGTATCTGGCCTGATTTTGTTTCTTTATTCCAACACTATTGACTGTCATGCATATCAAAGGCCTTAATTGCAAAGATGAAAGGCATGATTCACAGTTGATAAGAAAGAAAATCTTTAGAGTCTCATAAGCAACCTTCTTTCCCAAGCAATGATAGGGTCTGATTGAGGGCACTGCACTGTAATTACAGGATCTTTTTAGACATGATTGTAAGTGTAAAAGATGTGTCTTCTGACCACCATCTGCTTTTTGTTCATGAGATAAATTGTCAGTTGTTTATCGACTAAAATATCCTTTGTGCTTTGTCTTGATTTTCCAGATGATCAAGAACTTAACAAAATTTACAGTTGTTTCTATTTCACTTACCAAATGTTGAAAAAAAAGTGAATATTACTTTGTTTCAGAAATTGGTCCTATTGAAAAGTTTTAAGGACTATTAACTGCCATTCCTGTGACATGAGAGGAACAAGCTTTGGATTTGTAATGAAATATATTTTAGGTTAGAAACCCATTTAAAATATTAGTAATGACAAAATAGAAGAAGCTAGAATCAAATCAGTTTTCCATTTTAGGGTTATTTTCACTTTACTATCAAGCTTGACAGGCAATCACTTACAACCTCACTTTATAAAATTTAGACAGAAAGTTCCAAGTGAAGAATGTCTGTTATAATAAACTTTCCAACTAATCTGCATAAGATTTTTCTACCTTTAATGATAAAATGAAACTCTGATTCATACCATAGGAGTTCTTTATGGAATGGTTTTAAAAGTATGACATAGCCAGGAAGAGTGCTTTTCTCACAAAAAAAATTCCTCCAAAATCTCAAGTCATTTCCTAAACTACACTCAGTGTTATCATCTCTGTTCATTGAAATTGCAGGCCCTCTTAATGCAATCACATTTCTCATTTATAAAATGCTTTCTAAGTCTGATCAGCAATAAATTATAAGGCAATGATTTTGCAACAGGAATGATTTTACTACAGGAAAATATAGGAATAAAAATAACCACCACGTTGTGGTTTTAAACATCTTTCCCCACCACCCTGCACCACACTCACACACATATACACACACCAGAGTCACACAGACATACACACACAAACACACAGACAAACACAAGCCTCACTCACACTCACACACACCCCTGAATCTGCAGCACCTTGGAGGTGGAAGGATGTTGAAGTCACTCCCATTTAGGTCAGTTCTTCTCACCATGGTACTTAACTTCCAGTGTCCTGGCAGATTCAGTTAAGTTATATTGTAGAATTTCTAGGAATTAGTATTTTAATTATTACCAAATGTCTGAAAATGTATAAGTATTTGTATATAAAAATTCAAAAACTTAGAGCAATATATGATACTTTTATTTATTTAAACAATAAATTAGAAATGAAAAATTTTTAAACAGCTCAATAGCAACATGTATACACATCCCTTTATGAGTCAACAAATATGTAATTATTTTCTCGAATTTCTTTGTTCTTAGCTACTATAAGAGCATTTTAATTTTTATAAGAAGACATTTAATTTACATTATCATGATAACTGATGTCTTCATTGTACATGTTTGCACATTTTTCTCTGATTTTAGGGACATCTATTAATATTGTTTTAGTTTTTTCTATATTTTGTCATATTGGCAGATGAGAATCATTTCATTCTGACACAGAATATTTAATGTCACGATCAGGGGAGAGGCTGTGGAGGAGAGCAGGACAGGGAGAGGTGACCAGGAATCCAGCACTGAGACATTTGAGACCCTCCAAACCTAAGCAGCCATTTTTCTCCTGAAGAGCCAGCCCCTCCCAGCAGCCTCAAGGCAGCTAATTCAGCCACACCTAGCCTACACCTCGGGATTTACAAAGGAAACAAAGACTCAGATAGCCCCAAAGGGCCCTCAGGGACTGAGTTGAAGAGGAGCCTGATCAGTCCCTGAAAGTGATACTGCACCCCCCCCCCCCCCAAAGCACTGTCAGAAACAGACCCTTGAGTGATTGAGTGATTGAGTAATTAAGATTGACAGCAGGCAGACAGGCAAAGCAGGCATATTGGTCCCCACTGCTTGCAGGCAAGGCTGTGGAGACAGATGCATAGGAGTGGTGGATTGCTTGGAACTTCAACACGCTGCTGTCTACCTAACAGGAAACTGGGAAGTGTCAGGAAGAGCCAAGAGTGGAGTTTTAAACCAGCCCCCACGGGGCATTAAAACTCAGCTGAAGCGAATGACACTTCTTTTTTATTATTATTATTTTTTCTTGTTTGTTTTTTTTAATCTTGTATTATTTTTCTTCATTATACTTTTTTTATTGTTACTTTATTTTTTCTCTTTTTCCACCCTTTTCTTCCTTACTTCTCCCTTTTTCATCTTGTTTTCTCTTCTCCTGTCCCCGCTTTAGTTTTTCTTTCCTTTCTTTTTACCCGTTGTTAAAAATTGATCTTTATTTGCTTTATTGACGTGTTATCATTATTGTAGTCTCAGTTGGATTACTCACATATCTAATTTCTTCTGCCCTGCTCCAAGATCATGCACCCTTTTCTTTTCTCTTTCTTCGCTAGTAAATTTTTTTAATGCTTTTGTTTTTCCTCTCCTCTCTTGCTCCCTTCTTCTCCTAATTGTTTAATTAGTTTCACTCACTAAACTCAAGCCTATCTGCTCTCTCCTCTAGTCTCCTTTTCCAAAAATAAATGAATAAATAAATAATAAATTTTTAAAAATCTTTTTTGTTGTTTTATCTTTTATTTATTTATTTTCTTTTCTTCTTATCCACTCATTCTCTTTTTACCTCCTCTACACTGAACTGTGGTCCTTCCCCTATTCACTCAATTCCTTAACCTTACTTTCTGTATATCAGCTCTTCCTCTTCAGATTCTATCCCCCTTTTTTCTGGGTGTTTGTTGTCTGCATTTTTTGGTTTACTTGTTTGTTTGGGTGTTTTCTCCTCATATTTTTTTCATACTTTCTTCTTTTTATTTTCTCTCTTTTTTTTCTTTTCTCGATATCATTTTTGCTCTCCTTTCTCTTGCCTAATTCTCTTTTCTCTGGTGGTCACTTTTATTGGGGTTATCGGTGTCGTGAGTACATTTGTGTTTTGTTCTCTTATATTTTGTGCTGTTCGGTCCACATGGTAGAGAGCGAGCCACATAACCAGACACCCTGAGAGGAGACTTCGTCCACAAACAGGACAATAATACTCAAGACCCAACTACCCCAAGAGAACCCAAATATCCCAAGGGGGCATCCTTAGAATACCCAGCCCAGAAAACCTGTGAGATTGCGCTATTGGGTCCCACAAAATATCTACTATATAAGAAAAACTAAAAAAATCTGGGTGGCATAGCAGTTTGATCTAATACACAGAAATAATCACAAAGAAACAGCAAAAATGGGGAGACATAAAAACAACCCCCATACAAAAGAAAAGGAAGAATCAAAAACTCTTAAGATTTTCATTTTGTTTTCTTGCAATTCAGCACAATGAAGTTATTCTGTTGCTTAAAGCACCTCTAAGGCTTCCCAGCAAAGAGAGAAGAAAACCAAGTTCCTAGCCCTGATTTACACAACCCTAGAGGGTCTCCCCAGCCAACTTCTCATCTTCTGTCACACTTCCCACTCTCCTCTCTGTACTCTAATCTCACCATGCAATTCCCTGCTGGCCTTTGTGATGAAAACCTCAGAATCTCAGTTTAAATACCATCTCCTCCAACCAGTGACCCTGACCACCCAATCTAAAATGGCCAGCCATGATGTATCTCTCTCATCTCAACCTATTTTATTTCTCTGTGTTGCCTCTTTCATTGACACTTCCCACATGTTGCTGTCTCTATAATATGATGTAGTAGTAGTCTTTCCATCACTAGATCTTGTTTACCATTTTCCCTTCACTTCTATCAGTGTAGTCATTTAGCAATATCTGTTGAATATATAAAAGAATAAGTAAGTATTCATAAGGTAGATTTCAAGCTGATCATAATGCTTGGTCTCATGCCTCTGAAGTTACTGCTGGTTTCTAAATAGAAAGGAAAAGTAGCTTGTCCTCAAAACATGAGGGTTATGATAAATCCACCTTATCCTTATTTTCCCTGTTCATTGATGAATGATGAACATACAAAATATATAACCCATCTCTCTCTTCAGAATTTTGTATTACACTGAGATAAACAAACAAAAACTGATAGAAAATCAGTCCCAAAATCTTATCAGGGAAGACATCAAGGAAACCCACAGTGCTAATACATGTAGCAACCATAAGCATGTTCCCAGAATAGCTATTTTAGCCCTATTTTAATTGCAACATACTGTTGATTGTTCCTATACCAGTGAAATATACCAGGAACACTAGTATTTTGTATTTCAAACAATATGCTCAGACTTCTCAAGTCTGAAAGTGTTTCAAGTGTTACTTTTCATCCCATAAATCCAGATTTGTCTTCCTACCAAATATGTTTATCCTAGACAAACAGAAGATATCTGAATTTTCACTACGGTTTTGGATGCCAGATTTAGCAAATAAAAATAGAGGACAACCAGTTAAATTTATTTTGAATCTCAGGTAAACAAAAAAAAAAAAATTAGTGGAAGTGTGTTCAATGCAGCATCTGGGACATACATATGCTAAATAACTGACTTCATCTGAAGTTCACATTTAACTGGAAGTCTTGTATTTTATCTGGCAACCCTGACTAGGGTCCACTGTTGAGTGGTTTCTTCTCTAATCGGTGTACTTAGAATACCTAGCATCTTGTGATTGCTCCCTCAGAGTTCCTGGACATAAAATAACAGACTCACTGGTTGCCTTGGACTCTGGGACTTAGTGAGTGCTTTGATCCTCAGTTCAGTAACGCATTGGGCCGAAGATGTATAATATGCATCGATACAGTCTGTATCCTTGTCTGTTTCCATTAATATCACATGTTTTTTCCTCAAAATAGTTTAAGACTCCATTAACTATCAAATGGTTATATCAGTCATTGAACAAACTGTTGTTTAGTTAGTTATTCCATCAAAACTACAAAGTCTTTTAAGAGAAAGCACAAATGGGAAATGTTTTATGTCTCTCAAATAGTATAGCACATCATAAAGCTTGGTGGCTCATAAAACACATCCTCATCAGGGAGTTTCCTCATTTATGTGCAGTGTGAGGTGTGCCTTTTCACGCAGCAAGCAGAACTGGTCATGCACTGGGAATATGATTGCTATAGGCTATGTTTATTTTTGATGATTGTGCTCTGAGTTTGAACACTCAATTCTCTTTCTCTGGATGCATATACAGTTAGAAAAGAGGAAATAAAATGAGAAAACCTTTCAGATTTCTGCAATAAATATATAACTGTATCTACAAGTGTACTCATCCAACCCTCATTTCTAGTTTACTTTTTAAATTAAATTTTGGTTGACATTGTTTAATAAAATTTTATAAGTTTCAAGTGTATAACTCTATGATACATAGAAATAAATGCAGGCTTAAGCTTATCCCTGTACCTGTCCTCTCAAGACCCTTGAGCTAATGAGTATCACTTTCTTCTGTTGTATAGACAACTTCTCTCTATTGGATACTTCACATCAGTTATTATTAGGATTTCCCATAAAATAATTATCCCTATGCTCCAAGCGACCCACAGCCACACTCTACCTCCTTTTGCTTATTCACAACCACATTTATTAAAAAAATGTGATAGTAACCCATTTCTCATTTCTTACTTCACTCCATACATACTAAACTATTATTACTTACTTCCACCTCTGATGTTTATCCAACCAGCTCTCTCTAAGATCATCACAGCACACATCCTGTAAATAAACCCCTAACTTCTGTGGACTACAGAAAAATGACTCCCAAAGATGAGCAGATTCTAATCCCTGGGACCTGTGAAGGTGTTATGATACAGAGAACTAGAGAGATGGCAGTACTAACAGGACTTGGCTTGATGCTTCTAGTTTTGAAGATTGGGAAGGAGCTTTGCAGGCATGCAGGCAACTCTAGAAAGTGGAAAAGCAAGGGAACAGATCCTATCTGGAGACTCTAAAAAGAAATGCAGCCTTACTAACGCCTTGACTCTAGCCCAGTAAGATCTATGACAGACTTGTCTAATGGGCAGAACTATAGATGATACAGTCATGCACCACATAACAATGTTTTGATCAACAATGAACTACATATGCAATGGTGGTCCCATTTATTATGATGGATCTGAAAAATTCCTTACACCTAGTGATATTTTAGCCATTGTAATGTAGCAATTGCCAATGGTATTCAGTATTTAGTACCTTGCTGTGCAGATGTGTAGCGTAGGAGCAGTAGGCTATACCTTATAGTCTAGGTGTATAGTAGACTATGCCATCTGGGTTTGTGTAACTGCATTCTATGATGTTCACACCATGACCAAATAGCCCAATGAAGCATTTCTCGGAATGTATCCTCGCCATTAAGCAATACATGTCTGTAAATTTGTGTTGTTCTAAACCACCTAATTTATGGAAATTTATAATAGCAACAGTAGGAAACAAATATGAGTTCTTTGCTCTAACTCTCCTTGGCTTTCCTACCACCTGTCAGACTGCCCAACCTTGGCTTGCATTTCCACATCTCTTTTAAACCCTCGTGCTCTGTCCTAGATGCATGTTCTACTTACTCTGTATTATCCTCATCCAGGGCTCTAATCACCACCTCTATACAAAAAAACACACACATTTATATTCCAAGCCCATACTTCTTGTTGAATTCCAGGTCTATAAATACAACTGCTTGCCTGACAGCTCCTCTCAGATGAATCACTGTCACTTCAAAATAAATACAGCCTAAAAAGGAAACCATGACCTCTCCCGCTAAAACTTGATCATCTTCCAGCATATTCTATCTGTTACTGGAACCATCAACCACCTAGTTATACAAGCCAGGCACTTAGGAGTCATATTTGACACCTCTCCCTCTCCCTCATCTTCTATATGAAATTTATTACTATCCCCTATCCATTTTACTTACTAAATATTGCTAACATTCATTCCCTTCTGTACATCTCCATTGCCATCATTCCTGCTGCATTAGATTTATATTGTTCTGTACCAAATTAGCACAAACTTAGCAGTTTAAAACAACAACTTTTTTTAGGTCACAGTTCTGTAGGTCAAAAGCCCACAGAGTCTGGGCTAGGTTCTCTGCTCAAGCTGAAATCAAGGTGTCAGCTGGCTGTATTGTCATCTGGCAGCCAGGGTCCCCTTAGAGGATTAGTCCTATTTTTGGTAGAATTTAGCTTCTTGCAGGTATAGCACTGAAGTCCCCAATTGTTTGATGGCTATCAGTAGGGGACTGCTCTCAGCTCTGGAGACTACCCACGCTCCTGCTCACACTGTCTCCTCCAAATCAAAATTAGGGATGGTACCGTGACCCTTTCTTCTAATTTGAATCTTTCTGACTTCTCCTCCTGCAACCAGCTGGAAAAAGCTCCCTTCAAGGGCTCATGTGATTAGATCAGGTCCACCTGAATAATTTTCCTAACTTAAAGTCAACTGTGCATACAACACATAACATAATCTTATTAACAGATTCTGGAGATTAAGGTGGGATATCTTTGAAGGACCCAAAACATCGCAAACATGTCAAACTCACGGCTGGTGGGCCACATGCCTTGGCCCAAATTATCATCATTCTCTACACTATGAATTGACTTCCTAATTAATTCTCCCAAATCCATTCTTTCCACCATTCTAGTCTGTTCACACTGCAGCCAGAGTGATCATCTCCAAACACACACATGATAATGTCATCCACATGCTTCCTGGTGCTCTTAAACTCAGCCATGGCCTAAAGCAGTGTTGCTTGATTTGTCGTCTGGAGCCCAGTGCCTGTGACTGCGACTGCTCTGCAGGGCAATCAGCACAGAAACCATGAGCAAGCATCTAGACACGTTCACAGCAATTCAGAGTAATTTAATGTCTGATAGAACTAAAAACAAATTTGGGGCTTGTATTTTTATGTACATCTTATTTTTAAATTTCATGTTTTTAGTAAGCCACTGTTTATTTTATTTAATGAAAGTATCTAACCATGAAATATAGAAAGAAAAATTTTAAACCATGGACCTGTACCACTAAAAATTGGAAAAGTTCTGGGCCAGTGGGCACTGCACACTCTGGCCTCCACTTCTTTAGCTTTATCTTGTGCCAGGCAGCCCCTCAGTCTCCAAGCTCTATCCACAGTGTCCCTCTCATAGTTCCCTCTGCATTCCATATTCCTTGAGTTATGCTGAATGCCCATACTCGATTATAAACTACCTAGTATCAGGGACCTCCAACATGTATCTATTGCAATTGCAATATTAATAAGTTAGAGGGCCGGTGCATGAATTTGTGTACCAGTGGGGGATCCTTTGGCCTAGCTTGCAGGATCGGGCCAAAACCAGCTCTCCGACATCCCCCGAGGGGTCCCAGATTATGAGAGGGCATAGGCCAGGCCAAGGGACCCCACTGGTGCATAATTGGGGCTGGGGAGGGACGTGGGAGTTGGGCAGCTGCGAGAGGGCTCCAGGGCATGTCCGGCCTGTCTTGCTCAGTCCCGATCAGCCGAACCCCAGCAGCAAGCTAAAGTACCAGTCAGAGCGTCTGCACCCTGGTGGTCAGTGCATGTCATAGTGAGCGGTTGAGTGGCCTTAACATATCATTAGCATGTTATGCTTTGATTGGTTGAACAGATGACTGGGCTACCAGACACTTAGCATATTAGGCTTTTATTATACAGGACTATGTAAGGATTTTGTGAAATGTCCTCTCCCCTCCTGTAAGCTCTATGGTATCAAGAGAGCTTATCTCCCAAGTAATAGGAATATACACAGCTCTCTGCACAGTGCCTGACATATAATAGGTGCTCAAGAAATGCATATGGAATAAGAGAATACATCAATAAATAAATCTAAATGGAAGAACCTAAGAGAAAGCCCCATTTGATTCCTGAAGATCCCTGTGGAGAACAGAATCCTGAGCAGAAAGGGTCTTTTCAGATAGATGCTGCATATAACTTGCTGGAAACCACTCAAATAGTGGCTCTCACCTGGGAGAACTGAGTGGTGATGGGGAAACAAGAGAGCCATGCAGAACTCTATAGACTTTCACTAACATCAATCAAACCTAATCACACACTGTGTAGTCCATGGCCAGCCTTAAGTCATTCATGTTTAAACTTTTATAACAGTACAGTAGGTCCTGGATTTCTCGAAGATAGATTTGTATTACTATACCTACCTAGGACATGGGGTAGACATTGTTAGCTAGAAAAAAAAATAGTCTTCAGTTACAGCAAAGCATGGAGACGTGTTTTTTTAGAAGGTGGAAGAATTGGAGAAATTTTTTTTACAATAAGTACTAGAAATAGTTAATAAGAGGGGGGTAAATATGCATGTGAGGTTCATATGAATAAGTGTATTTAATAAAAATGAATTCTACTGTAGTGCTTCTGATGCATATTAACTTATTGAGTTGGCCCTATGTGACTTATGAGGACAACTAGCTACAATTTTTGCTACCATGATTAACGGAGAAGTGCAGAAACTGAGGCACAGAAGGTTGACAGCCTGCTCAAGTAGGTGGCTGGAGTAAGGATTAACTCCAGGCATCCTGGCTCTAGACCTGTCTTTTAACCACCATATCCTCTAAGAAGTGGCAAAAAGAACGGTTTTCATTAATAATTTAATGGTAAGCAAGAATTTGGGAATTTGGCTGACAAGTATTTAGGAGTCCAGGGAAATTGTGCTGCTATGAACATAGGGGTGCATATAACCTTTCTAATTGGTGTTTTTACTTTACTGGGGACAGATCCAGAGACAGAGAAGCATCGATCAGACCATCAAACCTCAGAGAGAAGATAGGGGAGGGTGGGGTAAGGGGAAGAGATCAACCAAAGGACTTGTATGCGTGCATATAAACATAATCAATGGACATAATCATGCCTCACCAGGGGGGTGAGGGCATGAGTGGGGAGGGGGGGGGCAATGGGGGGATACGGACACATATGTGATACCTTAATCAATAAAGGGGGGAAAAGAGTCCAGGGAAAAGTTAATTGTGCAGAAAGAATTTGGACATTGGCTACCCACAACATCCAGTCCAGTGCTTGGAGAGGAGGTCCTATGGCATAAACTCCTTGTTTATAGCAATAGCAGCAGCCTTTAAAAATTGGATTTTTGTGCCCTGTTGCCCTGGGTTTTTATTAGCTGTAGAGAGCCCATTTGTTATTTCTAGTGAAGGACATTTGCAGTGCCTAAGGGAAATAAAGCTGCAATTACTCAATATTTGAATAATCTATTAAAATGGCAATGAATGGTCTTAACCTTAAAAAAATTCACTCCCTCAAATTAACATTGCTTGTAGTTTATTTCAAAGGTAAAAAAGGACCACAATTTTTATGATCTTTGTGCATTAAGCCCTTGATTTATTACTGTTAGTCTTCAACTAGCTACAATTTTTGCTATGATTATTTTATTTTTTGGCTTTTTGGGGGGTAAAGCACTATCAATAACTCCTAAAATGACCAAAAAAAAGTAAGGTATTCCTATTTTTTCCCCCTCTTGAGTGTGATTTTTATGTGTTTTAGGATTAAAAAATACCAATGACTAAATATTATTTTAGGCCAAGAAAGAAAGTGCACAAATGTTCACTTTTTAAAGATGATAGCATTTTATAAAAGAAATAATGGTCATGAAATTTAACTGATTTGTGATTTAGTTATAATATTTTCCATCATACTGAACTGTGTTGCCAAAGGAGGCATTGGAGAGAAGATTGCATCTATATTCCATTATCATCCTTTGTTTCAAGTAATAATGATTTATCATTCTTCACCACCAAGAAATTTGTGAGGGTTTTTTATTACACTTGCCACTGTGTTATTAAAAAAATTGTAAACTTCAAGCAACAGGAAGATTTATATGGAATTCTGTAATAACCCTGTTTAACGTGATAGCAAATAATTCCTATTGAATAACAATCATTGACTATACTGCTTCAAGCAATGTGCAATAAGACATAAATAATTCCAGGAAAGCCATGTTAATAAATCAATTAATAATTTGAATATAGATAAAGCAATCTGCTCTGCAGCATTCTAAAATGCAGAATTTGGAACAAAAATATATGAGGTATAAATATAAAGTGCAATTATAGAAAGACACACCATAATATGAGCTATAATCTTTATTCATAATCAAAGTATATTTCAGAAATTACTTACTGTTAATAAATTTTAAGAAAGTTGAATCTGAAATGACTTTTATCAGTCACATATTCTACTCAGTATGTTTAAACAAATGGTTTAGATTAGAGTATTCAAAACCATATATATTTATTTTTTAATTTATTTTTATTGTTGAAAGTATTACAGATGTGCCCCTTTTTTTTCCTATTGACCCTCCTCCACCCCACACCCACCCTTTCCAGGCCTTCATCACACTATTATTTGTGTCCATGTGCTATGCATATATGCATATAAATTCCCTGGTTAATCTCTCTTACCCACATCCCACCCCCACCTTCCCTCTGAGATTCATCAGTCTGTTCCATGCTTCTATGTCTCTGGATCTATTTTGTTCATCAGTTTATTTTGTGCATTAGATTCCACCTATGAGTGAGATCATGTGATACTTATTTTTCTCTGACTGGCTTATTTCACTTAGCTTAATACTCTCTAGGTTCCTCCGTGTTGTCTCAAAGGGTAAGACAGCCTTTTTTTTAACCATCTGCATAATATTCCATGGTGTAAATGTACCACAACGTTTTTTTATCCAAACCATATTTAATAATAAAAACTCTGGTTCTAACATCTGCCAATGCAAAGTCATAAATTTCTGTGTATTAGGGTTGTTGTTTTTTCTAAAAATGTAGAGGTAAAAAAATAAAAATAATGAAAAATCAAATTTTCACTGTTTTTTAAAAAGGATTTGTCATAATCAATATTTTTCTGTGCCCTTATTACTAATTATTTATAAACTGTTGGTATTCATGTTTTGGTATCCATCATTTTAAATAAACTGGAATAGAAAGTTGAATCCATAATTTAGTGAACATGATCCTCATAGGTTCAAAACCTTAATTCTGTGTCTGGACTACCTAAATTATCATTTGGGTGTTACATAGACACTCTTAATGAAAAGGGAATTACATAGTAACTCACAAAATATTCAGTTGGCATGTATCAAAATACAAAATAATTTATTGATCATATTATCTATCATTCAAAATATCATGATCATGAAAAATTTTATTTTTGGAAATTTTGACTATACTGTCATTTTTTTCAATGAAATAGACTTTCTCTGCATATATCATTAGTTACTGAACAATTATGTATTCAGATCCATTATTTTCTCCAAATCACACACTGAAATTCCAGTTACTTGAAATTAAGTTGAATCATCAGGTATTTTTTCTTGAAACAAAAATTTTAAATTCAGTCCCCAAGAGCCAAACATTTTGTTTCTACCAACCAGACTGTACTTTTACTACTTTTATTTTCTATTAAAAATTTTTACAATTGAGATTATTTCAGGTGTCTACCTTTATTTTTATAGTGTTACTTTCCCAAGATAGTCTCATAAACAAGTAAATTAAATACCAGAATGTGAAAACCTGGAAAAGATCAGGTTTACATGAGTTTTACACTGCTCAAAAAAAGTTAGATTACTAAACCTTCAAGTAATATACTTGTACCAGTAAATACTTAAATGATGAAAGCAATTACTACAGATGTTTGGAATAAAGATTGAGCTTCAAACACACCCAAATCCAATCAAGGGCATGTATAATTGAAATACTTTTTCTTTAAGACCAGGAAAGAAACAGGGATGTTTGCTCTCATTTTTTTTTTTTTTTAGCATCTTCACCTTAAATTTTATTTCCATTCACAAGAACTCAGAAATGATTACAAACTAAGTCAAACAAAAAACTTGCTATATCCTAGGTATTAGAAGTTTATACCAATCTATCTGGCTTTGGTAAAACAATACCATATTTTAAAACTAGCCTATTTGAATTATAGTATCTTGCATATTATTTATTCCTTTAAAAACATCTTTATTGTTGAAAATATTGCATATGTCCCCCTTTTTCCCTCATTAACCATTTCTAACCCACTCCTGCCCCCAGCCCATGTCTTCACCACCCTATTATCTGTGTCCATGGGTTATGCATATACTAGTATGCATACAAGCTCTTTGGTTGATCTCTTTCCACCCACCCACTCCTGCCTTGCCTCTGAGATTTGACAGTCTGTTCCATGCTTCTATGTTCACAACAGCACAATTTTTAGTAGCTAAGATCTGGAAACAGTCCAAGTTCACATCAGTAGATGAGTGGATAAAAAAGCTCTGGTACATTTACACCATGGAATACTATTCAGCAGTAAAAGAGAAGAATCTTTTACCCTTTGAGACAACATGCTAAGCGAAATAGGACAGTCAGAGAAATATATGTATCACATGAGCTCACTCATATGTGGAATCTAATGAACAAAATAAACTGATGGACAAAATAAATCCAGAAATATGGACACATGGAAAAAACTCTTACCATTTATTTTTGATATCACACTGGAATCCCTAACCAGTGCAACAAAACAAGAGAAAAAATTTCAAAGTCTATCCTATACAATGAAAGGCTAACATGCAAATAGACTGAATGGTGGAACAACCGGAACAACCGAAAAACCAGTCGCTATGACGTGTGCTGACCACCAGGGGCATGTGAGGAACATGGCGGGCATTGGCTACAGCAGGATGGTGGAGCAGGTCAGTGGTGGCTGCCAGCCCTGACCTCCCCTAAGGGCTTCTCCACCTCCCCCTGCTCCTGAGGGGCGATCAGGGCAGCAGCCACTGCTCCCACCTGCTGACAGCACCATTCCATCAGTGGGTACGAGTCAGGTCAGCACCATCAGCGCGTGGGAGCAGCGGCAGCAGGAGCTGGGCTGCTGGCAGACAGGGGACCAGGGGCCATGGAGGAAGGGGCAGGGTGGGGGCACAGAGGATGGGCCCAGACCTGCCCCTGTGCCCACCGCAGCCTCACGGCCCACAGTTCCTTCAAGGTGCACAAGTTCATGCACTGGGCCCCTAGTAGATTATAAAAGAAGATATAGTACTGCTTCTATTTGTGGATAATAGAATCCTCTACATTGAAAGTCCTAAAGAATCTAGTCTCCTAAAATTAATGAGAATGTTTAACAGTATTATAGAATACAAGGCAAATATACAAATAAACCATATTTCTACATAGTAGCTATGAATATTTTAAATTTGAAATTTAAAAAAACTACTATGTTCAATGACACACACTCTAACCCTAACCCAGTTGGCATTGCAGGAAAAGGTTGATTGCAAAGGGACAACAGGAACACATTTTTTAGGTGATGGAACTGTTTTGCATGAGGCTGTTCTGGTGGATTCACAGTATGAAGCATTTTTTAAAACTCATAGAACTGTACTCCCCAAAGAATGCCTTTTACTCTATGAAAATTTTTAAAAGTCAACCAAGTTATAAAGAGAACCCAAGATAAAGTGTATACTGTGACAACTGAGTCTAACTGTATTACAAATGAGTGGCATGACTAATTTTGTAAAAAAAGAAGCTTACCGAAGTAACTTTGTAAAACAGTGTTTGACTACACATTGGAATGTTAAAGATAAAAAAGTGCACACTGTAGTCTAGTTGGTAAATGTGTCTAACATTGTATGAGTTAATTCTGAAACATGTTTACATTTATACTAAGAGTGAACAAGTTGATAATGAAAGCTGGCTTGATAAAGAAGTTGAAATAAGCTGAAGTGGAATGTAAGAATAATCCCCGTGGTGCTGGGTTGGTTTTGGAGGTACCGGTATGAGCTCATTTCTGTAATCATACAGTAAAATAGTCCACACTGAACAGCAAAGAGGGAGCTTAGCATACACGCTGAATTAAACATCAAAGCGCAAGAATAAAATGTAATTTTTTAAAGTAAAGTTTGTATCATTTTTAAAAAGTCCCTAAGGAAAAGTCTAGCAAAAGACATACAAGAGCCTTTGGAGAAATAGTAAAACTTTATTGGAGAATAATAAAATGTACCTGTATTATTTTCCACAGCAAATTTAAGCCATTAATTTGCAGGCAATAAAGTAAAATTTCAAAGAGAAGATTTAAAGACTTGAAAGTGTGTCTCTGAATATTTCTCTACACAAAATAAATGCTCATAATTTACTGCAGTAATTAAATTAATAATTATGAATATATGTGGAATATTATATATACAATAAATGATATTAGGTAGAGGGTTTAGTAAGTTGGTCAAAAGAACCTGATTCTTTCCACAGTTTGTATTGATCAACTAAAGATAATCAGTTGCCTAAATGAGTAGAAATACTATGAGTTAACAAAGCAATTTATATCAACATTGGTTAAGAGACATAGAATTGTACACTTGAAACCTATATAATTTCTTAATATTTTTTAACCAATGATACCCTAATAAATTTAGTTTTTAAAAACAGAGACATGCTCTGGGGTGAGGCCTTTCAGATTTGATTTCTAGACCATCTGTGAAATCAGAAAAATATCAGTACTTGCGATATAGAGTTATAAGTTTTCATGAATTAACAAATGGGAAGTATGTAGCATGGTGCCTGGCACATAGTAAGTGCCCAGTAAGTAGTAACAGCTTATAATATGAATGTCATTAATTAACTTCCAACAACTCTAGGGATATGAGAATCTAAATAGTCCCATAAAGGGTAAAGCTATTTTATCACAATCCCACATCCGCTGGGAAAGGACCTCTAATTTATCAGTATATTGCTCTCCTATCCTGCAGGTTAGTGCTTAAGAGAAATAACGTGGAGGACCTAAGCCATTCAGCTTGGACCACCCCCCCCCCACACACACACACACCCCCGACTTCACTTTTCACATAAGCCCAAATTATTGCTACAAATCTTCCATGTTACTAAATTATGTTAAGTCCATTATTCCACAGAGCGCGTGATAACCTCACATTAAATTATATACTAAGAAAATTAGTAGAAAGTATATAGTCCTGTTCCATCAAAACCCAGCATTTAAAAAAATCCAAAGAAATACAATACTGCTTTTACATTATGTGCCACATTTAAGGAACAAAATTTCCTGTTCAGGAACTGACAATAGTCACCATATTCTTTTAGAGGTCTCCGGGTTTAAAATATCAAGTGCTTTTAAATATGCCAAATTATGACTTAGAAATATTTTAATAATGAAAAGTTTAAATTATGTACCTTCTATTCAAGAAATGATGTTGAAAGAAAATAAAGTATAAAAAGCATTGGTAGAACATTTCATATTATTTTTACATGTAGTTAAATCCAAAACTATTACCTAGAAAGTTATGCAATTCTTATCTATTTTGATCAGTTTAATGAAAGATAAATGGGCAACATAAAGTTATGTAAAAGTGACCTTTTCCCCTGGAGCTTTCACAACTCACCCCTCCATATAGGATTTAAGTTTCATTGTGTTTATTATCAATAATAATTTAATATTATTAATAATAAAACAATAAATTGACACTATTTTCATAAAAACATTCATATCTATGTATGTTGATACATACATGGATCTATAACACACTCATACATATATAATATGTATGTTGATACATACATACATAAATACATTCCTATACATGTTCATCACACATATAAACACACATTTATACACACGTGTATATGCTATGTGAAGACTGACACAGTGAAGCAAAAATTAACATTGATTTTATTTTCAGTCACCGTTTCTATGGAAACATGACAGCTAAGAAAAATATATAAAATCTGGATTCCTGTGCAATAAAATTGGTATAATTCTCCCACTCTTTTCTTGACAAAAGTGGTAGTATTGCCCATCCTTTGACTTTTACAATTATGGTTACATGACCCAAGCTAATGGCTCCTTTAGAAACTCTCCTTTCCAGTTTAAAACAAATTCAATGTTTTATTATGGAGAATTTAGGTTTCTCCTTGAAACACCCAGAAAGTCATTTATAATATACTGTAATGCACATGAATTATGGCCTATGAATAAATACCACTCTAGTAACTGCCTGATGTGATGTCCTGCGGAGTGTGATCACAGTTAAATTTTAAACTCAGAGTTTTAAATAGTGAACATGTAATACACTTCTTGGTGGTGATATAAAACAACTCAGTGATAATGAAGTAAAAGTTGAAAATATTTTAAAAGTGGCAAAATAAATATAAGGCTGAAATTAAACCCATAGCTATCTAGCATGGTCAAGAACTGAGTATACTAAATGTGCTATTTGCCAGTTGTCATAAATGTCATCCTTAATAAAACCTCGTGAAAGAACTTGAATATAGTCAGGGAATTTAGCATTGGCATTTGATTTCGTCCTGACTCAGAAAACATTTTGATATCATGTTTGAAGGTAGTCCTGACATTTCTCATTTCCCCAAAATATTTTTGAATAATGCATGCTGGTTTTTCAAGAAAATAAATATCTCACATTTATTAGGTGTCAACTATATATCAGATATTACTATATTCATTTAACACATATCATCTCATTTAATCTTCAGTACAATGTTTTGAGAGAGGAACTATCTAAAGAGCCCTTTTAGATAGTTTATATATTAACGCTGAAACATAGGGAGTGGTGATTAAGATTATGGGCTCTGCAATCAAAATGTCTTGTAGGGCAATGTCTCCACCATGGTACAGTCCTTGCTTGCTGTGTGAAACAAGCTGCCATGCTGTGAGCTCACCATTAGAGGGACTATGTGGCAGGTAACGAAGAGTGGACGCTGGCCAACAGCCAGCAATGAACCAAGGGCCTCCTAACTCCAACAACCCATAAAGAAAGGAATCCCAACAATAAAAAAAATTAAAATAAAACAAAATAAAGGGGAATAGAAATAGTGATAGATCAATCCATCAACTAACCTCTATGTATTTGTTGAGTTAGTTCTTTTTAGGAGACTATGTGTTCAACTTTATGGTTGGAATATGACAACAAATCTTAGGAAACAGAATAAGAACACAATTAATTTAATTCGGGATATGGTTTCGGACTTGTGCTTAGTAGAAAAGCAGAGAATAAGTGCTCTTGGACTATGTAGAATAAAGACATCCCTAGAAGTCAACAGTCAAGGTCACTCTTGAGGGAAAGCTAGGTATTTGAATTGGACTTTGAAGATTAGGTCTGTTTTGACAGTTATTGGGTAGTCACCTACTTCCTAAGATAAAGTAGAAATAGATCTGAGTGAGAAGAAAAATTTATTAAATGAGGGATGTCTGAGAAGAACTTGAGGATAAAGAGAAAAAGTTCACTTTGCAGTAGTAGAGGAGAATAAGAAATGAGATGCAAACTATCATAGTGGTTATAAGCACATGCACTGGGCCCAGGCCACCTGGATTCTCTCCAGCTGTGATCTGGAGTAAGTTGCTTGTTTTTCTGTGCCTCAGTTTATTCATCTATATTATAGGAAAGTAAATAGTATTTCCTCACAGAAAGCCACCGTTAAGACCAGTTGACCAAACAACTGGCTGACTGGTCACCAGGGGGCAAGATGCTTAATGCAGGTGCTGCCCCCTAGTGGTCAGTGTGCTGCCACAGCCAACCTCCACAGCTGGCCAACCTCCTGTAGTCCCTCCACCCAGCTGGCCAACCTCCCATGGTCCCTCCGCCCCGGCCAGCCAACCTCCTGCAGTCCCTCCTCCCAACAGGCCAGCACCAATGGCCCCAATCTGGGCCAGCCGGCCAACCTCCTGCAGTCCTCTATCAGGCTGCTCTACCCTGATCACCAGCCAGGCCAATGGACCCCACCCATGCACAATTTGTGCACCGGGCCTCTAGTATATATACTTACTCTAGATCAGTGCCAGTAATGTGATAAATATCCAATGAACACTAACCTTATTAAGAAACTAGAGGCCTGATGCACGGATTCATGTACTCGTGGGGTCCCTCGGCCTGGCCTGCGGACATCCGCAGGCCAGGCCGAGGGACCCCCACCTGTGCACTATCGGGGCCAGGGAGGGACTGCAGGAGAGCTCCAGGACATGTCTGGCCTGTCTTGCCCAGTCCCAGTTGAGGCCAATTGGGACTGGTAGCTGGGGAGGGACCACAGGAGGGCTTCAGGGTGTGTCCAGTCTGTCTTGCCCAGTTCTGATCAGCTGGACCCCAGCAGCAAGCTAACCTACCAGTCAGAGCATCTGCCCCCTGGCGGTCAGTGCACGTCATAGTGACTGGTCAAACATTTGAATGAACAGTTGGACACTTAGCATATTAGGCTTTCATTATATAAGACATTATGTTAAAGAATTGCACTAGGGTAAATAGCGCTAGATGTTGATATACAAACAGATATATATATATCTGTTTGTATAATAAAAGCCTACTATGCTAAGTGTTCCACCATTCAACCAGTCACTATGATGCACACTGACCACCAGGAAGCAGATGCTGCAACCAGTAGGTTAGCTTGCTGCTGGGGTCCAGGCAATTGGGACTGGGTGAGATGGGCTGGACACTCCTTAGAGCCCTCCTGTGGTCCCTCTCCAGCCAGCCAACCTCTTGTGGTCCTTCCCCTGCTGGCTGGCCCCAATTAGCCCAGATCAGGACTGGGAGATGGCCCCAATCAGCCCTAATCAGCCCTGATTGGGACTGGGTGAGACAGGCCAGACACACCCTAGAACCCTCCTGCAGTCCCTCCCTGGCCACAATCTTGTATCCGTGGTGTCCCTCTGCCTGACCGGGGCCCTCTTGCAATCCGGGACCCCTTGGGGGATGTCAGAGAGCTGGTTTCAGTCTGATCCCCACAGGCCAGGCTGAGGAACCCCACTGGTAAACCAATCCATGCACCAGGCCTCTAGTCTATATACTATATTATAAATGCTAATGTTTATTTTTATTTTATTCACAGATTGAACGTGTGTCTAGCCAGCTGCCTTCATTATAACTCAAGCGTCATCATCCTCTTGCCTCATATTTTAGACTTCTTTGAAGTCCTCTACTTAATTATCTGCATTAGCTATTCAATAAGCAAAAAGAATACAAGAAAATGACTCACAAGTCCTTTAAAAAGTCCTCGTGATAGTGAATTATATTACTTCCTCATATGTATTGCTTTGTCCAGAACTCAACTGGCAAAGAAAAGGAAATTAGCAGAAGGCACAGATATGGACGAGAACAATTAATTCTTCCAACATGAGACCAAAAGCCATTTCTATGTAATATCCCAAGATACTCTCATCCATGTGCAAAGTACATTCACTGCAGCATTGTCGCAACACTAAAATTTTGGAAACAACCTTACTATGCTTGAGCAGGTGAATGAATAAAATGAAACATATTCATAAAATGGAATATTATGTAGAATTAACATGAATAAACTAGACATATAGGGACCTATGCATAGTGTTGATATCTTGAAAATAAAATGCAGAGTGAAAAGCTAGATGTACAATAATACATTTTCAATAACACCATTTAAAGATTTTAAATGCAAAGAAATCAATGTTTTATGTAATAACTATTTTTTTAAATTTGAATGATAAATATCAAATCAAAGCCGTGGCATATGCTGAAGAAGAAGGCGGTGAGTGTTGGAGAGGAATCAAAAAAGCTTCAAATGTATCTGTAATGTTTTATTTTTATATTTAAATTGCTTTGAGGAAAACATGAAGAATAAAACAAAGTGAATGTAATGTTATTTATTTAAAACATACACACAAAACCACAGAAAAGTAAAGTATTCCTATGCAATATTTTTATCATCATTTGCTTAATGAGTGTCTCACTTAGACTGTTGAATATGCTACATTTACCAAATGAAATTATCATGAATTTTTAATATGTCTTCCTGTAAACATTACATTCCAATTGTTTTCTATTCAAGTTGTATATTGTCATGCTCAACATGATAAATAACAAACTAACTTCAAAATATAATTTATTACTAAGAACAATTTTTTAAAAAATCTGACATACTGTTTTTCTCAAATTTAATGATGTAATGCATATATATATATATATATATATATATATATATATATATATATCTCCTATAAGTGACATTTCTCTGTAAAGTTTGAAACTTACCTATATAAAAAGTTGTTTCAATAAACCCACCTCTCTATTCAAGTATTTTTATTCTTCTGATTAACATCTTAATCTACATTGCTTCAATATTCTCTAGGAAGAAAAATATGTAAATTGTACACTTTATCAGAAGTAAACTTTCTTTTGATATTTGATCAGTATTCTGAGCAGTTAAGTCGATCTAAATAACAGAAATTTGTTTTACAGATTATGTTATTTTGAGTGTGCTCTTGAGAATATTTGTATCTCACCTGCCACTGCATTTCCTAGACATTGTATTTGTCCCAAGGAGTTAGGAACTGTTATGGACTATATGTTTGAATCCTCCCAAAATTCATATGTTAAAACCCTTATCTCCCAATATGATGGTACTGGGAGGTGGGGCCCTTGGGAGGTAATCAAGTTTAGATGAGGTCATGGGGGTGGAGCCTTGATGATGAGATGGTATTTTCATAAGAGAGAGAGAGAGAGACTAGAGCTCCCTTTCTTGGCCATCTGAGGAAGGCCTCTGTCTACAAGCCAGGAAGCCAGCTCTCACCAGAACCCAACTGCATAGCACCCTGATCTGGTACTCCCAGACCCCAGGATGGTGAAAATGTTTGTTGTTTAAGCCACCCAATCTATGGTATTTTGTTACAGCAGCTCACTACCACAAGGACCAAGAATAAATTATTGGAAAAATCACTTTTTAGAAAATAAGCAAAATTAACGTAGCATAAAACACTGCTAAATAAAATCCAATTTAGTACCTTGGAAGTCTCAAATAACTGTTCTATTTTAAGCAACAACTCAATGAACCACACTTCCCCTCCAAGAAAAAGACTCAAGTAAAATTTTATAGTAAACATAATTATAGTATCCTGTTGTTACATTAAAAAAAAAAGTAAAGATAAGCACAAAATGGTACCATTACTGTATTCAGTGTGATAATTTCTGCTGTATATTCAAGCAATGGTGATAACATAACAGATAATTGAAGAATAAAAGTAAACACACTTCATATGCTAATGAAGTTTTAAACTAAAATATTGGGAGTTTTTTGTCTAGGTGAGTAAAAATGTAGAAATAGTGCATTTTTATGAGTAACCACATAACATGCACTGCAAATTTTCTTCCTAGAAAGAGCACTGTGTCAGGGCAAGTGATCACAGGAGACAAAAAATAATGTAAGGCTTATGAAGAGCTGAGACTCAGCATAGGGTTGTTTCAGGAAAGGAGTGAGACTCATAAATAGAGTGAAGTCCCAAAATCTGATGGAGAGAAAGATCTCTGTAACTGTGGGTTAAGGAAATGTTCTCTGATGCAACAACAAAAGCATCACCCATTTTAAAAAATGATAAATTGAATTTTGTTATACTCAGAAACTTCTGATCTGCATGCCATTGTTAAGAGAGTTAATGACAAGCTGCAAACTTAGGGAAAATATTTTCAAACTGCATATCTAAAAAAGTATATAAATTCAGGATATGTAAAGAGCTCAAAATTCAACAATAAGAAAAAATTCAATTAAAATGTGAAAATATTTTATTAGACACTTCATTATAGAATATATATGGGTGACAAATAAGTACATGAAAATGTGTTGAATTGTATTAGTCATTAGGAAAATGCAAAACAAAATTACAATGGGATACCAATAGATACCCAAAAGAAAGAAGAAAAAAATTACAATATGAAGTTCAGATAAAGATCTGGAACAACTGGAATTCTCATACATTGCTGTTAGGAATACAAAATGGTATAGTAATTATGTGACATTCATTCATCCCCTAAAGAAACTATCATTTCAAGTGAATTGATGTTACCGTCCTAATAATTTGGGGTTATCATCTTAATTTGGCCAGCTGTATTTAATAGTCATGTATTTTCAGCAAAGAAGTGAGCTTAAATATAGGATTCTTATCCTAAGATTCATATGGTTGTACCAATACTTGGTTCCATAGTTGCTATGACAACATAGAATTTAATATAGGTTCTTCAAAAGATTTTGTTCTATAACTCACTTTCTTGTTCAATTTTCATCATAATCAGATTATTTGATCTGCTTTTTATAAACAGAAATCTGTGACCTTCTTCACTCAATGATGAAAATGTCCTTCAATCATTCTCTAAATACACACCAAAATGTGGTTCTGGCATAAAGATAGACATATAGATTTGGAATAGAATTGAAGGTCCAGAAATAAACACATACATCTAAGGTCAAGTGATTTTCAACAAGGGTGCTAACACCACTCAGTTAGGAAAGTGGGCTTTTTAACAAATAATGTGAGGACATTTGAATAACCATAGCAAAATAATACAATTGGACCCTTACCTCACATCATACTAAAAAAATAGCTCAAACTGAATCAACAACCTATATAAAAACAGGCATAAATCTCTGTGACCATGAATTAGGCAATGTTTTCTTTGAGTAGTTACACACCAAAAGCACAACAACCAAAAAAAAAATAGATAAAATAGGCTTTATACAAATATAAAACACTTGTGCTTCAATGAATACTATCAACAAGAAAATCAAAGACAACCAACATTTTTGTGGCATGTGTAACATTTGTAAATCATATAACTCATAAAGTACTTGAATCTAGAATATATAAAGATGCTTACAACTCAATAATAAAAAGATACGTAACCCCATTAAAAAGTGGATGAAGGGTATAACTGCTAATGAATACGGGTAAAGAGAGCCTTTAGGGGGTGATAGAAAATTCTGAGGTTAAGTAGTGGCAATGGTTTGCAAAAGTTTGTGACTATACATTAAGCCATTAAATTACATGTTTTAAATGGGTGAATTTTATAGCATGTAAATTGTAGCTCAATAAAAACAAAAACAACAACCAAAAAAAACAAAAAACTACCTAGGCTGGAGAAGTGTGAAGACAGGAGGACAGGAGGAGCCAGCATTACCTGAACACGTTAAGGTGACCCTAGGTCAGAGCTACCCACAACAGAAGACAACTCTCTAGTCAACAGTAAGCACCTTTGTGGAACTGCCTGGTTTAGAGAGAATCGGGCCCAAAGCAGCTCCAGGTCCAGCACACGGCCATGAATCCTGAGTTTTGGCCATCTGAAAGCAAACCGCTGTGACTAAAAATATTTGAGCATGAGTGATCTGTAATTAAACCCAAACACATAATCATCATGCCAGACAAGAGTTACAGATCCTCATAACTGAGGCAGTAAATGTTAACATAATTGCATTTTTCCTGTGTGCTAATGACCTGCTAACTGTGATTGCAGCCTTTACTTATTTCTTTGTATTTCAATGACCTTAATTATAGTAATCGGTTTGCTCAAGTTGTCAGACACATACATTTCGCTTCAGTGTATTCATACAATAAAGGGATTTCACTAGCCAAGACCTTAAATACTCCTTTATTTCTAGATCTTCGTGCAACCAGGATAATTTACCTTCGTCCTACATCCGGGATTTTATATTTAAACACCTACAGGGACCATGCATGTACTAGTAATGTTTAAAAAATGAAGCAAGCAGATGTTAAAGGCAGAAAGAGATGGGCATTCTGATGAAGAGAGGAGCTCATACCTGTCTAAAGGACACCCCTTTACTCAGGTGCAGCTAAGTTAAAAAAAAAAGTTTCCTATATCATTCCATTTTTTAAAGGAAATATAGAATTGTGAAGTTTTAAATGGGAAATCTTAATTTCAAAATAGTGGATGTAGCTTTTGAAGGCTGAGCTAAGAACAGTAAATATCATATCACATATTTATTTCAAAATTATTTATTTTATTTAAGGCCCTTATTCTCTGTCAGGAAAAAAAAAAAAAAAAAAACCACAATGAAATTTTGTCTCTAGGACTATAGGTACTAGATTTCCATGTTGCCATGTTACAGAATTTACCAGGTGACCGAAAAATACACAGGAGTACCCGGAGACACAGGAAAAACCCGTTTATTTCCAGATGTTTCACATGTACTAGTACAGTGACTCAGGGGGTCAGTTCTCCAAATCCTGAGCAAACCAATATGGAGGAAGCTTTCTCTTTATACACGTTGATATCTTTGTCCCCCATATATGGATCAGACTTCCGGACCTTTCTCGGGCCTTGCACAAAGCCCCGTGTGTTGGGATGGGGGCCGTGATGCCACACCTAAAGGCCTGGCCTGGCACCAGCGCTGATAACCCCCTCTGGGGGTTGTGTATTGTTTCTGGTTTATGGCCTCTGTAAAATGTTAGTATTTAGGTAAACAGGCCTTGCAAGACCAGATAATTAAGGAAGGGGCAGATAGGCTAACAGGAATGTGCATTGGGGATACTAATTAACTAGGTACAGAGTTAGGCTGCTGGTCTCCTCCTCCCCCCCAACCCCCCCCCCCCCCAAAAAAAATGTCTTATTTTCCTCATCAGCCATATTAGACTTCAGAGATCTCTGGCCACATTGTTATATCATTCAAACCTGTGCCATTTAATTCTGTGCATGACTGCTCAATTATTTACCAGGTCAATATCAGGCTTTATATATCCTGTGTGATTAAATTTAACCAAACCCAGCACTGTCAATAGGATGTTATACTTTAAAGTTAATTCTTTTAATCAAAATGAAAAGGGTCCAGTAGTATTTACTATCACTCTGAGTTCCCAAATGGTTAGTAGTCATTCCTTAACTGGACAAACAATGGGTCCATGCTGCCAATTAATCAGAGACAGGGTTGAATTATATATTGCCAGCAATATGGGAGAGCAGTAGGTCATCCACAAAAATCTGCTCTCCACCTCACCATAAGCCAGCTGCTTATTTTGGGTAAAAGGAAAAAAGATTACATAGGGAAGTAGCCAAAGGGTATGCCAAATGGGTAGTTAACAGAGGGCTAAGGATCTTCAAAGGGCTAATGATATGCAAAAAGAGCTGGGGTCTTCAAAGGGCTTAGTAATATGCAATCTTAACATGATAATAGGCAGTCCAAATGGGGAGGATGGGCTTTAGTCTCCAGGTGAGCTCCCAGGTCCCATGTGTGTAACTGCCAGCCAGATTAGAAAGTGACTTCTTTAATCAGAACAAAGCAATCATGGTTAACAGAGCATGATTAAGATTTATTATAATTCTAACTGATTCCCCAACATTGTACTTCTGCCCCTATCATTCCTATCTGGAATTCAAAATCTATAAAGAATAATAAAGGTTTTAGAACCTTATGCTCCTCATTTCATTTGACTCAATGCCATTCTCATTGCTCCCTCTCCCCTGCCTTGCTCACTAGCAATCAGTTAATCTCATTAATTGTCACTGACTTATCTCTCATGTCTGTCCTCTCTTCTTCACTGTCAGCACCCTGACAATCAGCCATTTACCTTACATGTGACCAACTACAATAATTTTCACAACCACTGCCAAGCCCCACTCAGCTATCTACTTTAGGAAGAAAAGTAATCCTGCAACATCACACTGATTGCTTTACATTTTTTACTCTAAAATTTCAAGCATTCTCCATTGCTCATAAAAAGAAGCCCAAACTTACTTGGGAGGAACTTGTATTTTATGTTTTGAATAATAAAACAACCTCTGTAGCCTAACAGAGCTAGGTTCATATTCTGAGTCCACACTTACCAGAATATCTCTATTGAGTTACAGTCCATAATCTCAGACTCCTTAAGGACAGTTAGGTTCTTACGTCTTATCTCAGAAGAGTTATTATAAGGATCGAATGAGGTCATCTTTGTGAAGTAGCTAGCACATCTCAGGTTCTTGGAACTGTACTGCCAGTAAGCAACTAGATCTGGAATCTCACCTGCTCACCTGGCTCAGGAGGGTTGGGAGCTGGTCTCCTGGTTCAGTTGCACAGAAGTCAGATCATGAGCAGATGTCTACTGAAGACAAACCAACAAGACTTAGATAAGGTGGAATTCATCAGTACAACAATATGCAAATCACTCCTCAACATCATCTGGCAACCTTCAAACCACAATTAGTGACTTCCTGCCTGAGACCTTACAATTCATGTGCCAGGGGGAGACATCCTTTTGTGTAACCTGCTCACCCAGGAAGCAAACATTTAAGAATTAGAAGTAACCTCATGAGGACAGTAACAAGAACAACAAAAGCAACACATGTGTCAGTAAAAGGAGTCCTGGAAAGCTAGCAAAGGATTGCTGAATTTAGCATCTTCCCAATTTTTGTCTTTTATCTCAACTATACATTAAACTTACTACTTCACAACTTTTTCCTTAGTTTGCCCAACATATGGGTTGAAATCTAAAATAGCAGTTTATATTCTGCTATTTCTGTTAGAAGTTTTCAGTAGGTGTTGGAATCTGCATTTGCAGTTGCTGCACCAACAATTTATTACTTTTCCACATTTCTTTGCTGGCAAACAAAGGCACTGCAGCAATAACAACTTGAAATTCCTCGTTGTTAATGTCCCTTGTGTTATGTTTGGTGCAAGTAGAAGTTCTCTTCTGAGAAGTATGATAAATGGCCTGCCTGACTTTGGAGGAGTGCGTCGACCATAGCAAAAGATGGCTTTGCATCTCTCCCAGCTTTTTCATGAAAAACCGTCAAGCTTTTACATGTGTAGTTTGTGGCCATGTAACAGAACAATGATTGTCAGCCTGTCGCCTGCCTTAGACTGGGTTCCCTGGAAACAAGACTCTGAGACAAGAGCTGTGCACAGATGGATTGTTGGGTGCTGCTCTTGGATGATTCCTATAAGGAAGTGAGGAAGGCAGGACTGGGCGGAGGGAAAGCTGACCTGCATTGCTGTTGTAATTAAGGCTTCCCCCAATTCCATGGGGAGTTCTGGAGCTAGGACAGACCTTAAGTATTGCCCCAAATTAAGAAACTATGGCTGGACCTCTGTGTTTTTGCATAGGCAAGTCATTAGCAGCAAGCCACCCCTTGGCAAAGTCTATAACCCTGATTGAGGCAGTTCATTATGGCTGAGGCCAACTCCCAGGCAGGGATGGAGCTATAATTAGGAGTTAATATTCCCAGAAGTTGGCTTGGGAGAGAAATGGATGTGTCATTCCTGAAGAAAAGACCTGCTGATCTCTACAGATCCCCAAAGATGTTAAATCCTATGTCAGGAACTCATTAGCTTTTGTCTACTGAGTTGACCAGTCAAATGAGACTTGATTACCATGGTTGAGGGAATGAAGTTAACCAGCTTATTTCAATGCTTGCACTGCTTAATTTAGCTGAATTATATAATTCAGTGATAGGAGAACAATATAAAGAAAATGAAAGGGAAATGCTTACATTTTTATGGGCATAATGTGTTAGAGCAGTGGTTCTCAACCTTCCTAATGCCAGGACCCTTTAATACAGTTCCTCATGTTGTGGTGACCCCCAACCATAAAATTATTTTTGTTGCTACTTCATAACTGTAATTTTGCTACTGTTATGAATCATAATATAAATATCTGATATGCAGGGTGTATTTTCAGTGTTACAAATTGAACATAATTAAAGCGTAGTGATTAATCACAAAAACAATATGTAATTATATATGTGTTTTCTGATAGTTTTAGGCGACCCCTGTGAAAAGGCCGTTCAACCCCCAGATGGGTCGCGACCCACAGGTTGAGAACCACTGTGTTAGAGAGTAACAACTATTTGACTTTAGATGCCCTAGGCAAAACTTGTTAGGCAAAAGGAACAATCCATCAAAATTAATCCAGAGTGCCTAGGCCTCACTTCAGTGTGAAGAGTGGCTTCAATATTCAACAGCCCAGTGGTACAGCATCAATACTAATTAAGAGCAGGGAAAAACCAAGGTTGTTCTTGGTGCCATAACAATATTTCAGATACTGGTCAGCAGTTCTATTTTTCTTTCTTGTTTTTCCGAGTCCTCATGTCTTCCTTCTCTCTGCCCTCTCCCAATTTCATATACCCTCCCTACAAGCTCTCCAAGGATCTCTTTACCATCTCAGTCCTGCAACACACCCAGCCCTCCCCTCTCACCTTGACACCTTATCTTCACTCCACAAAAGGTTGACTTGGTCCTGTCAGGAGGACGCTGTGCTTTATGAGGAGAAGCATTGGACTGAGGGCGGAGACATCCTCCCCAGGTTAGCAGTACAAAAAAAATCACAATTGTTGCAACATAGAGAACTATCCAGTGATACTGTTGTGCCCAGAGTTCGGGGTCCCCAAAAATCCACCACCAGGGAGCCTCTTCCGATGCAAAAGCAATGAGTCTTTAATCAATCCTAGGATTGGCTCTCAGTCTGTCCGACGCAGCGGTAAGGCAAGAGAGTGTGTCCCAGGAGAACAAAGGTTATATAGGGCTAGTTATTTGGGTGGGCTTAGGGGGTGACGTGTGTTACAGGGATTGGTCATTTAGGTCAGGGTTTTACAGCATAAGGGTCAGGAAGTGACCAGCACATTCTGAAGGTTAGACCGTCCCCCACTATAGCCTTATTAGGACCTTAGCTGCATTCCTGGAGCTTCATTGGTCCACTCAGGTGGTGGTTGGGGGAGTTAGGTCAATACCAGCATTCTTGTGGTCACTCAGAAAAGGAGGGGGCTTGGGCTGAGGGCCCAGCCTTGCAAGACAAGATAGAGGAGGGGGAGGATAGTGTGTCTCTGCTTCGTCCTTGAAGAGGGAGGAGGGTGTGTTTCTGCTTGGTTCTTTCAATACCAATCATTCTCTCGTCTACTGCTCATTTTAAGTTTCCCTCAACCTTAGCTAAGACTTATGCTAGTCTATATGGCTTACTAGATGAGGCAACTCAAACCTTCAGTGACTAAGAGGAATTAGCCACTAGTCTTAATGACTACCTAATACAATGTTACCATCAAAATTTTTCAGGGAAGTAATAAGGGATGCCCAAGTGGATGACCTAAGTGTCAAATGGTGACTCTTTTTTGTGTCACTTGATCTCTTGAGCAACATATCAAATAAACCCATAGCTTATATATATTTATAAAAGACTAATACGTAAAGTGTCCCCTCAGGAGTTTGACCAGGAGGCTGGGGATTCAATTACTTGCTATGATGTGCACTGACCACCAGGGTGCAGCATGGAACATAGCAGGTGACCAGCAGTGGTGGCAGGGTGTTGAGGGAGTGAGGGAAGGAGGAGGCAAGGAAGCAGGGAAGTGGGGGAAATCGCATGGTGGCAGCGCATGGGTGACAAGGGAAGGAGGATGCAGGGAGGCAGGGAGGCAGGGAACCTGATTGGCCCTGATCGCTGGCCAGGCCTAGGGATCCTACCCGTGCATGGATTTTGTGCACCAGGCCTCTAGTAATTTGATGAAACCTTGCTGGGGGCCGGTCCATCCTTGCTGCTTGACACAGTCGCTGCAGGGAAGAAACATCTGCATAGCATATGTTTCAGGGACCTGGCGTATATGGCATACTGTTCTTAATATGTTTACTCACCTTCTTGGCACTATGTGTTTTAACCAAGGTCACCTCTCTGAGAAAGGTTGTTTCCCCAGGTAGGGATTTTCCCCTGAAGTTAGGGAGGGAATAAAACCCCTTAACTAAGTGCCAGGCGGGTAATTAATCACTTTAACTACGAACAATCATGCTTAAGCTACATAATCTTTACTCCCTGGAATGGAGATAAGAAACGCCCTAACCTTTGGAATAGAGATTGATAGGATTGGAATCAACTGGTATAAATACAGATGTAACAAGACAACAGGACACAGAACCTAGACACAGAACCTAGCGAGAGAACCTGGCTGAAGAACCTAGAGACAGAACCTGGCTAGAGAACCTGGCTATAGAACCTGGATAGAACATGGCAAGAGAACCTGACTAGAACCTGGTGACTGAACCTGGCTGGAGAACCTGGACAGAACCTGGCTAGAGAACCTAGCAAGGGAACATGGCTACAGAACCTGGCTGGAGAACCTAGCAAGAGAACATGGACACAGAACCTGGCTGGAGATCCTAACCAGAATTTCGCTGGAGATCCTAACCAGATCCTGGCTAGATATCCTGGGTAGGCTGCTGATCAACTGAACGTTGTCTCCCTGTCATTCCTTCTTCGCCGACTCCGTCCACACCTTTGGGGACCCCTGGACCTGCTGGGGTAGGACCCCAGCAAAACCTTTGCTGTATTTCCTGATAAAATCATCCCAGCTCTGTGAATCAGGACCATTAAACCTTCAGAGCCTAGAATTGTAAGGACAGGAAGCACAAATTCCTTAAATTGTCCTTCAGAGTGATGGAAATTGGAACATACTGGGTTATATCCAGTCAGGAGATATAGTAATGTGAAAGGAATAAAAAAAAGCTACAAATAATATAAGAATAACAGACATAGGGAACAGTCACTACCTGTAGGTTTAAAGCCTTTTCTCAAATTCTAATGCCTAGAAACCCTGGTTCTATATTGAGGTCACCGTGCCCAAGGTGGTTACTAGTGGTTACTCAACTCCTTATACATATTTATCACATAACTAGTTACTATTTGCTCAAGACTTTGGTTAAGTAATATTTCTTCTCTACATCTATTTTTGATATCTACTAAATAAACATAAGAATAGTAACTCACTATGCTACTGCTTTAAAATTAGTCTTCTTATATAAGTAACCTTGTGCAAAGTACTTGAATGTAGAGCCCTTCAAATATTCCTTGGGACTATAGGAAGAAAAAAAAAATTATGGCTCTTCTGGTTATCCATCACTGCATAGTAAACCATCTTAAAAGTTGATGGGTTAAGCGACAACTTATTATTTGTCCTGTGTCTGTGGGTTGACTGGGCTCAGTAGGGTGCTTGCTGCTTGGGTCTCTTTTTGACACAGTTGCAGTCACATATCAATATGAGGCTGCAGGCATCTGAAAGCTAGATGAGGCTGAGGCTCACCTACATGTTTGCCCGATTCTGCTGGATGTCTTCAGGTAGCTTAGCTGGAGCTGTTGACCAGAGTCCTTACACATTGTCTCTTTATGTAACATGAGCTTCTAACTGCATGGCAGATAGGTTTCAAGGAGGAGTGAACCAAGAGGCAAGAAGCTGAAACTGCCAGCCTTCTTAAGGGTTGCATAAAACTGCGTGGTGTTATTTATTTAATTCTATTGCTTAGAGGAATTAGAGTCTGCCCAGATATCAGGGAGGTGGAGATGTGAGCTCCATCTCTTGATAGGGAAGGACAAGGTCGCATCACTGAAGAGCATGTAGATACTGTGGAACCATCTAGATTCTAGAAGCACAATCAGCAACCATGATTTAATTCAGCAAAATCTGCGACCAACAGTGCTCTAGAGTGAGCTAATTTCAAGCAGGAATCAAATTGTATGACATTCACAATGAGTTTGTACAATGGGTTTATACAGTTTTACAGCAGTTTTTTTATGAAAACCATTTTTTGTGGTTCTATAGAGAACAGGCTTCCATTTGTAGAGTTTATTTAAGAGTAGAGAGCAAAACATCATTTATTTCTCTTACTAATATACCTATAAGATAATATGTTTTACATCTGTTTTCCAACCTCACACTTCTTACAGCAGTATTAGACGCTAAATAAAATGTATCAATTTAATACTTCTTAATACTAATAACATATATCATCATCAAATCAAATTCTTTAAGTGATCATTTCCTGTCCCTAATAAGGGTTAGAATTATGCTGCTAAAAGAGGCATTAAATCCAAATCATTCTAATATTTTCTAACTAGAGGCCCGGTACATGAAAATTCATGTACTTGGGGAGGGCGTTCCCTCAGCCTGGCCTGCACCCTCTCACAATCCAAGACCCCTAGGGTAGGGTCCCTAGGCCTGGCCTGAGATCAGGGCCTATCAGGGCTTTCCTTCTCCCGGCTGCAGGCAACTGGCCCCACTGCCACTGCTTGCCATCTGAGCAGCTCTGCCCCCCCTCTCCCTTGCCACCAGTGGCCTCCCTCTGCAGGCAACAGGCTGGGGTACGATGGCTTGGCTGGCCTGGGCCTTCCTCTGCAGGGAGATAGCTGGCCGGCTGCACACCTGCCATAGAGTTGCCACTGGTGGCCTGGGCCTCCCTCTTTCTTTGCTGGGAGGCAAGGCCAGCCCTGCGAGGGGCCGTCTGCCTACCTAATTGTCCCTAACCACTCGCCTGCCTACCTGATCATCCTTAACTGCTTGCTGAAAAATGGGGCCAGCCCTGCGAGGAGCATCTGCCTACCTGATCACCCCTAACTGCTGGTCTGCCTACCTGATCACCCCTAACCACTCTGCCTGCCTGCCTACCTGATCACCCCTAACCACTCTGCTTGCCTGCCTGATCACCCCTAACTACTGGTCTGCCTACCTGATCACCCCTAACTGCTGGTCTGCCTACCTGATCACCCCTAACCACTCTGCCTGCCTACCTGATCACCCCTAACCACTCTGCTTGCCTGCCTGATCACCTCGAACCACTTGCTTGGTGGCGGGGCCAGTCCAGAGAGGGGAATTGGTGGTTCTGGTCTCTGGTCATTCCGGTCATTATGCTTATGGTGGCTGGCCTTTTATTATATAGGATAATAAGCTAATTTCACCTATATCATTAAAATACTTTGATGGGTTTCAGTCACTAATTGCCTTACCCCTGTATTGTGGTCAGTCCTTAGCATTACCAACCAGGTATTTGATCGTATACTCAGACAGAAATAGCACTTGCTAAAATTGTAAATGGCATGTCTTAGTGCTAACATGGTTCCATAGCCCTCTGGGGATAGCTGAAATTCAGCTCTTGTTACTGACTAATCTAATCACATGTTGGTCTGACAAACTCTCTTTTAGTTTGAAACATGAATCAATGATTGTATTTATCTAATTACTACCGAAAGGAGTTTTAGGGGTAAAATAGGCAGCTTTAGGGAGTTTTAGGAATTAGGGGGTCCATGGGGAAGGAAAGCATAGTTGGTTGGGGGCTTGGAGCTGCCAAAAGACATACATTCACAGAGAGAAAAAAGGTGCCACAGGATAAGGGGAGAGGAAGACATCATTCACAGAAGATAGGGAAAAGCCACAGGGCACGAGGAGAAAGAGGAAACAAACTTTCACAGAGGATTTCACAGAGAAATGCTGACAAATGGGAGAAAGAGGAAAACAGATTTTCATGGGCGAAAGAGAATTCTACCACTGAAGGGGGAAAAAATGTAGGGGGGGGGCACCATATGGGTTTTGAGCTTTGAAGTTGATATTGGAAGGTAGCATCAAGAGACAGAACTGCAGCCTTTCTAAACCTTAGAAAAAAAGGAGCTTGGTGGATTACCCCCTGTGGCACCCCCTCTCCATATGGGAGTCTGTACTTGTTTCCAATAAATTTCCAGAGTGAACATATAACATCGTAATAATTTTTATCTACCACTTTTGTCCGTGACTTCATTCTTCAAATCCACCTGGACAAGAACCCAGGAAAGAAATCACCCTTGCTCAGGAAAATCCACCTGACTCACTACCAAATTCTCTTTCAGCACATAGAAGACTAAACTTTAAGAAAATTCTAACTTAGGAAAACTTACACAAAATTAAGAAGATGAAACTTGACAGCAGTATATGTATAGCCCTATATTCAGATTCAAAATGAATCATATAGGACTGAATAGTTGAGGCAGCTGGTATTGGGCCAACATCTGAGACAATAAAATCCGTATAATCATGATCTCTAATTAGGTAGGCATTTGTCACCTGGGCTCTCTATTATAAGAGGGTCATGCCCTGACCGGTTTGGCTCAGTGGATAGAGCGTCGGCCCGCAGACTGAAAGGTCCCATGTTCGATTCCAGTCAAGGGCATGTACCTTGGTTGCGGGCACATCCCCAGTAGGATGTGCAGGAGGCAGCTGATTGATGTTTCTCTCTCATCGATGTTTCTAACTCTCTATCCTTCTCCCTTCCTCTCTGTAAAAAAATCAATAAAATGTATTTTTTTTTTTATAAAAAAGAGGGTCATGTTTCACAAGGGCACAAGTTATAAACATCTGGTGTCTTAGTTTCCTGCTAATTATAGTAAATCACAACAAACTCGGTGTCTTAAAAAAATGTGCAGATTTACTATTTTATAGTTCTAGGTCAGAAATCTTAAATCAAGGTGTTGGCAGGACCGTGTTCTTCTGGAGACTGTAGGCAAGAATCCATTTCCTTGCCTTTTCCAGCTTCTAGAGGCTGTCTGCGTTCCATGGTTCACGACCCATCTTCTTATCACTCCAATTTCTGCCTTTACCTTCACATCTGCTTCTCTGCCTCTAATTCTACCACCTTCCTCTTATAAAGACCCCAGTGATTGTAATGGAGTCATTCGGATAATCCAAGAATATCGCCCTATCTCAATATCCTTAATTTATTCACATCTGAAAAGCCCCTTTAATTTATGCACACATTTACAAATTGTGGAGACTAGGAGTTGGACATCTCCTGGGGCAGGGCATTAGTCAGCCTGCCATACCTGGTAAATTGAACAGCTGCAAGAGCCAAGTAATAGCGCAAAGTAAGAATCACAGGTTAACATTGTGGCAACCTGAAGGTGTGCCACTAGAATCTGCCTTCAGGAAAGACTTTGTAAGATGGCCATGCACTTAACTGACAGCCTCTGGTTGCAGCAAATTCTGCAGCCACCACAGCCCTTGAGCAAATGTCCGGCTCTTCCTGGACAACTCCCAGCTAATGACTGAGCACAGCAAGGCTTCGAGAGTTTGGCTATTTCTGCTCAATGCGAGACTCTTCTCACAGGCAATCTTAGCTCCAAATTCCCCTTTCTGCTGGCTGAGACGGTCAGATCGGCATCATAGCTGTGAGTTTCCTTGTCCACTTCTGCTTCCTCCCCTCTTTCCTTTCACAGATGTCAGATCTGCAGTACAGTGTGAAGGCTGCTCCATCTTGCTTGCTTCCTCCATTATCCCTCCCGGCACAACCCCAATGAGTCTCACATTCCTAACCCATCTCAGTGTCCTCTTGCTCAACTGGCATAAGCCAGTAAACTGCGAGCCCTGATTGACCACTGGGCTTCATGTGGTTTAGGAGGACAGAATCAAAGGGAAACGTGTTGAGTAAAGCCATCTGATAGAACTTGACGGAGGGAGAAATTTTACACAAGCAGTAGAGAGACCAAGCAATTTTACGGGGAGCATGACAAAGGGTGGGAAAAATAAAGGCATTCTTGGAAGCCTTCTTCCTTGGGGAGCTCCATTACTGCAAGTTAGACATGGGCAGTCTTTGCAATGTTACATAAGCCCCGATGCCAGTGTCCAAGGTGTCTGTCAAGACATCTCGTTCCAAGAGCATCATCAGGGGCTCATCTAAGGTCTACACACATACGATTTACTTTCTTTGTATTTTATTACAGACTTTTGTTTATTTTTTGTTAATTCAAAAGAGAAGGGCACAGCTGCGTTTGTTTTCAGGGAAAAGTGAGGCAATTTTGCTTAGCTGTTCCCTTGGTGAAGCACATGATACTGTGCCCTTTGAACTCCCATTTCTATTCTTTGAGTGAGCCTTCATTTTTATAGACTAATATGCTTCACTCTTATAAGGCACAGCAAAACATTGTTTTGCTCATCTCTTTTTACTGAAGTAAAACCATCGCTGATCTAACCTCTAGGCTCTTCAACTGTGAGGAGGTAAAAATGGCATTTGGCTAAAAACTTAATCCTTGGGTATTCTTTTTAAATCCAGGAATTAGGTTCACAGTTGCTTTGTAGATGTGGTGGAAATGGACAGCTCTGTTTTGAGTCCAGACTTTCCTATTCATGGGCTATTATCAGACTATAATTTCAAAACAATATGTTCCCTGTGGAAAGCATGATATCCTCATTATTCTTTTTAATTACTCCTATTTCTTATCAGTGGAAAATGTTAATATTCTATCACCCCCTCCAAGAACACCCTTTGCACCCCTGACCCTCCCCAAATTACAATCATCTCCCTGGCCCATATTTCTTGTGAAAAAAATAAGAAATTGAGTGGCAAAAAGGAAAAGACTTGGTGAGTTATAGATTTCATTTTAACCTAAGACCAAGCTTAAAAATTATTCTCCAAATGGATAAATTTAGTCCCAAAATAGTAACACACTTGTGCTGACAGATGGCAGTTCGGATAGAGGAATGCGTGTAGCAAACTGCTGCCTGAAGCACTCCCATCTGTCACCAGGTCTCTGCTTGCCTGGATATTCAAACTACTTTCTCCATTCCTGGGCCATTGTACATACTGTCAGCGTTCGCTTTGCTATGATGTGGACTGAACTGTTCATAAGCATCTCTGAAACAACAGTAATTAAAAATATAACCGGAGTTCTATCTCTATGGTACTAATACTTTATCACTTAAAAATACCACTTCTTATGGTCTTTCTCAGAACAAAGAATAAGGGAGGAGGGAGAGGAGGATAAGTGGAATAGGGGTGAGTCTGGGGGAGGAAGAAAAGAGAAAAATCTCCCATCCAAGTGTCGAGAAATTTTGCTTTCTTTCCTTTAAAAGAAACATATTTCTTTCTTTTCTTATCTATGCAATAAAATATAGCCATATGGCCCGGCCATGTAGCTCAGTGGTTGAGCATCAACATACGAACCAGGAGGTCACATTTCAGTTCTGGGTCAGGGCACATGCCTGGGTTGTGGGCTTGATCCCCAGTAGGGGGGCATGCAGGAGGCAGCCAATCAATGATTCTCTCTCATTGTTGATGTTTCTATCTCTCTATCCCTCTCTCTTCCTCTCTCAAATCCATTTTTAAAATATGTTAAAAAATAGCTATATGAATGCTTAAAATCTAATTTATTGTTCTTACTTGTAGGCAGCAGAGTAAAGATGAGCCCAGAATCTGCAGCCAGACTCTCTGGGCTCACTCCAGGCAGACCTCCAACACCACATTGGAAACTTAAGCAAATTTCTGGACCTTTCTGTGCCTCAATTATCTCACCTCTGAGGTGAGAATTAATAAATAGAGCTATTCCATTGGTTTGATGAGGGTTGAATCAATATATATATGCAAAGCAGGGCCTGGCACATGATCAGCCATGACAAACCTGAACCTGGCCCCTACCCTGACCCCTATCCTGACACCTAAGTGGTTACCTAAGCTGTTGACACCAATGCAGACCTGACTGGCCCCATAACCTTCACTGTGATGTGGTATGAATGCAGCGAGGCTTCTGGTCACCATAACCACAGGTAGGCTCCCCTGACCACAGCAGACCATCTCCAACAGCTACCAGCTAGCTCACCGCAGCCCAAAGAAGTCCAGTTAAGTACCCAGGGGCTCAAGTCATTGTGACTTTAAACAAGTGAAAACAATTTCTGGGTGGAATATCAGTTTCTTGAAACATGGACTTTTTAAAGACTATACTATACTTTAAAAAATTGTCAAACCCTTTCATATTATGAACATGTTCCTTCGTTTTTCATATATGTTGCAACTATTTTGCCAATAATTTGTTTGAATTCTTAAATAATAGTATTGAACATATTGAAGATTTTATTTGTAGCAGCTAAATTAATAAATATTCTTTTGTGGCTTGCCATTTTAGTGACATACATGCTTCTCTTCAGCATGAAGTTAATACTGACTCCATCCTTAATGTGCAGGGACCCCTTCCTCCACTAGTGACTTGGATTTCACTGAACCAAACACTCTTTGCCACTTGACTACTATTAAGAACAACAGTTTACTTTTGCCAAGAGGCTGTGTGGGGCTTGGCTGGACCAACAGCTGGAGAGCTGGAAACTGATCATAACTGAAGGGCTAGCAGTGACTCCACTTTCCAACTACTAGTAACTGAGCTAACCAGCCATGGTGTCTTCTATACCATTTTCTTCTTATTCTTTGTATATCACCTGAAATGTTCTATAATAGGAATGGATGTTTAACTTCCTTGGATCCCTATTCACATTTGTTCAGATTCCATGGAGTGCCTAGTGAAACATTTTTTAAATGTTAGTTGTTGGAATCAGAAAAGTAAAACATGCTTATTTTAACAATTCAAACAATAATTGCTTTGATAACTCACACAATAAAGAAGCATCTGGTGAGGGCATGAGTGGGGGGTGGGGAGGCAATGTGGGGGAGAAGGACACATACGTAATACCTTAATCCAGCCGTGGGCAAACTACGGCCCGCGGGCCGGATCCGGCCCGTTTGAAATGAATAAAACTAAAAAAAAAAAAAAGACCGTACCCTTTTATGTAATGAAGTTTACTTTGAATTTATATTAGTTCACACAAACACTCCATCCATGCTTTTGTTCTGGCCCTCCGGTCCAGTTTAAGAACCCATTGTGGCCCTGAGTCAAAAAGTTTGCCCACCCCTGCCTTAATCAATAAAGAAAAAAAAAAAAGAAACATCTGGATTAATGGAAAGACTGCTATACACCTGATTTAGATGCAGGAGCACATGCACACATAAAGATGGGGATTTTCTGTGGATTTCACTTCAAGAGAGCAGAGGAGGAGCCACAAAATATGTATGTAAATGGGAGGACAACTGGCAGCAGTGTACTGTCTGCCTGGTCACTCACCTCATTTTTGCGCAGAGCTGAGGCAGTGAACTTCATTTATCACAATGCAGGGCCAACACTTCAATAGCCCCTTACAGCTGAAATCTTTCATGGCATCTTTCTAAATTTTTAGAACAAGTTTGCATTATCTGCTTTCAAAGAATTATACAGTCAATCAACAGGCAATTTTTAATTCCTGAATCATACCTCCAGTCTGGGAAAATACTGAAGAGAAACAAAAGCATAGTCTCTGCCAATGAGATACTGAGAACTCCTTAGTATCCAGCCTTTCTTCTTTTAGTTCTGACCAGACCCCCCAAAGCTTCCCTTATCCTTTTCAGCCACAGGACCCAGGAGATCTGTTGTCTCTCCCATTCATATGGTTTAAAAGCAAACAAACAAATAAACAAAAACTACAAAGAGAACCCTAACTGATGGATTGGCTCAATATCCTTACCTATTGTAGATGTTAGGTTGATGCTTTGTCTTTGCGCTGTTGCATAAAGACA
This sequence comes from Myotis daubentonii, assembly GCF_963259705.1. Taxonomy (NCBI): domain Eukaryota; kingdom Metazoa; phylum Chordata; class Mammalia; order Chiroptera; family Vespertilionidae; genus Myotis; species Myotis daubentonii. The sequence goes on along the minus strand of NC_081846.1, from coordinate 29,096,370 downwards.
TAATGTACCTGATGATAACTGAAATTGCATTCACATAACATCTCATGTATGCAGATTTAAACATATAATGTGAAATCAACCAGAACTTCCTCAAGTTGAGGAAGAAATACACTTACACGGATTAACAATTCCTTATACAATACCTAGCTCCTTGTTATATAATAGGTATGTACCTCATTATAATACTGAAGTTTGAAAAAGAGCAAAGAAAACTAGTGTCCATTTCTTCAGCATTTGTGGTCGAGAGCCTTGGGCAGAACATGTGGGACCAGTGAGGAGATGCTGGGCCCCTGAGGGAGAGGACTGCCCACCCATGCTGACAACTGAGTGCCTTGTCTTGCTTCCTCTGTATTGAAATCAGGCCTGAACAAAGTACAGGCCCGCAGAGCAAAGGGCCCAATGTCCTGACAACTGCATGTTGCATGGCCGGCAGTGATACTGCACATGGCGGTGTCAGCACTTCTGCACTTGCCAGGAGGAAGAGTGAGAACACTGCTCTTTAAATATCAGGCTCAGAAGATCATTAGGCCGTCGGCCCATCTTAGTAAAGAACAAACATGCTTTTCCCAAGGAAAAACAAAGGCTTCCTCTTAGGATCAGCCATTTAAAACTTGCATTGTGGGGAATCTCCATTATCCCACCTCATAAATGCTGGCTTCTGAAATCCAGTGGAAGCTAATTGCGGAAAGCCTCACTGCCATTTCAATAATGTTACAGAAATGATCTCGGTGTCTACACCCAGCGTACAGGGACAATTAGGCTAGGTTTGGACAGATAAAACGCAAGACACACAAACGTAAGCAGAAGCCTTCAAAGGAGACCAGGGAGGAGTCTCCAAACCAAAGTATTACTTCCTATCCCACCTTCTGGCTGCGTTTCTCTTCTTCTTTTCTTTGTTTTCATAATTTAGCATGTGTATAATACAAGTGATCTTGGAGAAAAAAATCAAAAGGTTGAAAAAATTTGATCAAAAACATGAATGAATACTAGATGCATCTCTCCCTTTCCTCCCTCTCTCCCTCTCTATGCCTCCCTCCTTCCCTTCAACTCCCTCCCCGTTTCGAAGGACAGTGGTGGCAGTAAAGGAACCATTCAGTGCTGGAAGCCTGGTAAGCAGGTATTGGCTTCCCAGATGGGAGACACAGCTCTGACAGATGCTGATGACCAGAACCACATGTTGCCTGCCTCACAGTTTATCTCAGACCTGGCACTGTTACTAATATTTCTTTCCCAACGAAGCCTTCTGTACTGTGTTGAGCTGAGGCCTGAAACAGTCTGGGGGGAAAAGAAAACTGATTACTTTAAAAAAGATAAAGGCAGCTATCTTTTGTTTCAGTGCCATAAATTCACCTTTCAAAAACAGGTGGCAGTCACTAACGGCTGCAATTTCTCTTTTTCTAGCCAAAGATGAATCCTAAACTCAACAGCCAAACTTAATTGAAAAACATAGACTTCATTTCATTTTGAACTTGAAAGATTTATTACAGAAACAGGTAATCTCCTCTGTTGTAGTGAAACCCATATATATCCAGATGTTGGAGAATTTCAAGGCTGATATTTTGAGACTTTCAAATCAGGAACTTATGGAGTTATTTCTTTTTGCACTTTTTCACTGTGTATAAATTATTCATAGGTATAAAATACTGAGATTTATTTTTCAGAGGGAACACACACAAAAATAAGACAGAGCAGGAAGTATCAGAGCCACTGAATTTACATCTCTACAATAGCTTCAGATCTCCAAAGACTCAAGAAAAACGTGACAATCTTAACATGATTTTTAAAAAGTCAATATTGCTACAGAAACTCCTGGGCAGCTCATTGGGGTAAACAGACTCACAAAAGAAATGAGGTCTTTGTACCAAAATGAAATCAGACAAGTGTCAGAAACCATAGCACAGCTTTTCATGTTTGTGTGGATGAGAAAAACCTGAATAAGCTAATCTCTTCTTCCTCCTGTTATTGCTTGGGGTTTTGGTGGCCAGAGAAATGTATCATAAATATCTGGGAGGTCACATAAAAAAAAGTTGTTCTTACCTGCCCTGCCCCTGGAGAACCTCCCCTAATAGGTCTGTGCCTGGCAATGTGTGTTCCCAATGGCCTCAGATCATTTTGATGCAATAGAAACACAGACCAAACTCTCAACACCTCAGATGTGTAGTAAGAGCTTGAGAATTGAATGCCGAAGTCACAGGTAGGAAGAAGGGAGGAGAGATAACACTCTTTGTTAGTTTCAACAAGCCCTGCCCTGGAGGTTAGTTAGCGTAGATGGCACATCCTAGGGTAAGTAAAGAGCTAGAATCAACCAAAGTGGGGGGTGCTCAGTGTAGAAAGTCTGTCTCTGTTGCCCCCCGAGACAGAATGGCAATAGTGCTGGCTGAGGGAAAAGGGAGGGGATGTACAGCATTCCTCACACCAACTGGAAAGTGAAACTCTGCTCCTTCTACCTGTAAATACTCTGTCACTCAGGCCAGCAGTATGTCACCTTATTGGTTGTAATGCTTGCATTGTTATATATATTTTTAAATAATTTAAAGGAATTCTGCAAAGCATTGTAATACCATCTCTAATACTTGGTGCTTTTGAAATACAAAAGCAATGGCTTAAGCCTTAAGAATTTCAATATTCTGTAATTCAAAAGCCAATTGGAAATGAAAGAGTTGGTGCATATTAAACACCTGGGGAGGTTATCATGCAAAGTGGAGAGATGAAAAAGCCAGAGACACATTATTAACATGCTGTGAGAGTCACTTTCCAGACCTCTGTTTGCTGCTCAGTCAAGTCAGTGAGCATGCCTAGACTGGGATAACACTTTTCTACAGTTTTTTTTCTCTCTCTCTAGATTCCTTGGGTTATTTAAGTTTCTAAACTGCCCACGCTGATACTCTACTCAACATCTGAAGTAGGCAGATGAACACTGAGATTAGAATGCCTTTGCCTGGGTTCTTTCTTCTTATAGAAATAAACAAAAAATAAAAAACAAAGAATGTGAGGGGTGTGGTCAAAAAGATGGATGATACATTCAATGGACAGTATTTCTGTCTTTGGGTTTCATATTTGTGGTGAATATGGGATGGTTTCCTCACAAGGAAAATTTTAGGGAACATTATTTTCAAGACATGGCTGTATTATTATTGGTGCATTTGAAAAATTCAGAGAGTTTATATTTAGCAGAGTAAAAAGAGGATAAGAGAGGTCATGGTTTAGGAGCAGAGTGCAGCTCTGTAGAAGGTAAAGAATAACTAATGTTGAGTTTGTGTTATGGTTGAATGGAAACTTCTCTCCCCCCACCCCCCTAAGGTTTGACTTCCTACATAAAACTAGAGATGTAAGGTACGGAAATAACAGTAATTATAATAATGAATGCGTCAATTCAATAAATGTGTATTGTATGCTAGCTATCACACAAGCACTTTTCTAAGCACTAAGATTCTATCAGTGAAGCAAAAAATGTTAGAAATGCCTGCTTTGTAAAATTTACAAGCTAGTATAAGGATACAGAAAATAAACATAGTAAGTAGATAAATACTATACTATCTGAGAACGTAGTAAGTACTATGGAAAAACAGAGCACATTTATGGAGGATTCATTCAATAATCACTGCACTATGACCACATCCTCAGTCAAGCACTGTGTTAGATGTAAGGAATTCAGCAGCGTCCAACACAGCCCTGACCCCTAACGAGCCAGAGCCCACGCTCTGACTGTCAGAATGCAGAGTTGGCCAATGCCAGGATGTGGATTGCTGCTCAGGCTCACCCAGCCCCACAGGGTGTTGCTCAGAGATCACAGTACTATTTCCACTGGGCTTCACAGCCCATCTCAACACAGTGGCCCAGGCAGTCTCCTCTCGTGGATCAGAGCTGGCACTGGACAGGAACCCATTTACATCCTGAGTACAGTCAGCACGAGGATGGAAGCTGAGCTGTCCATAAGTATATCTAAACAGGAAGCCACACTCATCTGAGACTGACCATTATCCTATTATCTCAGAAATTAAACCTTATTAATCTGCGTGAATATTTTATGACATTTAATCAATACAGATTTCTTTTAGGTATAGTATCAAGGAGCTTTATTACATTTTCTCTTGCATGATGAATACTATCCCAGGAACAAATTATCCCCCCCCCCCCGCAATATATCTCTAATTATAAAATAATGCCCCCACTAATTAGTGGAATCCAAGCTACCAAAAAATCAAAATGATAAAAACTTTGTCAGCATACACTATATTCCATAGAACAAAGGACATTAGTAACATACAGAAAACTCTCCGACATTCTTCGCTTCAACTACTACGGAATAGTGATGGCATTCCTTGATGTCAGATGCTGTGTGGTTGGAGAAGGCTTCCCATATATATAATTGGGGAGGGATTTAAAAGAAATAAGAGACTAACAAATAACAGCCTAACCACTCTACCTAATAAAAGATAGCATATAAACAGCACCTACAAGAAAGGCTGTTCATAATTCCTTTATTTGGTATTCTGATATTTGCTTTTTTAAAAATACTTGGCTAATAGCACAATACAAAGGAGAGGAAGAGTCTGGAAAAACCTTTTAAGATATTTTTACCATCTGGTATCCCTTTTTGACACGTGTGTTCTTCTCTGTCAGCAATTTTCAAAGTTGATGACATCCTTGAAACACAGTGAATACTCTGTCAATCAGTGTTTCAAAGTATAGAGAGGCCTGAAATGTTTCAGATAAGATAGATAAAAATGCAACTGAACTTGTGAAAATAGCATTATCACATCTTTATTTCAAAGATCAGTCATGAGAACAGCTAGTCTTTATCTGAGGAATTCTATTAAGCAGGACTCAAAGTTATACATGTATATGTATAAAATACACGTTTTTAAATATCCCATAAAACTGCTAACCTGAGTGACTATTTTCAAGGTTAGTGGTATTGCATCTTACATTTCTATATAGAATAACTTCTTTAAAATGAAAGTTCAGTTGTGATGTATTAGGTATTATATTGTTCACTGAAAACATGAACACATTTTAACATAAATATATGAAAAAAATGTTAATTTTTCAGTATTATTATCCAAATTCAACACTATTTATCCACTTCAGGATAGAATTTAGACTAAATCATGTGGAATCAGTTAGGCTGCTGAACTGGCCCTATATTCTCTCACTATGCATTTTGCTGTCCTGTGCACTAACACTGCCTAATGAAGGTCTTCCCTTTGGTTATCAATAACTCTGCTTTCCTCCACAAAGATTTTTTAAGTTCCTGCATCAAAAAACACTCTCACATATGGCTCATCCCACCCCATATCTAGATGGTCACCTTATCAAGCAGGAGGAATGCCACCTTAGCAGATTAAACAAATTGTGATGTTTGCAGAACTGATTTTATGCATATTGGGACATCCATGTGATTCTACAATTCCTCCTCAATGATTCATTTGAATTCTCAGTCTCTCCATCTGGATTTAAAAACCTTTCTTTAAATTTTGATGGGTCCTTGACCTAAAGTAATATTTCTCAAAATATAGTCTAATCATGTACACTGCACTTGATCATTGCTAATAAAAAAATGCAGAGTTGTAGACTTATTACATTTTTCTCTAGGATGCACGTGATTATTGGGTATGCTGAAGGACTAAGTCCCTAGTTCTGCATATTCCCACTCGCCCCTCATTCTACTGACAGTTACAATTATTAAGAGCATTTTAATGCCAGAGAGACTGCCATTTTTAATTTCAAGGATATTAATTCAATGAAAAATAAAATTACAGCAGAAAGGGAAATCTATAGTTTAGACCATCCTTTTTAATGAAGTAAAATAAGAACATGATTTTTTTCTTTATATGATGTTGTTGAATATACTACAGGTAATTGTAAAATGATATGAAAACAGGGCTGAACTATTGGTTGTCTCATGTATGAATATCAAGTAGATAATAGTGTAGTAAAAAAGAGAAATATGTGCCAGTAAGTGGAAAGACAGCTCAGGATACTTCAAGACATCCAACATGACATTTTCTCAGACTGAGATTTTAAAATGTCCTTTATTTTTGTCTTATTCTGAAGAGTAATTTTTCATGTTCAAATTAATATTTTATTGAATTAAAATTATTTTTCATTCATATAAATGCCACACCTTTATACTCAACCACTGTAGTGAACGAAAACTTAAACTATGAACCAAGATAGATAATGACTCTGTTCCAGCTCTTCCACTTAAAATCCAAGTTCCACTATGTGAACTTGGGCTTTTTACTTCAACCACTCTAGTTCTAATTTTCTTAGTAATATAATAACATTGTGCAGTATTTCTTAGAGTCATAGTGAAGACTAAAGAAGGTTATCATAGAAAAGCAACTACCATAACCCTTCGCATGTTGAAGGCACTCTGTCACTCTTAGTTCCAAGTAGACCTGCCTTTCCCTTTGTACAGCAGAGAGAACATTTCATGACGGCATGTTTTACCTTTCATAAATATCAACAGTTTTGAACTCGATTTCAAAAGGCTAACTGAGGTCATGGCTTTTTCTTTCTCCCCATAATGATGTTGAATATGCCATAGATAAATGTGAAATGACAGCAAAGCTATGCTTGAATATTAGTAGCTACCCTCTGGATAATAGTGTAGTTAAATACACACAGTAGGCCTCCTTAACTCGTGTTATATATCACAGGATCACAATTGGAGTTTAAGCTGAATATTTTAATTTAAGAACTGAAAGCTTTTTTGGACTCTTTCTGAGATTCAGTGTACACGTTAAGAAATATCATGGATTTAGGCCATGCTACTACACTACCCAATTTCATATTAACCAGGGAGCAAGAATTTATTCTTGATACAATAATTTTGTAGTTGTTACCTAGAAGTAATAGATTTTTTCTTCCACTGAATAGGAAGAAAAGCATTTTTCTTTAAACTATCTGTGGTCAAAAAACTCTGAGCCTTGGCTAGAAATGATAGAAGCAGGTGCCATCTGGAAAGCAGACAACGCTAACTTCATTTGGGAACCACCTAGTAAAATCTAGTCTCTGCTTGTTAGGAACATTTGCTATTGCTGCAAGTTGAGCAAACTCAAGAAATATAAAGAAGAGGAGACAGGAGTCTCCTCTCCAATTTGAAAGGGAGAAGGAGTCCTTATGCCACCACTTCAAGTATCAACATCACCAGCTTTGCTCAAAAAATTCGACATTTAACTGTGTATTATGGGCTTTCATCATATCATTAACTCCATCTTCTCAAACACTTTCCCTCAAGTTCTGACAGTGAATTATATCTACATGTTAACCCTTTATTTTTCATGTCTTCTTAAACACAATTCCCTGCCTAAATGCCATGGCCATTATCTCTTTACATTGAATAAAGTTTAAAAAATAGCAAAATGAATATCACTCACTAAAGTTAAATATATTATTCTAGTTTTTATGATCCTCTGTTTGCTAAAGATAGTAAAGTTTTGCCAATTTTTTTATTTACTGTGTAAGTCATACTTCAGTTACTATAAAAGTCATATACAATGTCAACCTGAACTCATTACAGAATAAACTTGAAATATTTTTATCAACTAAACATATAATGTGTAAGGGTAACACTGGCTAATTTTATGATTTAAACCGTAATCTACTGTGCAGAAGACAGTTAACATAGCAGGCCTGGGGCTGCTATGGTTAGAAAAGTCTGCTCTCAAGGTTGGCTCTTGGCTGGATCTTGGCATGGCTTCTTAAAATTTCCCTAACTGATAGGGTTGTTTCGTTGTGTCCAGACAGTCTGAACATAAAATGTGATAGGTGGTTAACATCTGCTGGGCGTGTGGAATTTTGCTGCTTGCTAGGTAGGGAGTGCCTTTGTGGCCAGCTTTAAACGGGCTTCCCCGGGGAAGCAGCATCCCTCACAGGTTGCTGCGTTTTTGCCGCTGGAGGGAGATGTGCTCTGTGCAACCACTTACAGGAAGGAAAATGCACATTGATCCAGACTCCTGTGTGCTTTGTCCTTACACATCCAACCGTGATGCGTGATGTGTTAATGTGATAAGTTGTAGGTATAAGACTCTATGCTGAGTCCCTGAGTTCCTCTAGCAAATCACTGAACATAGGGCTGATCTTGGGAGTCCCCAAAAGAATTGCCCAATTAAATAAAACACTACACAGTATAAAATTTGCCTTTTTCAATCACGTAAGGCAGAACCAATCATTTTTTCCTGTCTTCTCTCATAGCACATGTATTTCTGTGCTTAACAACCTGCCATTACTACCCACTGCACTTAAGATCCCAGTTCCTCATGAAAACCTACCAATTCACTGCCAACACTCATCTCAGTTCCTTTATCCCCTTGCTCAGTGGAATTCCGCCACGTTCTCCATTCCCAAAGAGCCATTCATTGTATCCATTGCAGCCAAGACGAGTCTGCTTCTCTCTTCATTCTCCTAATGCCATCAAAAATCTACTGTTTTTCTGCTCTATCACAGCTCCTAGAATTTAATTCCTAAGTACATTTAGAAAATGTAGGCATTTTGATTTTAAAATTAATCTCCAGATCTGGATACTTTTGGCATAATTATTTGGGAGCCACAGAATAGCTGAAACTGAGGTTAGCTGGCAATCCCTTTATAAGCTGCTACAGTTGATATAATGTCTGCTAAAATGTTGGTGTTCACAGTTTTCATCAGTTAAGATGTGTTGACTGAAAATAGGGAACACCTGACTAGCCATGGCTTAACCCATAAGGATATTATAACGTACTCGCCAAGAACTCTGGGACAGGTGGTCTCCAAGCCTGGAGTTGTGGGACAGGTGGTCTCCAGGCTGCTCAGGAGCTCTACAGTATCAGGCCACTGAGTTGGCGTTTCTGCATTTATCTCAGCCTTCCCTTTTTAGCTGAAATTTGGCAACTGCTGTTCCAGACATCACACAACTATATTATTATGGAATGCAGTGGGCAGGTGATGTGTTGATGGTAAAATAGCTTTTTCTTCACAGGGCTGGCCCTCTCTTTTACAAAGGAATAGAATCCTTCCCATAAGAGAACAGTTGGCTTCTCTTGGAATGGATTAGCCAGAAGCAGCTAGCAGGCCCTTCCCTGTACTGGTCCTGGCAAAGGTAAATGCCATTCACAGGACTGGCTTAGACGAATCATGACCAGTCCCTAGTGAGTGCAGGAAAGACTTGATGTTGCTACTAAACAAAGTAGGGATTATGTTAGCAGGAACTGTTGAGTAGGCCAATTGTTTTGACACAAAATATTGCATCAGAATGATCTGGAATACCAATTGAAACACAGATTTGGGGGCCCACCCCTCTGAGTTCCTGTTTCAGTAGATTTCATGTCAAACCTGAGACTGTATTTCTAACAATTTCCCACATGATGCTCTGGAGGCCCACTTTGCGAGGCAAAAATAAGCCTCTATTACCTGACTTCATAAGTTCCAGATGAGTCCAGGGTTGTTGTTGGCTTATTTCACGCATAAATATAGATTAGTGTTGATCTCATTTACTGTTATAGACAAGGTATAGCACTGGCCTTACCTAGGGTGGTAGGTAAAGGTTAGAGAGCCCCCCCCCCCCTTCACAGTGGAAACCTGCACTGAATCTTAATAGTTTTAAAATCAAGTTTGGGATGTGCTTCATTATGTCAAATATATAAAGAAACAAACTATAAACTAACACAATTTATTTGTGCAAAAAAATCAATTCTTTCATTCAAAATATTGGTCAGTGCAGATCATTCAAAATGATAAGAATTCTTTCAAGAAGGTTAAATGCAATATAAAGTATTTCATTTTTCTCCAAATTCCTGACCATATAAAATGAGAAGGATGATATTCACATTATCTATAAGCATTACATTCTGGGAAATAGAATCTTGGTGTGGATTAATAACCTCTAACTAATTAAAAGGCTAGAAAATCAGTCAAGTGATTACAATTTGATGTGTAGAGTTTAGCAAAATTGAGAGATCATGTCTAAGAGACTATAGAACACATGCAAAAAGAATGATTTGATAAAGTTCATGGAATACATTTTTATTGCAGTAGGTCAGTATGAAAATGGTAGGTGACATATTATTAAAGAATGTCTGTCATTGGTACCATATGCTCTTGTTATGTCCATATTGGTCATCTATCATGTATCTACTGTGGTGATTGTGTCCTGCTGCATGTGTGTGGACAATATGGAGAGGCAACAAGGTTTACCCAAATGAAATCTCTAAGCCACAAAGGTACAAGAAAATAGACATTTCAATGGCGATTGGCCCAAGTACTATGATAGAGTATGCATGTGCATACTTGGAAAGCATGGGAAAGACTCTACAAAGGAAAGTTCTTCTGCCTCAAGTAGGATAACTTGTTTAAATTAGGGGTGGAGGGAGTTACAAATTAGCATTGTCAGAATGAAGTCTGGCTGATTCTAGGGTGAGAATTAAGTAATTAAGAGGACACAGACAGTAGGGGGATAAGGGCATGTGCTGAGGGGTGGGAGGGGCCAGGGAGAGGCCAATGAGGGGAAAAGTAGACATATAAACAATAAAGAATTTAAATTGGAAAAAAACCAATAATACATAAATAAATAAGAGTACAGTCCTGCCTGGTTTGGCTCAGTGAATAGAGTGTCAGCCTGCAGACTGAGGGGTCTTGGGTTCAATTTCGGTCAAGGGCACATGCTCAGGTTGCAGGCTTGATTACCAGTAGGGGATGTGCAAGAGGCAGCCAATCAATGATTCTCATCATTGATGCTTCAACAACCTCTCTCTCCCTCTCCCTTCCTTTTTGAAATCAATAAAAAATATATATATATTTTAAAAAAAGAAAAGAGCACACTTGCTTTTGAACTCATTGTTTTATCCTGGTGAACTACAAATATAAGTAAACAAGTGCATAGTGAAAACCTATTCTATTAAGCATTTTCACAGAACAGATTTCTGAGGTTAAAATTTTAAGATCAAGGAGCTATTGAGTGAAAAATAAGTTTTATGTAAAGTAGAGAAATGCTTTGCTGTGCCAGAAGGAACTATCTTATAAACACATCACATTATATATGAGTGAGGAGCCAAAAAGACCCATCTGTGCTGCAGATATTATTTAACCGTCTAGAAAGAATGCAGGCTCTTCCTGAGGCCCTGTATTTGGATAAACACTTATGATCCCATATAACAAATTGCTCTTTTGTCATGGATACGTTTATCTTTCTTTTTATAAGTGTCATATTTTTGTTAATTTTTAATAACACTTCCTACACATCTCCTGTGCTCTTTACTTAAGAAAACTGGGCTAAAATCATAAAATCGGTTTAAATCTTACCATTTCAAAGATAAAGAATTCTTGGAAGAATGAGAGTGGGGGAAGTAAGAATTTTTCTTTTTACTTTATGCACCTCTCTCTATATTGTTTGAAATGTTTAACAAGCATTTATAATTTTTTTTTGCATTTATAATTTTTGAAAAACGTTCAAATAATATGGATATGCAACCATTATTACTATGCATCTCCAGAAATTTTTTATTACCCCAAACTGAAACTTTGTACCTATTAAATAATAACACCTCACTCCCTCACCCCTCAGCTCCCCCAAACCATTATTGTACTTTCTGTCTCTATGAATTTGACCACTCTACGTACCACATATAAATAGAATCATACAATATTTGTAGTTTTGAGTCTAGTTCATTTCATTAAGCTGGGTCTTTTCAAGATTCATCTATGTTGTAGGATGTATTAGAATTTCATTTCTTTTTAAGGATGGATATGTTTATTGGATGCCTATCCTACCTTTTCTTTATCCAGTCATTCATCAGTGAACACTTGGATTGCTTCCACCTTTTGGCTATTGTGAATAATGCTCTTATGACCATGGGTATACAAATATATATTTGTGTTCTTGACTTTAATTTTTTGAATACATATTCAGAAGTGGAATTTCTGCATCATATGGTAATTCTTGCTTAATTTTTTGAGGAATCATCATACTGTTTTCTATGGCAACTATACCATTTTACATTTCCACCAACAGTGCCAAGCATTCCAATTTTTGCACATCTTCACCAACACTTATTATTTTCTATTTATCTGTTTATTTGTTTTTTTAATAGCAGTCATTCTGATGTTTATGAGGTGGCTTTGGTTAGTATTTTCCTAACAATTAGTAATGTTGAAGATTTTTGATGTGCTGATTGGCCATTTGTATATCTTCTTTGAGAAAATCTAGCAACACACTTTGCCTATTTTTAATGGCATTATTTTGTTGGTTTCATTCTTTTGCATTAGATATTCAGTTTTCAGTACACTGTTTGTGAAAAGACTGTCCTTTCCCCACTGAATGGTCTTGTACCCTTCTCAAAAATCATTTGGCCATGTATGTGAGGGTTTATTTCTGTGCTCTCTATTCCATTCCTTGGTCTATGTGTCTGTCTGTATTGCCACACTGTCTTAAGGACTGTAGCATTGCAGTAAATTTTGAAATCAGGAAGTTTGAGTACTCCTACGTTGTCTTCTTTCAATATTGTTTTAGAAAGCAATTTCTTCTGTCATTTTGCTATTTCTTTTCTATATGTTATAGTTTCCTCCCCCCCCCCTCCTTATTTCCTGGATTATTGTTTCTGTGTGTTTATTTTATTTTTTTATAGTGAAATTTTTAAATTATCTTCCAATTTCCTTTTTCTGTGAATATTCTCTAACTATTTTGTTTGTGGTTACCATGGGGATTACACTTAACATCCTAATAACACTCTTATTTGAATCTGTACTCCTATTTTAATTTCAATCACATACGAAAAACTCTACTCCTACATAGCTCTGTCCCCACTCCATGTCAGTTATTGATGTCATAAAATTCTATCTTTATACTTTGCATGTCCATAGACTAATAATTTTTTTCATTCATTAGTCTCTTAAATCATGTAGAAGACAAAAAGGTATGTTATACAAACTAAAATTATAATAATACTAGGAATGCACAAATTGACCCTAATATTTAGTTGAGGATAAATCTACAAACATAATTTATAAACACTGGTTTGGAAAATATGGTATGAATGTTTATATTAGTAATTAAATATAAAATGACAGCTTAAGCTTATAGTTATTTATACATTTATTTCTTCACTAAATTTGCATGCTTAATAGAAATAAAATAAAATTTTATTTAGAATATTTCCTCAGAACATAGTTCCATACAAATAATGGTTAGTCAAATCACTTTACTAATGTAAATTTATATACTCTAGTTTAAAATCTCTTCTCATAGAATGATCAATTTTTATATTTAAAGTTCAACAGTAATATTTAAGACCAGCAAATAGTTTTCAACTCTATGATAAATGTTTTCAATATGTCTTGAGGTCTTAGGAACAAATTTTAGGAAAATATATTAAATAAAAGTCACTAGGAAAGAAAAAACACTGAAATACGTATTATATAGCTAAAGTTCAGAAGGACAGTTCTGTTTCAAATGGATAGTTTCCATCTAACTGTTACATTGAACAGTTTGTTTTTATCAAACTCCAGTTTTAATTACTTGCACCTGTTCAAAAGCTAATTCATTGCAGTTTTTTTCTTCATTTTTTTTAAAACATAGGATAATGTCAAAAACTTAAAGTGTTTTTATAAGACTTCTGGTTAAATGTGTTTATTTAGACATTTCCTACCTCAGAAAACTGCACTGGTTTTGACCCAGTAAAGAACTGAGTCCTAATATGTAACTTAAGCATCCCTTACCTAAGTGTAATTATAAAGTAAGCTAGGAAGTAAAATTGTAATCCAGGATGAAAGATAATTGCATCCAAAATAGAAATTCAAACAGGGGTTATTGTATCACTGAATCAAACTACAAAAGTCAAAAAGCAGCTGCCAAAATCAAATAATTTTCATAGTGTTTAAATCACATTTTGTTAATTTTGAAAACTCTTGTATTTCCTAAAAACTGGAGCAACAACACTATGGCACATAAAAGAGGTTATTATCCAGACCCACAATTAAAAATAGTAATGGTATGCCAGCCACAACCACAGCTCTTCTCCTTCCTCAAGTTGAGTATTATGCGTGGAAAAAGTACGCAAAGCATGCACTACACAGTGATTAAGAGAAAAAGTCAATGCCAGATATCGGCCTTTCTTTCTCTATGACCTTATTCAGGTTTCTTAACCTCCCTTTGCCTTCTTTTTCTCATTTGTCAAATGAGCATAACAATTGTACCTACCTCAACAGTGGTTAACAATTAATTAGTTAGTATATGTAACAGACTAATAAGAGTTCTTGGTATATACATAACTGTTTTTAAAATGTGGTATTATTATTATTACTATTACATTTATTATTATCAAGACTGAGAAGAAATATTTAAAAATGGAGGATATAGACCTTTATGGGTTGAATTGTGTTCCCTAAAAATTCTTATGTTGAAGTTGTAACCCTCATAGCTCAAAAATGTAACCTTCTATAAAAATAGGATTGTGGCAGGTGTAATTAATTAAGTTGAGGCCATACTGGAATAGAGTTAACCCTAATCCAGTATGCCTGGTGTTCTTATAAGGAGAAATTTGGACAGAGACATGCATACAAGGAGAATGCCATGTAAAAATGAATCAGAGATGCAGAGGTGTTCTCCAAGCCAAGTAAAGCCAAAGATTGCCGGCAAACTACCAGAAGCTAGAGGAGAGACCTAAAAGAATTTCTTTCCCAGAGCCCTTAGATATTAGCATCCCTGCCAATATCTTAATCTTGGACTTCTGGCCTCCAAAACTGTGAGACAATAACTGTCTGTTGTTTAAGCCATCTAGCTGGTGGTACTCTGTTATGGCAATTCTAGCAAACAAATATACTGTTTTAAAACTGGTAATATTTTTAATTTTCTAAAGTAAAGTTGTAAAGACAAAAAGGAAGACTTTCCCTGCTGTACTCCTCTGAGTTTTCTATTATTTGGTAAGTGGTCATGCAAACCATGTTGCTTTTGAACCTCATGCAATCTAGTAAGAGGGCCTCCAAGTGAACCCCTGAGAGAGACTAGAGTTACCAGGGGGCCTGGAAGACTGGCCTTCATTCACTGGCTGGAATCCTGAGGGACCCCAGAAACTCACATCCACCATTTGAAGCTACCATAGGCAGAGATCTCTGCCAGTGACCCCTTTGAAAAGCCTAATACATCACCTGGAATTTGAGGACTCACATGAGCTCTATATTGGCTTCTCTGGAGAATCCCATGATGTTTGACTACTTTCACTTGTTTCTTAGAGAGGCAACATGTTACAATGTTAAAAGAAAGCTGGCTCTGGAGTCAAATTCTCCAGGTTGAAACCATGGCTTCTCCATTTACTAGGGACGTTACCTTGGGTAATATACTCTAATATGCAAATAGACCGAACAACCAAACAACGGGTCACTATGCAGTGCCCTGTCCTGTCCACCAGGGGGTGTGAGCGGAACATGGTGGGCATTGGCTGTGGAGGGATGGTGGAGCAGGTGAGCAGGGGTGCCAGACCAAGGCGGGGCGCCAGTCGCTGTCATCAGGGTGATCCTCTAGTGGTTAGTGAAAATTCCTTGCCCCCATGTGCCGCGGTCCCACCCGGCACTGGCACCTGCTGCCAGCGCCATCCCCACTCGCACCCGCTGCTGGCACTGGAGCTGCCGCTCGCACCTGCTGCCAGCACCCAGCACCGGTCCCGATTACTTGGTGCCATCAGTGGGTGCAAATGGCAGCTTCCAGGCCTGATCGCCCCTGAGGGCTTCTCCACCTCCCCCTGCTCCTGAGGGGTGATCAGGGCAGCAGCCACCACTCGCACCTGCTGCTGGCGCTGGCCCCAATCACTCCGCACCATCAGTGGGTGTGAGTAGGGCTGGCACTGTCAGCACATGGGGCTGCTGGAAGACAGGGGACCAGGGCCATTGTGGGAAGGATCAGGTGGGGCGTGGAGGATGGGCTGAGACCCACCCCTGTGCCCACCAAAGCCTCGTAGCCCACATTTCCTTTCAATGTGCACGAATTCATGCACTGGGCCTCTAGTCTATAATAATAAAAAGTGTAATATGCAAATAGGCTGAACGGCCGAACAGCAGAATGATTGTCCAGATGACTTTCGGACGACCTTCCGGACAAAGCCGGGGCTGTGAGGGCCGAGGCAGCGAGGGCTGCAAAGGCCTACTCTTGCAAGAATTTCGTGCATTGGGCCTCTAGTTTAGTATAATTCTCTGAACAAACTGGTATTCACTGAAATGTGGCAAAGAAATCTTGCAGTCAAAACTTGGTCAAATAATTCTCATGTAGATCTTTTGTGTTTAACATTATGACTAATAAAGATACAATCTTATGGCAGGAAATATATGCTCTGCATAGTTTCAAAAGAGAAATTCCTCCCCAAACCTCCTTCTCACTACCTCATACCCCATTTTGTTTCTAATGGGATCTGAAGCCCTCAAGGAGGTGGGACTAGGCAGTGAAGAGTCAGGAAGGAAGGTTATACTTAGGGGGGATGCCAACAGTAACTCAATTAAGGAAGAGAAAGCTGAACTCTAAGGGATAGATTGTAAGGAAACTGAGCCTGAGAACCCCATACCAAGTCATGAGGGAGAGGAAAGTAGAATGAGACCCAGATTGGGAAGGTTCCTTCCTTAGAGGAAAGGTATCCAAATTAAAACATATAGGTCTTCAACAGATAAAGTCCAAGCAGTAAGTCCACAAATATCAAGCACCAAAACAGACAAGTGACGACAGGAGAACAAGCAGACAAATAAAATAATATTCTTATTTCTTCAAGGATCACAGGCATTGGAATTGCCAAATCCAGAATATCTAACAGTTATGTATCCAAGTATTAAAGAAATAGAAGATTCAAAGATGAACATACACCAAGAGATAATCAAGAATAGTTACTTAAAATAGATATCTAGTGAAACAAAAATTGTATTTTTTTAAACCTTTATTGTTGAAAATATTATATATGTCCTCTTTTGTTCCCCACTGACCTCTTCTAACCTGCCCCTGCCCCCCACCCCAGGCTTTCACCACATTATTGTCTGTGTCCATGGGTTATACATATATGCAAACAAGTACTTTGGTTGATCTCTTCCCACCCATCCACCCACCCACCTCACCTTTCCTCTGAGATTTCACAGTCTGTTCCATGATTCTATGTCTCTAGATCTATTTTGTTCATCAGTTTATTTTGTTCATTAGATTCCACATATGAGTGAGATCATGTGATACTTGTCTTTCTCTGACTGGCTTATTTTGCTTAGCATAATACTCTCCAGGTCCCTTCACACTGTCTCAAAGGGTAAGAGGTCCTTTTTTTTTTTTTTTTTTACAACTGCATAGTATTCCATGAGTAAATGTACCATCTACTGGTGGGTACTTGGGCTGTTTTCAGATCTTAGCTATTGTTAATAGCTCTGCTATGAACATAGGGGTGCATATATTCTTTCTGATTGGTGTTTTGAGATTCTTAGGATACATTTCTAGAAGTGGGATCATTTATACATTTTTGTACAAATGTCTATTCAAATATTTTATACAATTTTAAGATGGGTTATTTATCTTTTTATTTTAATTTGCATGAGCTCTTCACATATTCTGGATGTTAAGTGTAAGACCTTTATCAGATATATGATTTGAAAATATTTTCTACCTTTCCATGGGTTGTTTTTTCACATTTTTATAGTATCCTTTTTCACATTTTTTATATTATAGTTTCGATATAGAAGAAGAAGAAACCATCTGTTAAAGTGGACATATCTGACCAGACCCATTATTCCCCCACATGACACAATTGTAAAAAAATGCCAGTAAATTCAAGCAAAAAAGGCTTCCCTTCTCAGAAAACCTACTTCAGATAATGATAACATTTTCCCAGTGTTTTGGTTGGCTCTTTAATTGCAGGCCACATAGTATCGAATGGCAGTTAATCCAGTAAAAATATGCTGACTCAAGGCTGGCATTATAAAGGATTACTTGAGAATAGGCACATCATGATGAAAGTCAAATACACAAACAACATGTGATGACTCACCAGATTGGCTAGAAACATCTGTCAAGGAAATAATCAAATGTGCCCAGAAGGAGTTTCTCCAAAGATAAAATAAAAATCTTTCTATGGCATTAAACAGGAATGTGTTTAGAATGCAATTAAAATGTCAGTCTTTTTATGAGCAAATCCATTGATGCAACCTATAAATCACGACTCAGATTCCAGACCAGCATTAAAAATCGTGGACTGCAGAAAGAAAAAGGGAACAAGTACTGAAAGTATTTACTCTCTAAGGATCATTGGTTAATCCACCTTCTTTACATTTTTCTAATGCTTGGGGGGCAATGCTTTTTCTCTTGTTATTGCTCAGAAAATCACATGGAATTATCCTTTATCTACCAGCCCTGGAATCATGATTACCCTTTTTTCAAAATATATTCATTTTAAATCACTTAGTGAAAATATAGGCAGATATTTTATTAGGCAAATAAACAAAACAATGAAAAGTATTATTAGTCTCAAAAGCATTAAAAAATTCTTAACAACAGTCAGAAGTAATTTTAATACAAAGAAAGAGTTTTTAATATACATTTTTAAAATTAAGACTAAACTATTGGAAGCTGGCTGTACAATATATATGTATATGTACACATATACATAATTTAAAAATTTTTTAAAATTATTAATGTTGACTTGTTGAGTTTTGGTGTGCTCAATGCTATTAAAAGACCATCTAAATTTGTGCTGGAAATATGTGGAAAATACATAAATTTCCTTCCAGTTTTTCTAAAAGTCAGTAGATTTAAGGGCATTTATAAATTTTACAGAACAAAACACACCACCTTGAAAATAAGAACCACATCTGAGAAGTTATTTATGTTGGGAATTCTACATATGGGTGTGTGTTTTTAATCTATAAAAATAACCCTTAGATGTCATCATTATTAATCTCACTTTACAGATAAGGAAACCCAACCTCAAAAAGATAAACAATTAATGTCTGCAGAGTTTATGAATATAAAACTGTGAATTCAAACCAAGATTGGTCTTATTTCAAGGCCCATGTTATTTGCTACAAAATCAGGACGATTGTCAGCTTTACACATTCTTACCCAATGCAGGTCTCCGAAGGACTCATCTCTAACTTTGCTCATTCTCTGCTCGTTTCATTTATTTGTCCCATAGGTACATACTGAGAAATTTCTCTGCTAGTCAACATATCCTGGATTGAGGATAAAGATTCAAAGGTTATAGAGTCTTTAGGATTAGAAAGTATTTATGGCCAGCTGTTGGAAAATCTTTCCAAGAGGGAGACACCTGTTAATGTAATTGTCCAAAAACAACTGACTGTGGCTGCCAAAAAGACCTCAGAGGACTGCAGCAAATATCCTCTGGGCAGTGGAATAAGCTGTGAAGAATGGCTGCAGTTACCAATAAGCAATAACCAATTGGTAATGGCAGAGGGGGACTGAAGGGAAACCCCGCAGTTAGAATGGTGGGGTCAGAAGGGGTTAGAATCCAAGCTCTACCATTCATGAGCTGTGCAAACCTGGACAGTTAGCTGAACCTTTTCATGTTTGTTTACTCAGCTGTAAAATAGGACAATAATAATATCCAATACCTTGTAAAAGAAATAGAAGAAAACATATAAGGGTCCAGACACACAGAAAATACTCAAACACTACTATTATTCCTATCATTTTTCCTGTCCCTGAACTTTTCCGTCCCGATAATGATGACTTGAAACTTACTCTAACACAGCAGAGCATCGTCGTCCACTCAGTTCCATGAGGAAAAATTATGATATGATAATGCCATTATCGGTACAGAATTTTCATTTTTGGAAATGTAGATATAGAAGGAAGTTAAAGTAAAAATAAATATCTCTTCAAAATGATTATTTTTCCCTCTTATGTACTGAAATAAAATACACACCATAAATATAATTGAAGTTGGTTATGGTCCTTTGAAAATGTAAACGCTCAACTAAGTAGATTTGTTCTTTCATTTTGTCAGTCATTAGTCAGGACCATATATGAGTCACCTTCGAACTATGATTTGGAGCTGAGGCCTTCCTCTTTCCTCTTGCCAGATTCCTCACCGTTGGGTTCTTAATGAACTCACAGACCTTTAAAAAGTGCAGGTGTCCGGGTCCTCATTCCCAGAGGTTCTGATTCCATTGTGTGGGAGAATGCCTAACGTCAGGAGTTTTTACAGCTCCCCAAGCGACTCTATGTGCAGTTGGGGTTGAGAGTAACTGCTTTGCCCATCTTTAAATAGCTTTATGATACACCTGCCATTGACTAATTAAAATTCCTTGTGTGGGTTAGAGTAGAAGAGAAAATTAATGAACTGTATAACATAGCTGATGCAGCACAGAAAGAGAGAAGGAAAAATTACTTCAAGATTAAGAAGCATGGATAAAATGGCATGCTATCCGTCTCAGGATAGGAAGGAAAAGATAATATGGTAGACATCAATATGGCTAAGAACTGTTCATTCTTGAAGGAAGGTTAAAAACCCACAGTTTGAAGAAGCACATTACTTTGGGAGGGGATAGAAGCTCAAGAGAACAGGGTTTGCTATTCTAAAATACACTTATATCCATAAGGGGTCAAGCTCTTCATAATAAATGGAATATGTTTATAATTTAGTTATAAACAGATAAAACATCATTAGATGCAGTAATAAAGATGATAACAACTATACCAGACACTACATGAGGTATTTCTATTTCCACATCTAGTAAAACCCCTACAGTAAAATCATTATTATCTCCATTTATAGTTAAGAACACTGAGATCAAGCAACATTAAATGTAGGTTATAGAAGCTGAGCATGGCAGAGGCATAATTTGAGCCTAGATATATTTGGCTCCTGCAGCAAATGAGCCAAAGAATTACTTTGCTCTGAGCCATTGAGTGGACAATATCCTTTGGGAGACCACTGGTTATACTAAACAAAGAGAAATTGGATTCCTCATTAGTCACCAGCACAACTATTTGCTAAAACTTCTTCTCTTTTTTTATGTATACTAATTTTACATGTGATTGATTAAAAGTTCTTTCATGATGGCACATCAGGCAAATAATTTTAGGATAAAGTTAAGATTGCATATTTCTCTCTGCTTATTTACTAGAACATTACATAACATTCAGTAAATATATGTGGGCTTTATTATGGGTTGTTGTTTTGTTTTGTTTTTTGTACTTTTTGCAAAGGGAGTGAGATGTTATAAAATGGTCTCACTTTAATATACACCAAAAAGAATTGAAAGTAAAGTGTGAAAAATATTTTCAACAAAAATACAAAAAATAAATTCAAAACATCCCTGGGAAACTGGTCATTAGATTGTAGCAGTGCACACAGGATGGTTTTAGTTAGTTAGTTTGAGACTCCACTGTGTTTTTGTATAATCTCATGTTAATAAAAGACCTGGTCCAAGTGCCAATCTTCCAGTTTCATCACAAATAAGAGTGTGTCGCTTCTTTTGTGAAATATTTTGTCTTGCTTTCCCCCGCCTCCCACCTGTCCCCCATACCTCTACTTCTAGGTCTTTCAGGAAGGAGTGAGAACAGGATTAAAGGAAAGGGCCAAACATCATTGTCTGCTTCCCTGTCCAGTTGCTGGAGCCTGTTTGATGCTCCATGTCCTCTGGGAGACAGGTGTTCAAATACTGCTTTTCTCATGGGCTCCAGGACTGGGCTTCCTTGGGAGGTCCTTCGGGAGCTCTGCTCTACATAATTTCCTGATGTGGCTGATGTGATTTGGACCACTATTTGTCACTCCCTCATCTCAGCTTATGTTTCGAAGTATAACCCATAGCCTTCCATGCTGGGGTCTCCTTATGTTGGCAGAGCACCCTCTTGGGGAAGGAACCAGCTGTGTTTTATCATGTCCACTAAGCCTAAGGAAAGCCATGAATCCTTGTCTGTTGGAGCTGACCAGCAGATTCTGAGTGAAAGATGAGTGGATTACTCCAACACAACGTTAGCTAGTGAAAGAAAGGACTAAGGGACTGCCTGGCTAAAGGAACCAGACAGCCTTGATTGCCTGCCTCGTTAGGCTTCTATTATAACAGCAGTTTGAGATAAAGTTTATCTTTTAGATACAATCAGTAGGGTAAGTAATATTGGGAGGACACATGTGTTTGTAATGTCCTTTAAGCAAGGACACCCAAAGATTAAGCATAAGGATTTCAGGAAACACCTGGGGGTTTGCACGTGCACAGACTTGTTTGGAAAGGTCAAGGAATAATTAGGGGCACTGCCTTCGGCACCCCCCTAAGTTGGAATTCCAATAAACAGGGCAGGCGACCTTCCACACACTTCCCTTTTCTCAGAATGTCCTCCTTACAAACTTTCCAACCAAGTCTCCTGTGCCCCTAACACTTGTCCTCCCAAACAGCAGGAGCAAAGGCTGCCTGAGTGTTGCCTGTTCTTCTCCTGCTTACAGAATTCTCCAGAGCTGCAGGCACCTGCCTTGATGTTCACTCATACTCTAACTCTAGGACATGCTATGAGGCTTATCCACACACAGTACTTTGCCCATCACAGCTCCAATTGGGCATAGAGATTTTCTGCACCATGAGTTTCTGTCTAGAATGGAATGCTGACCTCCCATTCATGCTCACAATCCCAGTCTTGCTCAGTGTTTTGGGCTTTTTGTCTTTGTCTAGTGTTTGTTTTTTGAGGCTGTCTTAGGCTATTTGTTCTCCTCTCGTTAGTCTTCTAGCTAGACCAGTGGAGCAGTGAGGGTCTCAGAGTTGGTGTGATCAGCTCTTTATGCCATGGGAGTGAGCTCTTACATGCTTACATTAACGTAAGAGATAATATCTCTCTCTCTCTCTCTCTCTCTCTCTCTCTCTCTCTCTCTTTCTTTCTCTCTCTCTCTCTCTCTCTCTCTCTCTCTCTCTCTCTCTCTCTTTCTTGCTTTGTGATTAGCACTCATAGGAGGTCTCTCCCATGGGGACAAGAGTGTCAGTGACTATTAGATTGATGTGGATTTAGGCAGATTTTCAGATTCTTATGCAGGATTGTAGGTAGCTCCAGTTTCATTACTTCTGATTTCTCTCTGAAATGAAAAATGAGATTGTCTATCAAGGGTACTAGAGGAGATGAAAGAGATGGTAGATTAAAGAGAATGGGGAATTTTGAAAAACTTTTTAAAAAATATAATAGATAAAGGTTGGGAGAGAAAACTAAAATGGGAGAACACATATAATTACATAAATTGTTGAACACCTACTACGTACCTAATAACACCCAAAAGGGAGGGAGTGCTCAGGCTGAAGGGTTGTCAAAGATAAAATGCAATTATCCAACAATGTTACTGTAGACAGGCTAGATACATGAAATTTCTGAGATTTTTTTTTCTCAAACCGTCTCCAAATAGCTCACTTTTGAAATCAGAAAGATAGAAAATAACACACTAAGAACAATAAAATAAAGACATAAAATAAAATGAAGTGCTCAATGTTAGTAATACAAGTATTCTTTTCTTTTCATGGTAATTTGGCTTAGACATCTCCATATATAGATGTGTGCTTAAGTATTTATATATGTTTATCCTATATAATAAAAGCCCAGCAACCATAACGGCAGAATGACCAGAATGACTGCTCAATCAGTCACTATGAGGTGCACTGACCACCTCTTAGTTCCTTTCCCTGGCCAGCAGGCTCTGATCACCAATGGCCAACGGGGAACCAGGGTGGGTGGCAGGGGATATGGGCGGCACCAGGCCAAGGCTCTTGCCCTGCCGGTCACCCCACACACAGGCGGTGACCTGTGGCAGGGGTGGGGCCAGCGAGTGGGCAGGAACAGCTGACCTCTCGGTCCCTCCTCTGTCCATCAGGCTCCCATCGCTGGATGGGGAACGGGGAACCGGGGTGGGTGGCAGCAGGGGGCTGGGCTGGCTGCCGGCAGCCGAGGAAGATGGCCCTGATTGCAGGCTAGGCCTAGGAACCAAACCCACGTACGATTTCGTGCTCCAGGCCTCTAGTTTTATGTATAATTTCTCTGTGCTGCATTTAAAAATTACAGTTTCCAATTATATTCTAAGGAGCCTATCACATAGATTAAAAACATACATTTTATAGATCTCAGATAGATAATTGGTGGGGAAAGCTCTAATTTTTCAGTACAAATGATCGGTTTTCAAATAGACCTTCATTGGTACACCTCATGGGTATACTCAGAACATACCATAATCTCTTCTTAAATGCAGCAAGTTGCCTCTGCTATTTTTAGTCTCCTGATTCTCTTTTCAATTGTTTAGTCCACAGCTTGACACATCTTTGGAAATGATTTCTTGGTAAGCTTAATATATTTTATAAATGATCAAAAAGAGTCCTTTTATTCTCATGCTTCCCATGTGAGTTTTCCATACCCAACTTCATAGTAAACAACAACCACTTCCTGTTCTGGAAATGAACATGATAGTCAACGTTTTCCTTGTTTGCTCTTTATTAACAACCAGCACTGCATGTTTTCAAAGCAGAAATATTTTATTTTCACATATAGGAAAGGACACGCAGAATTTTCACATTGCTTCCTTAAGTGGCAAATGCTATTATTATAGCAATGCTATTGTTATAGCAATGCTATTTGTTCCTGGTTGACCTCCTTTGCTTTGTAAGGAGAATTTTCCTTTGTGAGCCATCTAATATGACTCGCACATTACTTTCAGTTGATATCTCATGTAAAGGCTATAATTCCCATTTTCAGAGAGCCTACAGACATACTTTCTTTTATGTTTGGCAGAAATCACCTCAATTATCTTTGATTTCCCTTCCTAAAGTTTTCTGTTATATGTGTCTCCAAATATCTATATATATAAAAGCCTAAGCTACTGATCGACAGAGCGGCCAGTTGACCGGTCATTATGATGCACACTGACCATCAGGGGACAGACGCTCAATGCACAGAATCGGGCTCCCTTCTGTCTGGATCAGGCCTGTGGGGATTAGGCAGAAACTGGCTATCCAATATCCCCCAAGGGGTCCCAGATTGCAAGAGGGCACAGGCCAGGACAAGGGATCCCACCAGTGCACAAATCCATGCACCAGGCTTCTAGTAAAAATATAAGAATGAAAAAGCTCATTTTCCTGTAAGCAATGGATAACCAGAGTTACTCAGATGAAAGGGATGCTTTATCTGATTGTGGTATGTAGAAGAATGAGGAAGTGAGGGGGGAAATAAGGCCAAGGAAATAATAGCAAGTATATGGGCCCAGAAAGAATAAAAAAGACTTTTTTCCCTAGGAGCCATTAGAATAAAATTGATGCCCTGCCCTTCCACTAGATGGCCTTGTTTTGTAGTCTACCACAGTGGGCTTTGAGGCCTGAAGCCAAAGCCCCGTCAATGGGCAAGGTGAAAGGGTTAAGTTGAATCTGCCTGGTTGCGTGGAGTCAACTATCACCCCCACACCCATGGCTCTATGTACTTCCAAGGAACCTATGCTCCAGGACTGAGTTCAGGTCCAAGAGGAAAAGCTCAAAGATTAAAATCCACTAACAATGTTTATAACTTGATTTGAGTGGTGGTTAGATGGTGGTTTGACTTACTTGTCAAAACTCATTGAATCATGCCTTTAAACCAGTGTTTTATTATTTGTGTATAAGACCTCAGTAAACATAATTATAAAAGTTAAAAATGAACTTTCAGCTATAAAAATGACCAACCTTATGGGACATGCTGTGACACAATGCTATTTTGTACCGTATTCTTGACATAACCTATAATAATATAATTATCTCCCCTGGCAATTAATATTCAGAATTTAAAACAAAACAACAAAAACTTGGTTCCAGTTTTGGTACCAACATTGAAGTTAATTTCTGACTTTTTCTTTTCTTCTCCATTGTGAGAATTCTATCTATTTTATTAAAATCACAAGGTGGTTGTGAACATCACAAGAAGTACTCTGTATGAAGTGACTTTATAAAGTGACTAATAAATGTTTAAATTTAAGTTTGGAACCCATTTAATGATCTAATGAGATGAAAAGCCCTTTCTTGACTAGATCTCATTCACTGTATAACCTCAAGCAGCTATCATAACACAGTGACTATATGCTACTGCTCAATAAATATTTGTTGATTAAATAAATTAAAGAAATGTTTATTTAGCACTAACTATTGCCAGGGACTACAGGTACAAAGGGAAATATCCATATAAATCAAATCAAGATTCTACATTGAAAAATAGCACATACTGGTATGCACATAATAAGGGAATTAGTTCTCTAAGAAGAATCGCACTTGAACAACAAAAAGGATTAGCATGGAAAGAAATTGGCACTTTTTGGCTCTTGGGCAGCAACAAGATCTTCAGAGAGAAGGGGTAAGAATACATATTAGCAATGAGGATTCAGTTGTCCAAAATAAAAATGACTGCTAAGACCAAAAAGAACTATTCATTCATTCCGGAGATATAGAAAACTTATTTTCTTTGTATCTCTGAATAATACTGAGAAACATGGATGGAGAAAAGCAAAATTCATTGAAAAAATATTAGTAAGTTATTGAATTAATGACTTTATGATTCCCCACGGTGTCATCAAAGCTCATATTGTCAATAGGCCCTTACAAATAAAACCTCTAGAAAAAGTTATCTTTCAATTGCATTGAGACAATAAATGTATATCCTCTTTGTAGGAAAAAAAGAAGAGGACCTTCGGGGAATCAGAGGAACAAGTTTCTTGTGTTGTCTGAATGTTGGAAACTCTGGCTAAGGAGTTAAAACCGAGACACTGGGACAGGAGCTAAAGCCGCCAGAGCTTTCTAAGCTCAGTTCATGAGGACACTGTATTTGGAGAACAGCTTCCTCCAGGCCACCAGAGGAATTTGTGTGGGTCTGGAAGTCACAGAAGAGTGCTCCGGCTCACAGGAACAAAATTCCTGGAGTTCATACACTCCACTATTTAGTGATTTTACACAAACTTTCCTTAGACTTGCCAAAGTGTTATAATCACTGCAAATACTTCATCCAGACCAATCACTCATTTTGTCTCCTACTGGGGCAGCCAATTACTAGAGCGGTCCATTCATACTCACCAGGGATTCCAGAGCTGCAATGACTTTAAAATGTTAGACAAGGTTGCTAGGTCTTTTCAATCCTTGAAAAACTGATCTCTTTTTCTCATAGAGATAATTTACCCGAACCCCTGTCTGATAAATTGAATGCAATTTGAAGAAACCCCTTAGTTATATCTGCAACTATGTAAAACGGTCTATTCAAATTTATAGTATATCGATCATTTTTTTTCTATAAATGAGTGGGAACATTTATTCAGTACTTCTAAGATCTTTCTTTTTAAACTAAAAAAAAAAATAAAAAACATTCCTATTACCAAGAAAAGTTCTGGTGGCACTGCCCATGTTTAGCTGTGCTATGAGCAAATCTTTTATGTGGAACACAAATGTTTGCATGCTGGTCCGCTAACAATTGAGCGCAGGGTAAAAATTTGTATCATTGTTGGCTCAACAGACCACCATCTGTGCAGAAAACTATTTTATCTCGGCCAGCAGGTTGGGTTCCTGAGACATCCTATTCATGTCATCACAGATATTAGGAATATCTCTGACAGTTATTGAAAATCTGAGACTGAATTCAAAATAAGAGTGGGTCATTTGGTCTGTGGATCCTTATGGAAATAAACCTTCTGTGACTTCTTCTTCTTTAGCCAGAGAAGACAGTGTGGTGCCCCGGCAATTATTTCTTTGCCAGAAAAGATTCTAAATCTGGGATTTCACAGGTTGTTCTCTAAAGCAACCTGGGCTGTGAATTAGGAAATGAAAATAGTATATAAATACACTAGAGGTGATATTGGTCTTCAGGGTCCCAATCAAGGACAATGGGTTGTATGCTCCCCCATGGGTGCCTCTGCACAGCTTCAGTAAACATAAGAGCCTTAGTTAAATGCTCCCCGGGCAAGGCTTAGACTAACAAGAGTTTCTGCCTGAGCAAATCAGAGTGACTTCTCCAGACCTCCATTTCCATGTAGTCCTCCTATCCCGAGAGAGTAACTCCTGCATTTTGTAAGGAACTTGGCCATAATTAGTCAGAGGATGTTTGAAAGTGGTGATTTACAAGCACGATTCACTTAAAGGTTCCAATTCATCACCCCCCCCTAATGACAAAGCACATGATGGCAAAAAAGAATGCCTACTGGTCACATGATCTTCTCCTGGGAGCACATTTAGTTTGGTTAAATGTTCGTGAAACTGAAAGTTTCACAAAATAAAATGCTTTTACAAATGAGGCTGGAACTCCTTCAAGGGTGGCATTCTTGGAAAGGTTTCGCATGCTTCCAGATTTGAATTAATTGGGAAAATCTGCATGGCAGCTCCTAAGCTCATGCATCACATTCCAGAGCGAAGTATTGTACTCTTCCGTCCCCTGGGGAGGCCAGGCTTGTGTACAGCTCACTGTGAATTTCAGAGTTGGCAACACATTTTTTTACCTTGACTGGCTGAGAATTGGGTTTTCACTCAGGGCTCCAGTCTGAAGGCTTGAACCATTTAATAGATACAATCTCATTAATCTTCTTTGAAGAGAAAATCGTTTAAAGGACTTTGAGGGTGGGGACTACTGTACTAATTTTTGTGGGTGGGGGGACTGAAAAATCAGTTTTGTGCTAAGTGGTCCCTGAGACTCTTGCTGCCTCCAGGCCTCTTTCTAGTCTATTCTTCGTGTGCAGGGTATTCCTTTATCTCACAGAAACGCCCACAAACTCTTTGAGATCATCCTCATGTCACTGACCACTTCGCTCTACAGCTTAGTATCATGCAAATAGCATTAGAATTAAAGTGAAATGACTTATTTTCTTATCCCTAGAAAACATGAACGAGGTGCCAGGCACTATGTAGCTCACTAACTGCTCTGATGTTTCATTTTCTCATTCATTCATGTGTTCATTCATTTATTAACAAATGTTATTGATCTTTTAAGCAGCTAAGCTTTAGAATGGTATTTATACAGCAATAGATGATGGAATTACATACCTTCTGCCCTCCGGGGACCTACATTTTTGTGAGGACAACAGCAGACTAAGCAAATTATCACAAAAATGATTGTAAAGTTACACTGCAATGCGTGTCATTGAGGGAAGATACACAGGGCTGTGAGCATACAGCAGAGGATTAGGACCAAGTTTGGGGTCAGGGGAAGCTTTTATGAGGCACCATGTTTGGATTGCAATTATCAAAGGATAAATACCATGTAACTAAACAAAGAGAAGAGGATCTTATTTGCATAAGGATAGTGTTCCAGGCAAAGGGAGCAGTATGCCAATGGCCGCAAGATGGGGACAGCCATGCTGCACTCATAGACAGGAGGAAGGTCAGTGCAGCCAGAGGGCAGTGAGTGGCAGGAGGTGAAGTCAGCTACGGAGGACGGGCCGATCATGACACACCTTGCACAGACTTAGGAATGTGTGCTTGCTGCAATGGCAAGCATCTGAATTATTTTAACTGCGCAGGTAACAAAATCAGTTTAGTCAACCATCAAAAGATATATACTTTCCCAACAGGGTTGCTGCTTGCCTCAAGTGTTGTAACATTATCTAAGTGTTTTGTAAAGCCAAAAGCACTAATAAAATGAAAAGCTTTGAATTAATTATTATATAAAAATAACTATTACAAAATATTTTAGTGAGTTCATAGAAAAAAAAAAACAGATATCAAAAGCCAGGGTTGAATAGTACATTTTCAAGAAATATTCAAAATGAAGGAAAAACCCAGTATTTAGCCACAAAATTAGAAGATTAGAACTCTAATAGAGTATATGGTTAAAATGTACTACAAAAGAAGTAAAGGAAAACCACAAGTAAAAACATTTTTTAATAATGTTTTCTACTTGGTATGGTACGGTCAACCGCATAGGGAATTAGAAGTCAGAAAGTGTGATTTGTTGTGTCAGTAATTTGCCCTCTGACCTTAGGCCAGTCTTTTAAACTCTACAGATTTCAGTTTCCTATCTGAAAATGAAGAGATTATGCTAACTGTCTCTTTCCTAGTCTATGGTGAAATTTGTTTCTGTTGTTCATAAAATTGCTACATGTTGAAGGACATGTGAACATAAAGGGGAAATTCCTATATTACATTTTTTTAGAATTTCTGACAAATCTTAAGCCACAACTGTGTATTCATGACATGCTTTGTACTAGTTTATCATTCATAAACTGTTTCCTTCAAAGACTAATAGACTGTTCTTGGCCAAGTTACCAGGTACTTTGTTCTTTAATTTTCCAGGAAACACATAAGAACAACTGATCACTCTGAGTCTTATCAGAAAAAAAATGTTAAGACATTCTATTAAAGGCTGATTAGTTTCGTTGAAAGTAACTATCAATTTCTTGGCTTAATTTCAAAATTGGACTTAAAATAATTTATTGTTTACATCTACTAGTACTTATATGCATGTTCTATCAATCCTATGAGAGGTCTTTTGTAGAAGAAAGATGACTGTTAACAATTTACATTATTTAGCTTAAGGGTTTGTATGTTGATAATGTCCTTAGCTTAGCTAAAATTTGGAGCTCACCTAGATCCATTCATTATTGAAATTTACTTGAACCAATAGAATAGAAAGACTTTCTGTAGCACCTTCAAGCCTTCTTGCTAGATGAAAGTAAGATAGATGTGAATAACATTTGGTCTCTGTTTCAAGTTGTTTGAAAGTCACTTAACAAGTAAAACACTGATGCAAGTAAGTGCATTATAAATCTGAGAACGTTACATCATAAAATAAATGAAGTAGACTTGAAACAATCCCGATGTTCTTGAGAGGATGAACTGATAAGTGAACTGGCATATTTATACCATGGAATACCACTCAGCAATAAAAAGGAATAAATTACTGATACACACATTGACATGGGTGAATCTCAAGTGCATTATGCTACAAAAATGAGACCAGACAAATGACCACAGGCTGCATACTTTTACATATAGGACACCCTAGAAAAGGAAACCTTTTGGGATAGAGAGATCAGTGTTGGCAGGGGTTCCTTATGGGAGGAAGGTTTGACTACAAAGGTATGGCATTAAGGAATTTGGGGAGGAGGAGAAGGAACTGGTCTGTACCTGGTTGAGGTGGTGGTTCTCTGGCTTGATACACTAGTCAAACCTCACTGAACTGTACACACTCAAAAGAAGGTGAATTTTACTGTAAGTAAATGATAAAGAAATAAATTTAATAATATGCCCAAAACAAACAAAGTAGCAAAATGTAATCAGAATTCCTTTATTTCTCGCCACTGTACTGCTACCACCATAGACTGAACAATTGCTTTCTCTGTTGCTTCTCTGGACTCTTCTCCCATATTACAGCCAGAGTAAACTTTTGTACACACAAATCAGATGTTACTCCTCTACTCAAAACCCTCGGAGGCTCTCCATTTCACTGAGAATAAAAACCAAGTCTTAAAATGGCCTACAAGGGCTTTTATGATTTGCTCTTCCCCACATCCTCTTCTAAATTCTCCGGTAGCTACTCCACTCCATCTACACCAACCTTGGTATTGACCCACCTTACACACACACACACACACACACACACACACACACACACACACACACACACTCTGGCTGTGAGGCCTTTGCTCTAGCAGTCCCCCATCCCCACCCTCTGGAGCAGTCTTCCCAAGATGCTCACTCCCATCCAGGCTTTCTTCAAGGATCACCTTCTCAGTAAGGCTGAACCTGAACATTCATTTAATGCTGGAAAGTGCCCTTACCTGGTACTTTCAATTTCCCTGCTCAATTTATATTTTTGGCACTTACCTTTCATTAAACTAACTAGAGGCCCAATGCACAGAATTTGTGCACTAGTAGGGTCCCTAGAGGCTGGCGGTGGCCAGCTGGGTACTCCCTCCCTTCCCCCAACCACAAGCCAACAGCCGGGGCTTTCCCTCCCTTCCCCCGGCCAGCCCCACCCCTTGGTCGAACTCCCGGAAGAACTCCCAGTCAAGGGGACAATTTGCATATTACACTTTTATTATATAGGACTAGAGGCCTAGTGCATGAAATTCATGCATGGGGCAGGGTGCTTCAGCCCGACCTGCACCTTCTCCAATCCAGGAGCCATCAGGGGATGTCCTACTGATGGCTTAGGCCCACTCCCTATGGTTCTCTGTTCTCTGCAGGGCCTGGCTGCTTTGCTGCCACCGCGGCAACAAAGCCACCACACCCCACTGTCCGCTCTCTGTCTGCCAGGCCTTGGAGCTTCACTACTGCTGTGGGGACGAAGCCCCCATGCCCTGCTGTCCACTCACAGCAGTGGGGCTGAAAGGACTGGGGGACTCCAGGGGCACTGAGGGGACTGGGTGCTGCCAACTTGTGGCTATAGGCACCACCATCTTTGTGGTGGTGTGATGGTCAATTTGCATACTCTCTCTTTATTAGATAGGATTATTTATAGGTTTTCCCTATTATTCAAAGGTAGAATGTTTCTATGAAACTTTTCATAAGCTAAATGGCATAAAGTAAAGAAGCAATTACCATTAATTTATACAAAAAAATGTTTTGAGTATTCCCAGACCCAAAATAATTGGTAAGTTAGACCCTAACCTACCAAATCATACCAGCTAACACAGAAAACCTAAAATAACACTAACTTATAGTAAAAGCAGGAATGATATAATAAATACACACTAAGCTTTGTACACCCAACAATGCACTCAAGCAATAGACATTCCATTGTATGCACTACTGGATGTGGACTGAAAGAGGCAACCTCACTACCAGCAGAACCAAGCAGACTTAAGCAGTTTCCATGATTCTCCTGCTCTGCACGTAAATAGGACCAATGGTGGATTCAGGCAAATTCAGTTCATGTACAATGTCTTTATTTTGTTCACAATCAGAACACTTCATTATGCAGAGTTTTACAGTAAGTTTAACACCCTTAGAAGCTCTCTCAGACTTTTATGCTACCTTAGGACACATCTTGCTAACAGGTACACAAAGCCAATCAAAGTAAAGCACAGATGCTCACAGAAACAGTTCAAAGCTGTGACAGCTTGATGCTGAGATGCTGAGTGTAAGTTCCCTGGGGAACTCTCATAAAAACAAAGTGGCTTAACTAGAACTTTTGAAAAGTGGAGATATCCATATTTCTACAGGTGTTATTAACTGTGTATCCTTCTACTAGAATGTAAGGAACAGGAGGACAAGAGTTGTTGCATAGTCTATTTACTGATATAACCCAAGTACTTACAAAAAGGAGTCTGCTACTTAATAGGAGCTTCATAAATAATTGTGGAACAAATAAATACTTAGAAGCTATGAAAGTCGATAAAGTTTGCTGGAACTCTTAGGGTATATAAAGGAAACCTTTAAGATCTGCTAAAAGCACAGTTATGTTTGCTCTCTGACCTGGCACTGTCGCTAGCACAGATATGGCCTTCTTAAGTGGAAGATTTAGAACAGTTCTGTTCTAAGCCCAGCTCTGCATCTAACTTGCTAAGAAATCTTAAGCAAGTCAACTCCCTATCTCTGTTTTCTGTTATATAAAATAAGACTTTTTGGGGGAAAGCTTTTCAAGAGCTGCTGTAGACTTGGGAGGGATGCACATAGACTTTGCACATTAGAACCACCTAAGAAACTTCTATAGAATACTGATGCCTGGGCATTGTCTCCAAAGACTCTAATAAGTGGTCTTTATGGAGTTAAGCATTGATATATAGCCAGGAATGAGAACCACTGACCCAAAGATCATGGTACAACAATGTTCAAGAGCAGCCATCCATGCGTGTAAATGAATGTGTCCAGGTACATATTTACTGTTAAAGTTGAATGTGAATCACATTAAGCTGACAGTACTGAAGTGCGTTTTGTTGAATTGGTCAACATCACCAATGCTGCTGCAGACACCAGGGAGGCAGCACAGCCAAGAGTGGCCATAGCTGGGCTCAGTGGGGGTTTCTTCCTATTTTTCAATTTTTCTGCTGCCTTTGAGTACACTGACTATTGATTTCCAAACTCCTAAAGAGTCACACCTCACTTGCTCCCCTTCTATACCTATCATTAAAGCTAAGCAGATTGCCCTTCTACAGCTATACTTAAAGCTAAGCAGGTTATTTGTTCATGCCAACCCAGGTGAATCTGGGTCATTTCATGCACTCGTAGGAACTGTGTAGGCTCTGTGCAGTATTTTTTTCAAGTTGTATATTTTATCATTGAATCTTGAATCTGAAATTTCAGAATCCTCCCATTCTAGCCCCTCAAACTTGTTCCAGAAACCAGAACCAAAATAAATGATTTCTGACCGTGTTTTGAGGCCATCTTAAAAGAACAGCACCTGGAGCCCTCCTGTACCCTTGGGAGCTCAAATTCTGATGGCCACCATCCAGGACCATCTGCTTAATGACACCTCCCTCTTCCTGCTCTCATAATTGGTAGCAGACTACATTTGGAGAGCAGTATCACAGGCACCAGAATTGAGAGCCCTGTTCAAGCTAAGACATTGAAAAGAAAACTTTCAGTCAAACTAATGTTTTGTAGGGTTCCATGATGCCATATTCTCCATGGTTTTTTCTTTCAAGTATAAATTTCCCAACTGTTTATTTAAACACTGTTATGCCCAGAGTTCAAGATCCCCAAAAAAACCACACCAGGGAGCCAGCCAGTCCGATGCAAAAGCAGAGGGTCCTTTAGTTGAGCTAGCTCAACTCCCCCTCCTGGCTGACACAGCGACAGGAAGCAGAGTGAGTCCGCCGTGGGAAAAACAGGATTTTAATAGGGGGTGGAGTGAGGGGAGGGGAGCTGACTGTGGGCCCTGCCAATTGGCCAGGCGCAAGTCGGGTATTCTTACACAGGATGTGGTCATCTCTATGGCGCGCACGTCCCTTGATTGTCATTGGTTAGTTTAAAGAAATCCCAGGCGTGGCCAGCAGGGGCCTGGGCTTCCGGGAAGAAGGTACTCTCCTGAGCACATGGCAGCTGCCCCAACATGGAGGGTACGGGGCAAGATGGAGGGCATAGCCCTCGCCCTTTCAACACGATGCACAAAAAGTTACAAATGTTCTCCATTCGTTTTTGTGAAAGCTCACTGCTTAGTTGTTTTGACAGGTTCAGTGATCATTGCAATTGCAAAACACAAAAATGTTCTACTTTGTTTTGTAACTTAAAACTCTGAGTCTCAGTAATCAGAAAATTTTTAGGACTTTGAATGTACAGAGACATTTTTCTTATCTCTTAACAATCACACATCAGGGCCTTCTATGACAGGGCACAGATGGCCTGTCTCATTCCCAACTGCCTGAGAATTTGTAGCTTCTCTGTAGATTTCGAGGGTCTCATATGCCCAGGGAGGTCCCCCTCATTGAGCCAAGCCTCCCTGCAGGATAAAATAATCTATAAGGGAGCACTTTGATCCTCCCAAGTGCTATGCAGGTGTTGCTGGAGAACAGAGTATATGGGAGCTTCCTGGGGAAATCTGAAACTGCTCTCCATACACAGAGGGCAATGAGAGACTGAAGAAAGAGGCAGACCACTCCAGATTAGTAGATGGTAGTCTTAATAAGCAAGGGAACTTATATACAACCCTTGCATTGAGTGACCACAAGATGAGTAGACCGTTAAACATTTACAGAGAGGCATTATGAGGTTCAGTCACGGATTCAATCCAGATGGTCTCAACAATAGCTTATCTCAAGGCTGTGTCCTTGGGGCAGCCTGTAGTGTGGAGAAGGCAAACAGAATGCATATTCCAAGAATGGGGGAGGGGGTGAGAAGCCTCTCATTGTCCCAGAGTGATGTTTACATTTTACATTCCCACCAGCAATAGATGAGTGACAGAAACTAATTTTCTCTGCATCCTCACTAGCAATTGTTCTTGTCACTGTTTTTTTTTTTTTTTATTTTAGTAATTCTGATAGATGTATAGTGAAATAGCATTGTTTTTAATTTGCATTTTTCTAGTAGGTTGAACATCTTTTCATGTACTTATTTGTCATCTGCAAATCCTTTTGGGGGCAATTTCAGTTTAATGTTCTTTGTCCAAGTTTTAGTTAGATTGTTTGTTTACAGTTGCGTTTTGAAAGGGTTTAAAAATATATTCTAGGTACCAGACTTTTGTTGGATATCTGACTACAAATCTTTGCTTCCAGTGTGTGAAGCTTGTCTTTGAACTCCCTTAACAGGGTCTTTCTCATAGCAGACGTTTTTAAATTCAATAAAATCCAATTTATCAAATTTTTATTTTGTGGATTGTGTTTTTGTTGTCAAGTGCAAGAACTTTTGCCTAGCCCTGATCCCAAAGATTTACTCCTAAGTTTTGTAGTAAAAGTGTTACAGTTTTATATTTTACATTTCAGCATGAGACTTGGTCAAGGTCCATGTTTTTAAATTTATTTTATAATGAAAAATTTGTTTTTAAGGACCAGAGTTAATAGCACAATCATCTTAACAGTCATTACTACTATCGATGTTTTTCTTCCTAAAACAACTGTCATTTTTGCTCAGGGAGACACTGAAGCAGGCACTGTGGGGATTTCTGTGACAGCCCTTCCTTGCAGGGCCTGGGTGCTGGTTCTAATGGATGACCCCTGTCATTGGTTGTGTGCACACAGGCTTCTAACAAGTCAAGGATGCCTGAGTCACGATTAAGCAAAATGAGTTAAGTGAAGAATTGTGGGAATGAAAACCTGTAAAGGCTAATTAAAGAGAAAATAATTGGGGATCAAAGAGCATTGTTACATGGTAGAAGACAAACAAAAATCAACCCTGGAGATGTGGCCAAAGGAGTGGTGAGAGACAGTAGGAATGTGGGCAGGAGCAGAGTGCAAATCTGAGAAAGTGGATGAACAACTTCAGGACTCAGACTGCTGATCCCCAGAGAAGAGGGGAGGGGAGGGGACAGCACAGAAGGGCGGGGAGAAAGAAATTCTGTTGGAGTCACTTCTGCCGGGCACCCGGAGCGGCAGGGAAAGCTCCGAGGGAGCGAGTGACAACTGCGACTGGGGCAGCCCTGGAGGAAGGCGGGAGCTGCGCAGAAGGCTGTAGCTTTGGCCAAGCCTTCTTGCCAGATTAGAAGGGGCGACGGGGAGGGACCTTTCAGCCGTCGCAGCGCCAGCGCTCCCGCCCGGGAAGATCTTGCCTCCACAGCCCAGCGGCGGTCCCAGTCTGCGCGCCTCTGTCCCCGCGCTCTTCTGTCCCCAGCTCCGGGAACCAGGTCCTTTCTTCTCAGCGCGCCCATCGACCATGGATGGCAGCTCTCTGCTCTCGGTCCCAAGGTAAGACCCTTTCCCCCGCTTTGCCCAACCCAGTGCCCCGCAATCTCCGTTTTCGCCCTGGGTCTCTCAAACTTGCCCTGGGGGTGCCCGGGTCTGCGCGGGGCTCCTGCGAACTAGACCGAGGACTCCGCACCCCCGGTTAATTCGGGCCGGGGCTGAGCGAGGAGCGCTTGGGAGAAGGTGGTCCTGTCAACTGCCCGGGAGCCAGGCTGGGTGCGGCCTCGGAGCGGGAGTGGCACGGATGGGGGTCAGCCACCTGGAGGGCCGGGACCTGGGGTCCATTGTGCCCCAGGAAGCTGGAGCCAGACTGTATGCGGACGCAGCCTGGAGAGGTTTCACACCTTGTAGGGAGGCGGTTTCCGAGGTTCAGATGAAAATAGGAGGAAGCAGGACTAGGGCAAACTACCCCCCATCCCGTCCACCCAGATCTGGGTGTCAGCGGTTGCTGGGTAGGGATGGAGTGAGGATGTAAGGAGTAGGATGGGGTGGGGGTGGGGGGCATTGCCCCTAACCCCTGACCAAGACTAGGGACAGAAAAGACCTCCATCCGCCCCAGTCCACCCGCCTCTGCTGCCCACACCCCCTGCCAGCCCGCGATTCCTCCCGCACGTCTGCGGAGCGCGTTCCCTGACTCCACCCAGCCCTGGGGTCCGCCACGCCGGTGAGTCAAGGACGCCCCTCAGACGCCGCCGGGTGGGAGGGACGTGTTTCCCTGGTTTCCGTCTGCCCGGTCTTCTTCTCCCCCTTTGCCCTGTTCTGCGCTCCTCCGACTCAGTCCTTTGCGAATTTGAGAAACTGAGATTTTTCTCTTTTCATCCGCATAAACCTCAGGGGTAAATTGAGGCGGCAGCCCTGGCGGTGTTCCGCCGGCCGGGCAGGTGGCTTCTGCGCTGTTGGTGCTGGTTGCTGAGCGTCCGCCGATTGCCTGCTCATCCTTTACTCCCCTTTTTCCCCAGCAAACATCCAGGCAGCACCCAGCCGACATTATCAGGCCCTGGGATAAACATTTGAAGCTCGCGTTCTTGGAGAGCAGCAAAACCCAGCAAGCACAGCCTAGGCACACATGTAGCTAGTTCTATATTGCCCAGGAGCCGCGATGGGGGTGCGAGGGGAGTGGGGGTGGCCGAGGGGGACAGAGACTGCTTTTCAAAGTCGTCAAAGGCTGCCACCTAGAGACGCGAAGTGCTTATATTCTGGAATAAAATAGAGCTTTCCCACTCCACGGGCATTTACTCTTTAAGCATCCTTTGCTGTCCAGGTAGCAAAGAGCTCTGAAAAGGAGCGCTGTGTTTTCGGTGCAGGGCCTGAGGCAGCTCTCCGGTGAAAAATCTCTAACCGTGGGGCCAAACAAGGTCACGATACCTCTGAGTCTTTCCATTCTGTCCTAATGCATAAAACGGACAGTACAAACCGCAGGAAGATTCTTTTAGACTTAAAAAGTATATTGCCACTGGTTTTTAGGAACGAGTGTGAGGCATTTTGAAAGTCAAG
This sequence comes from Myotis daubentonii, assembly GCF_963259705.1. Taxonomy (NCBI): domain Eukaryota; kingdom Metazoa; phylum Chordata; class Mammalia; order Chiroptera; family Vespertilionidae; genus Myotis; species Myotis daubentonii. Next base: position 29,057,701 of record NC_081846.1, on the reverse strand, counting down.
CAAACTGAGGGGTCACTTTCTATACCATGTACTCTATCGCCTAAGGTCATTAGAACTGAAAGGGTGAGCCCTGTGGTTCCAGCATTCCCCGTAGAGACACTTTGGATAAGAGGTTGCTTGTTTTAAATCCCGTTTTTCAGATCAATATTACTGTGCTTGAATCAGGATTAGATTCCTCTTCAAAAGCTTGGACAGCTTTTAAAATATTAGAGATGCATTATGCCAATGATTCCTCAAGATTATTTCTGTCGTGGTCCTATGAAATGACCTGTTAAGGAGTCAGCCAAATAATATCGCTCTGTATTTTTTAGTAGCCTATAAAAATGGTAATAAAGATTTAACAGTTAGAGCTTCTGAGCATTACTGTTTATTCCCAATACACATCATATTTCCACAAGTCAGTGTAGTAATTCAGCTAGTTTATTAGCATCCTTATTCATATAGAAAATTCACTTAATTACTCGATGAGTTAATTTGATTTTTTATTTCCTTGAATACAATAAACAATTTCCTTTCTATAATATTTAATTGGAAGTGATAGGTATTGATAGGCAAAAGTGAACTAGAAATTTTAAATATTGTGTAGAAATATTATATTAGTATACCACTTGCCACAAAACTTTGAAATTTAAAGAATTGATGACAGAATATACAAGCTTTTTGAAAAAAAATGTCAATGATCAGGGAAAATCAAATTGTTATTAATCGAGACTTGCATAAGAAATGGTTCTAGCCCTAGTGAGCTTAGCATGTAATTTCAACATGCCATTGTTTTTTATTCAATTTTTCTCAAACTATAGTCTCTGAATTAAAAAACAAAACAAAACAAAAAAACAGCAAAAACAGGTGGAAGCTGTAAGAAACTTTGACACAGCCACAGGAAAACAATGAAAACCTAGAGCATGTGGGCACAGGAGTTAAAAAGTTTGTGTGTATTCCCAAGAAGTCTAAGAATCCAGACACTGAAACCTTTACCTGCACATTTCTTTTTTGGGATCAAAGAAGTGACATATGGCCATAGCCAGTTTGGCTCAGTGGATAGAGAGAGCATCGGCCTGCGGACTCAAGGGTCCCAGGTTCGATTCCGGTTAAGGGCATGTATCTTGGTTGCGGGCACATCCCCAGTGGGGGATGTGCAGGAGGCAGCTGGTTGATGTTTCTCTCTCATCGTTGTTTCTAGCTCTCTATCTCTCTCCCTTCCTCTCTGTGAAGAATCAATAAGATATATTAAAAAAAAAAAAAGAAGTGACATATGGTTTGAGAGAACTTCTCTCTAAAAAATTAAATAATATTCAGAACACTGTGCTTACTTTTATTCCTTTCATTTAAATACATATTACATGGCCTAATAATTGACATAGTTAACAGGACATCTTAGAGTAGCTAGGGTTTCAGAAGTACAAGTTAGTTTAAAAATATATAAAGGTATTGTATTAGCTTTCTAGTTGCTTCAACAATTAGTTGCCACACAATTAGTGGCTTCGAACGATACACGTTCATTTTACCTTGCAGTTTTGTCCATCAGAAGTCTGACCTGGGTCTTACTGGAATAGTCAAAGTGTTGGCAGGGCTGCATTCCTTTCTGGAGGCTTCGGGGTGGAAGGGAATCTGTTTCCTGCTTTTTTCCAACTTCCAGAGGCTGCCTGCATTTCCTGCCTCAACTCCTGGCACTCTTCCTCCATCTTCCTATCACTCTAACCTCTGACCTCTTCTTCTTCTAGGAACTCTGGAGATTGCATTAATCTCCAGAAAATCCAGAATAATCTCCCTATGTCAAGGTCAGCTGAGCAATAACTTTAATTCCATCTTAAATCTTGATTCCACTTTGCCACACAACAACATAATCACAGGTTCTGGGGATTTATACATCGACATCTTGGAGAACCCATTATTCTGCTGTCAGAGCACAAGCCTTAATTTAAAAATGTATCATGCTGGCTCTCAAATGGCAGTTGAGATTCTACTAGGGTTCTATTAGGAATTTCTCTCTCTCTCTCTCTCTCTCTTTTTCCCTCCACCCCCTTTCCTTCTTCCCTCCCTCCTTTTTTTTAAAGATGCAATTTTATTAAATCTTTTAATTAAAGTTTATACTTAATATTATTTTATATTTGTTTCATATGTATAGCATAGTGGTTAGAAAATTACATACTTTGCCAAGTTGTCCCCCTGATATTTCCAGTACCCACCTGGCACCCTTCATAGTTATTACAATATTGCTGATTATACTTCCTATGCTGTGACTATTTTGTAACTACCAATTTGTACTTCTTAATCCCTTCACCTCTTCCACCCAGCCTCCCAACCCCCTCCCCTCTGCATCCTTCTTTCTTAAATAAAGGAAAAGAATGACAAGGCGATTTGTTCCTCCACTGTAATATGTGACTCATTCAGTGCAGCTGGGCTGAAACCACCACCAATTCCTGAAGCTTATTCAAGAACATAAAGCCAGAATCAGTGTAGACCTACAGAATTCACTTTTTGGGACGTATGTTTGTTGTAATGGTCGTTCAGCAAATATCTCTAATTGTGCTCCTAAGCATAGGTGGGATTCCACTTGCTAGTCTCTGTGGTAGAAGGCATGGCCATGTGACTTGCTTAGGCCAGTGCAAAGTGTGCAGAGAGAGGTGTGTCTGTTCCAAATGGAAATTTAAAAGAGGCTATATGTGATTTGCCTCGTTTCTCCCACTTTCTGCCATAGTGAATAACATTTTCATATGGTGGCTGCTTTATCAGCCTGAGTTTCAGCATGAACAGAACTTGAAGCAGAGCCCTCAGCCAATCCATGATGGGCATGTGGTAGGAGCAAGAAATAGACCTTTGTGTTTTAATCCTCTGAGATTTCAGAGTTATCTGATACTGCAGCATCACCTAGCTCACCACACCTAACCGTGCCGCCTGGGGGTAAAATGGTAGGTGGTCTCTTGTGAAGGTTTCCAAGGGACTTCACAGAATTCTCTTATTGCTCTGGACTTCCAAAGCTCCCCATCCCTAACAGTATGCTCCTGGATGTAGTGATGTGAGGGTGGGTTGGAGAAAGGGAGGAATGGCATTCACCCTGATCAGTTGTTGAAGCAGTCAGGAAGCAGGCCCTACGGGCCAGCCCCAGGTAATAACAATAAATACTGCAGCCTACAGTGCTCTCCTCCTAGGCACACAGAGTGTGAACTAGGAATCACACTCATCTGACATCAGTTCACACATTTCCTATTTCACAGATCATACAGCTGCTGCAATTTAAGGATATAACAGTGAACCATATATACATTTAACTCATGCAAATTCAGTACTATATGTTTATTTTCTTTTGTCTTTATTTCTCTCTCTTTTTATTAAAAAATGTAGTAAGCTTATATTTAGCTTGTATAGTTTATTGCATATTGTACCTTGCTATATAGTACACACAAATCACTTTTGAAGGCCTTTTTTACAAACTCCAACATGCCATAATTCATAACAAGTCTCTTATGAGATTTGCAAAGGTCATTTTGACTTCACACACCATTTTCAAGATAAGCAATGACATTAGACCTTAAACCCCCATTAGATGTTTCTAATACCGCACAGTGATTGGCAAAACAATGATTTTGGTGGCGTGTCAACACAAGAAGAGGAAGATTGGAGAATCCATCATCAGACAACAAACACTGAGCAGACATTCCCTCCTGACACCTTCCAGATACTAGAATGGACTAAGACAGAGTTCCTGACTTCCTTGCATGTCACCTTGGGGGCAAAGGGATTTTAGATGGAAGGAGACAGGCTAGGAAGTAGATATGCAGCAGCACACACTAACTGCAGTTTATCTTTTCATTTCTTGAGTGACCCCTTGAGAGAGAGTCTAAGACCTCACCAAATCAATCTTATTTGATTCACAGCAGCATTTGACATAATTGACAGATGGTCCCTAACGTATCAAAACAATTTTTCCCTAATGAGAAATGTACCTATAAAATATGCCTTTTGAAATATCAAATGCTTTTCTCTCTGTGCTGGAGAAATGGGAACCCACTTAACATGGTTAGAACCATAAAGGACTTTAGTAAAGGTCACCTCGCCCAACCCCCTTCTTTACAGATAAAGAAACTGAAGTCAAGAAAAGTTAAATGAATCAATCAAATCTTATAAATATTTAGAGCTAGAGCCAAGAATAAAGCCCTAACTTTCTGATCCCTTTACTTAGCACTGCATTGGATTTGCTTAAGATAATAATAATAATCTCTAAAATATAGTTAGAAGCTCTTGGAATTTTCTGGAATTTGTCACCCATGTCTTCTTTATGTCACCTTCCTTATGTTCCTTAAGAAATACACTATTTTATGTCTCTATTTCACTTCAGCTTTTAGAAACCTCTGGGACAAATTTAAAGTTTGGTCATAACAACCATGTGGGAGCTTATTACCTGAATACCTGTGCTGTTTTTAACCATGATACTGACCTCTTGTTATTTCTATTTTCCTTAGCACTGAATTTTAACTTGTTTTTTACCATTTTATTTTATATATCTTTTCTGTTAGCTGTCATAAGTTCCTAGTGGGACAAGATGGAATATGCATCATTAAATTCATCATGCAATCAATCAATTACTTTCTTTATAACCAAAGCAAAAAGAAAAAAAAGTTTCTTCACATTAGAGGAATTAAATTGATCTGTGGCAAATGGAACTCATATAAAATAATGGTCTATTCATATTTAATTAGGCTTTCTTTAATGAGACTGATTATATCTGAAAAGCTATAAGTGGTTACTTTGAAATGATTAATTATAATATTATGATTAAAATAAAACCAACAGCTTTAGAATAAATATATAATAAAATAGAATGCTAACATTTTGAGATGTATTTCTCAATTATTAGTACACATAAATTTTAAATATACATGCATATGTAATGATATCAATTTGTATATAGAGTATTAATGATTAAAAGTGTCCTTTTTAGTTCATACATTTTATATTTTAGCGTACTTTGCTTAGGTATTAATGCATTTAATAAAATCAGAGAAATCTTAAAATATTTAATTTTGCTTCCAGAGAGACAAGGAGAATTTGTAATGTTTCTCTTTTTATTCTTCATATTGTTTAACAACACACTTAATTTTTTTTGTCCTAAAAATCTATAATTTTGAACATAATAATAAGAACATAGTAAGAATGAAATAATTGACTTTTGACACATTGTGCCTATGAATAGACTTATCCATTCACTCACAGTTGGAGTAGTCAGTTTAAAGTTAATAATTTATCTGAGTAACTCAAACCAAAATGCAGATAAAAAATAAGGAAGGAACCAAAAGAATATAAATAAGTAAAGAACCAAGTGAAGTCATTTTTTTCTATATAAAATCTTGGCCCTGCATAATGTGTTCATTGCTGACTCATGCATTCAATATAACCTGAATATTTTTAATTTTTACTTTTTTTCTGAATGAATCAACAGTGCTTTAAAATAGCAATTAAAAGGTGCATATACTTCACGTGTGTAATTTACAACAAGTCAGGCATCTGTGCCGGCATTCTGTTAAACTGCTAGTCTTTCTTTCTTGCAATGGTGGAAAAAACGTGAGTGTGTTGAAATCATGTCATTGTTATGCCCAGATTTCAGGATCCCCAAAAGACCACCAGGGAGCCAGCCGTGTCTGATGCAAAAGCAAAGAGTCTTTTATTCAAACCCGGGTCTGGCTCCCCTACCCTCCTTACTGACACAGCCGCAGGTGGCAGAGAGAGACCTAGCCCGGTGTGAAGAGGAGTTTTATAGGGGGGTGGAGTAAGGGGAGGAGAGGGGACTGTGGGCCCTGCCGATTGGCCAGGCGCAAGTCCGTGTCTCGTTACACAGGATGTGGTCATATTGATGGTCTGCACTTCCCTTGATTGTCATTGGTTAGTTTAGAGAAATCCTGGGTGTGGCTAGTAGAGGCTTGGGCTTCCAGGAAGAAGCCTTGCTGAGCACATGGCTCTGCCCAAAAATGGAGGACCCGGGGTAAGATGGAGGGCGTAGTCCTCGCCCTTTCATCATTTAGAAAATGAGCCACAGTTTTATCACATGAGTCACTTTAAAAGAAGTGTCTAGAGAAAAGATTTAATGTCCAGAGAGCATGTTATCCAGAGAAGCTGTCATCTCCACCTTAATCATACTCAATCATTGTAGATGGTAGACATTCCTCATGAAGGAGAAAGGATATGGACAAAATATTAATAATGACATTTTCCTCAGTATTTCTACTGGGTCTGAGATCTGTTCCATAGGATGGGGAAGGGCATATATAAAGAAGAAAGCATAAAAGGTGAAGATCTAGATCAAGGTTTAACTTTGAAGTTTAGATGGGCTGGTATGGATATTTGGGGAAAATGTATAAGGAGAAAGGCTTATTTATTTACTTGAAAAGAAAGTATGAAACCTAGTGACTTGAATGCCATCCTCATCACGTGAGGATAACTAGAACCTGAAAAGGAGCCCATAAATTTACTACAAAGATTAAATGACAAGTAATTTTAAAAAATAGTTAATACGTCTGGGAATTTATCCTTAAAAATAATAAAATATATAAAATTTGTTTTATCAATATCTTAAAACTACAAAGTAAATGTGAATTATATAATAAACAAATAATGAATTGTTTTGATTGGATTGGAAGATCATAATCATTCCTTCATAATTGTATATTAACTTAATACTTTTTCCCACAAGATCATAAACATTGCCAGCTCTGTAAATATAGTCAATAACTTCAATCAGTTTTGCCAATGCTCCCTTTAATTCTTTGATTTTCAAATACTCCTGTGAAGAATCTATCATCATCCTCATTGATTTTCTCCTTTTCCGGTATGAACTGATCTCACTCTGCCAGACTCTCTCTGGGTGTTGGTTTGACATGTGATAAGGAGCTCTCTAGCATTAGAATCATCATTTTAATTGATTAGAATTTTACTTAAATAAAAGTCAAATCAGCAACCACCCAAGGTGTTGAGCAGTGGGCAGAGGTAAACACTCGGTTTAGATAGGGAGGGATCTTCACTGGAGACTAAATTGTTAGTGATCCGTCCATTTGCTTTCCTACATATTCTTGAAATTGCAGTGACTAGCTAATGAATAGCAAAGACACCAGGACTTTGGGAGGACAATTTTCAATTTACAATTACCAGATTTTCTCCAGGGAGTGACACTGCTGAAAATCTTTTTAATTTTCATAAACATTAGCTGTAGATGAGCAAATTATCTAATGGAGCAATACAGGTGCAATTGAATGTTTCACGCACTCAAACAAGCTTCTGGGAAATTTTCCACTATAGTTAAGATTACAGAAGTCTTTCTGCTTCCAAAATATCTCACAATTATTAGTCTATTTGTTAATTTGAATTGAATGTGTGAAAAACACCAAATGGTGATCCAGAAAGATAGGAGACCCTCCATAAATGGCAATCCCTTTCTCTTCCCTTTTTATAGGACCACAATTTTGCTCCAAGTCTAAAAGGCAGCAAGTAGCTCAATTGGATTAAAGCTGTGTCATGGGTTGTCTGACAGTGTCTGTAATGACCAGAGCCTTGGTGAGATAGATCCAGTCTAATCCCTATAGTCATTGATTCACTGATCCCTGTAATGGGTCCCACATGCTTCTGAGGTGGGTGACAAAAATGCTGCCATGGAAAGTAGCTCCTTTATGAAGAGCTTATCTTATATCAAATATAAGATAAATATAAACCTCTGAAAAATAAAATTTATTTATTCATTTATTTATTTAGTATAGATATTGACCCCTTATTGTATGCCAGATGATATCAGCTGGGTATGCAATAATAAACACAAATAAAGCCACTTCTATTGTCATGGAACTTCAATATCAACGAGACAAAAAGACATTAGTCAAATATCATCAGTGGATATAGAGCAAATTGGCAGGTGTGCTCCAAAGGAAAAGAAGTGATCTTTGCGAACATATAACAACAAACAAGACTTAAATGGGAGCGGTCAGAAAGTCCCCATAAAGAAGACTGCTGCAGCAGTCAGAATAGAGTTGGAAAGGTGCTGGGGCAAGAGAGAAGCAGTGGAGTATTTAGACTACTCCAGGTGGGTGCCTGGAGTGCAGGAAATGAAAAATAGAAGAACGTATGAGACCTGAAAGTTAGATTGGGGCCAGATTATGTTAAGCCTTGGAGGCCACTGGGTCTTCATCCTAAAAACAGTGGGATGTCATTGTGTCATTGTTTTTCAAGCTAGAGATGGCTAGAAGTGCTACTTGAGATAATGCATATAAAGGAAATAGCCAAGTGCCTGGCATATTTTAAATGTTCCATAAACAGGAGCTGTTATGGTTGCTTATTAATTAGTAGCAACTGTCATTAGGAGGACACTTTAAAAATATTTCTTGAGCTTCAAGCTAAGGGCATCCTGAACCAAACATCCAATAGGTTGGCCATATGCCATGCAGTAGGGAAGGCAGCCCAGAGCATCCAAAGAGCTCCTTTATGGTATGTATGGAGATGTATATTAGTTACCATGTTCTCAACTGTACATACAAGGAAGAGTTCATACTGCCCCATACCTCATGCCATACCCTTTTCTCATTCCCAATTATAATCACCTCAATTGTGATTCTTTTGGTATTTTTCTTGTTTTTCTGGTGGGTCCCATGTTCACTCTGTAAAATTGGCAATAAAATTCAGTCTTTGGACTCTGACCTTTCATATTTCCTGTGACATACCTTAAACTTGCTTTTGATTCTTCCCACTCCTGGCTATTTTACTCACTACCGGAATGGAGCTGGAAGTGGTTGGCCTCTTGGTCCTATTATAAAGGGTAAAATAACACAAACTATGCTGAAAAAGAAAGAAGTACAATCACAATTATCTTGAATATTTTATTTTCACAGAGCCCTGCTCAGGTCTGAACAAGAGGAAAGTAGGTGAAGAATGCAGTTAGGGACAATTTGGACAATAAATAGGAAATTGTATGATTGGATGATCAACAGTGAACACAGGCACTGATTAAATTCACTAGATCATTGCTGGATTTCCCTGTTGCCTTGTTTTATTGCACAGTCATGGAAGGAACCAATCTGTGAGTGTGGTATCCATACTGCTGTATACTTGCTGACCTTTTGCAAGAGTTATCAGTCACAATTAGCTTCACTAAACTGGGCGGCTGTTTTACCCTGGCATTTCCACATCAGTCTTGTATACTTTGCAACAGACTAATAACTATGGCTTAATAATAAGCAACACTATTTAAAACTTGGTTCCTCGTTTCTCTTGGTGACTTTCCTTTCCTTTTAAGGATCGCAGTTATTCAACCAAGACAAAACAACTGCTGATCTTGTGTGGCCATCTAAGTAGTCTCATGGACATGGTGATTACCAGGGAGTGGGGGAGGTAGAGGAGGGTATAGGGAAATAAATGGTGATGCAAGGATGGAAGGAGACCTGATTTGGGGTGATGAACATACAATATTGTTCAGATGATGGGTTGTGGAATTGTTCACCTGTATTATTCTGTTAGTATCACTCCAATAAATTCAATAAAAAGGAAAATAAAATAATTAATAAAATATTAATTATTATTTCATCCTAAATGTTTATTTCCAAGGCTTTCTAATGAAGGCTTCCTTAGCAATTGGGAAAAAGTCTGACTCACCCAAATTTCAGTGGTTTCTGTAGGTCAATTCTGCCCTCAGGTATACTGCTCCCTAGCTTTCTTCCACTGCCTTCTCCTCAAAATAATACCTTCTTTACCCCCATCTTAATCAGCCAAAGTAATAAAAGAACCTGCAATGAGGCAAATAGACTCACAATTCCTCTCAAAGCAATCTCTATAAAAACAAATAGAAAAAGAGAATGGCAGGTGTCCCATTGTTAGTTATCTAGCTGTTTCATTCTATTCTCAACAAGTTCTGCTCTCGTTGAGATTGTGAGTGGAGATCCCTTAAATATTCACATATGTATTCAACCTTTCAGATCATTTGGAAATTTTCTTCCCATGATATTCAATACACAACTCTTTTGGAACATTTACTTTACTTTACTTTACTATACTTTACTTTACTTTACTTTACTTTACTTTACTTTACTTTACTTTACTTTACTTTACTTTGGGTGCTATGTTGACAGTTCTTTGTTGTGAAAAAAAAAAAAATCCAAAGGTATGTAATTGGAAGACTTAGGTATAAGATCATATTCTTTGACTTTGGCAAAATTATTTAACTACTTGTCTATTAATGTTTCCTGATCTGATTCACATTATTTGTAAGCACAAAAATACTAGGCAACCTATGTGAAAATTTTTATTTTACACAAGTAGCATTCAAATGTTATTTTGCTTAATCTTTTACATGTTTTACTTGTAAATGTTGCTTTTCTTGTCTCCTCCAAAACATCATGAACTCCATGAAGGTGAAGATTTTATCTGCTTTGTTCACTGCAGTATCTTGACCACTTCACACAATGCTTGGTGCTCAGTAGCTATTTACTGAAAGAATGGAAAAGGAATGTGCAAAGAGATTCCTACCTTGTTTATCGTAGCTTAGAAAGGATTATGGCTTCTCTGCTTTTTCTGCTTACAAAGTGGCTGATGAAACTGCAAACAATTATTAGAAAGAAATTCCATTTTTAATTGAGCATTTCAGGAGAAATTAATTCCCTGTGTGTTTGTGGAAGATCTTGCCTTACAAAGTGAGATGCTCAGAGGTAATTCTGAATCAGTGACCAGAAATTCTGGCATCTATACTAATAAAAGGGTAATATGTTAATGAGACCAGGTCGACTGGACATCCAACTTCCTTTCAGACAAAGCCACAGTGGCGGGGGCCGAAGCAGAGGTGGTTAGCGGTGATCAGGCTAGCAGGGGAGCAAGCCGTTAGGGGCAAGATCAGGCCGGCACAGGGGAGCAAGCAGTTAGGGGGCAATCAGACGGGCAGGCAGAGGCAGTTAGGGGCGATCGGGCAAGCAGGCAGGTGAGTGGTTAGGAGCCAGCCGTTCTGGATTGTGAGAGGGATGTCCAATTGCTGGTTTAGGCCTGATCCCAGCAGTCAGACATCCCCTGAGGGGTCCAAGATTGGAGAGGGTGCAGGGCAGGCTGAGAGACCCCCTCACTCCTGTGCACGAATTTCGTGCACCAGGCCTCTAGTATATAATAAACATGACAATTTACTGATATTAGTCCTTGCACATATAATTTTGGCTGGAGGGATAAGTTTCATTTTACCATGGGGCAGAAGAATCAGGCCAGTCAAGCAATCCTACATTATTATGTCAGGAATACTGAAATAAATAAAGCTTCTTCAGGATTTTTCTCTGGAGTCTTATCACAATCCTGCTGTGGCTCCATCTGAGAGACACATGTCAGCTTCTTTGGAAATCATAATGTAGACACTACAAAAGTTTGTATAAAAGATAGTGATCATCTCAAAGTAGGTCTTGAGGGGGAAAAAGAGTCTGTTCTCTTCGTTGGCATAGTTTAATTTTAATCTGTCACGAGGGAAGACATTTCTAAGTGTGATGATCTTCTATATAGGACACAGTCAGTTCTATTCTGCCCAGAAACAGGCTAGTAAACTGATTCCTGCTGAGTTCCCTCCCTGAGCTGCAGTTAATGGCTCCTCAACCTACAGGCTTCGCTTTCCTCTCTTTGCCTGTTCCACATAGAAGTTTTATGGCCTGTTTGCGACTATAGTTTGTAATGAATATTAAACTTGCAGGATTTCTCTCAGAAATGTTTACAGCACTCTTGAACACTTTAGAAATAAGGGAATGACTGTTTAAGGCACTGAGCTGCCTGGCAGTCTCTTTACATAATCTCTCTAGATGGATTTGCTCATTCTCTGCTCTCAGTTCACTTTTCTCAGTGACATCTAATGAAGCAACAGCATAAACCTGCTGTGCCAATGGCTATGTTGTCCTAATAATGATGAAACACGTTCATCTGCTCCGTCTCAGTAAAATTCCATGCTCTGCTTCCCTTAGAAAGAATGAAATGTGATTTCCAAGAACAAGTCAAGGTTTCTTAAATTTTGGTTACTTGGTAATCTATGGAATTATAAAATTATATATATATGCATATATATACATATATATATATTCATATTTATTTTATGGTATTTTTAGTGAGCAACCCTTTGTTTATGGTATTTTTAGTGAGCAACCCTTTGTTTGTGATGATTTATATGGGGCATAATACTCATGCTCTAATTAATAATAATTGCATGTAGATTATAGCTATTTAATCATTTGTGTTCTGATTGCTTTTTCCCTCTCATCATCTACCTTTAGAATGCAAAGAATTCTTACCCTATCAAATTTTAACTCAGAAATAGCTCCTGCTGAATGAGTGAAAAGAATATTCATAGTTAACCTTCCAAAAGAGATTCAGGGCCCAGCTGTAGGCCTTGGTTTCATCTTCTGAAATCAAATAGTTTGAGTATAGGTAGCTTTAAGGAAAAAATAAGAAAATGATATCAGTGAAAAATCAATCATTGAAGTTAATTTGGATGAAAAATACAATTGAACTCTTTGATAATGCCTAATAGTACCTTGGAAAGGAACTAGTGGTTAAGAATATAACATGCACAAAAAGAAAGAATGCTGCTATATCATTTTGAAAAATGTTTTGTCAGGTGGGCTAAATAATGACCCTTGCAAAAGGATAATTGGCTTAAAAATAACATCTATAAACTGTGTAAAGATATAATTTAGCCAGTAATATCAATTATTTCAATTTCTGAAGTGCTGCCCAAATGAAAACTTTATTATTTTTAACTAAAATTTCCCTCTCAAATATAAAACCTTAGAGGAATACCACAAAATCTCTCTAACATTCTTTGCACATTGATAATGATTTACAGATTGATTTGGCTCATGTACTTTTTTTCATGAAGTGGAAAAATGCAGATATGTATTTCTTTTGCAAGCTCAATGTATTTAAGCATTATATACTTGGGGCCTAAGATAATGATCTGCATTTTGTCTGGATTTTTATTAATTCATTTACTTTTTTTTAGTTGAGTGAATTCGTGAGAGGAGGAAGTGGATGTTTGATTCTTTGCTCCATTTTTGCATCTCATTCTAAAATCTGATCATCTTGAAGTGGCATTTTAAAACTGAACTCCAGTGAAGAGTCATACAAAAATTGATCATTCTACCTGCCTTAGATATTGGATTGTGCTGCTCAACTTCCATTAGGGTAAAATGCTTTATGGGGAAGCAATTTAGATCTGGCAAGGAGGCAACAGGCATTCTATCTAAATTCTGTATTGGAGTCACTTACCTAAGCTTTTTCTGCAAAGTGAAATCTTTAAACACAATGACAGTTATTATAACACAAAAAATACAAGGTTAGTAAGATTATCAATAAATTAACATATTACGTTTTCTCTTCCTGGATATTTTGACAGGGATAAATGTCCTCTAAAGTATGCCTGTTTGCATGAAGGAGATTGTGTAATATATATTAAGACTATATTTTCTAAACTAAAAACCAGGACACCTATCCTACAAAGTTGCTTTTTTAAAGTACAGTCCAGTAAATGATTTTAAATCAGGTCCATCTTAAAAAAATATAAGCTACATGGTCAGTTTAGCAATACATTAACCTTCATAAAACAAGAAGACAATTTTATTATTATCATTGCTGTTTTTGCTATAGCTTGCTGCTATGGAATGAAATGCATGAATAACTAAATACCTTTAGGTCACCTAATTATGTACTTCCTTCTCCCTGTTACTGTTTCTAATTCTTTATGAAAGGCTCTTTGGGAGATAGGTCAGTCCTACCTAGTCTGATCTCCTCTGCTCACAAACATTAGATCTCTCTTGTCCTACCCACATTTCTTTCAACTTTGAAACCACTGGCATTATTTCCTCCTTTGTGCATCTTTTCCTACACTTTCAGGTAACCTTTAAAAGCCTTTGAGTTTTAATTCTAATCATATAACAAAGTTATTCATCAATCCTCTTGCTGAAGATGACCTAAATTGCAAGAAAACATTTTTAAATTTACCAAAAGAACTAAACAGTTGATAATAAAATAGGAATTATTACCTCAATATCAACAGGCCATCAAAGATAAATAGAAAATCTTAGAAGCATTCAGAAAAATAAAAGAATATATATATATATATATATATATATATATATATATATATATCCATTACAGACTAAAAATTAGATTGGCAGCTGACCTCACAAAAGCAAAAATGGGATTTCAAAGATAATGAAGTGATATCTTCAATGAGTGAAGGAAAACAATTGCCAGTTTAGAATTCTATGCTCAGTGAAAATAACTCCCAAGAATAAAGATACTTTCTTAGAAACAAAAACTGGAGTATCACTTCTTGCTAAAGAAAATTATAAAATCTTGACTTCAGGCAGAAAGAAGTAAAGAAGAAAGGAAGTTTTATCTATTTAGTAAATCTAAGCAAATATTTACTTTATAAAACAATATTAGTAATGCCCTATGATTGTTCCAAAATTATTAGCACAAGGCAACAATACAAGTTGAAAGGAGTTAGTTGGATGTAAAGTATTCTAAGAGTTTTGTATTGATCAGTAGGAGGATAAATATGTTAATTTTAGAATGTGTTAAGGTAAATATAGATATTCTATTTTCTGGAATAACTACTAAAGAAACTGGGGAAGAAAGGGTAACTTCTAAACCACTCAAACATTGACAAAAATCAGTTGATCTAAATGGGATAAGAAACCCAAACTCTCAGCATTTTCAGTTTATTTGCTTGTGTACATATAAAATTCAAAGGATCTGAAGATAAACTATCAGAATTAACAACTGAGTTTAGCATGTCAGCTATCAATCAAAGCACACACATAAACTATATTTCTTTATATGAGCCAAAAATAAAAAGTGAACTTTTAAAAAATCATTTACATGTTATCAAGACATATGAATTTTCTAAGACTAAATTTGAAGAAAGTATGCAAGACCTAACACCCCCCCCCCAAATTATAGCCCCAAATGAATGACAAAGATTGGAAATTTTATGTGACCACAGGTGGTTGCCCTTTCTCACCTGGTTCTGTACCCCATGCACTTACACCAGGTACCTCCTATGTTACCTCTGATGTCTAGTTCTTCTCTGGCATCTTCATCCACACAGCAAAATTTTCTTGAATTCTAATGAGGGACCAGTAACTACCAGCAATGCACATACAAAGAAAACTTCCCTGACTCCTTGCTTACTTTCTCCTATAGATATTGATATTATTGTTTATTTTTCATAGTTTTAGTAGCTTTGAAATTGATTTGAGGTAATATACTATTGACTTGCATTGAAAAAAGGACTAGAGCATGCATAAGGTAAGTATTGTATAGAACCTGACTTACGGGGAACTTAAAGAAACTGAAATAAATGTCCATAAAATCTGTTGTCCTGCTCTACTCCTCATATTAATTTTAATATTAAATATATTAAGCTTGAGAAGCACAAAGTGTGCTCTTTATTTGTCAATGCCCATGAACCAGGTTGGAAAAGTCTACAATCATTATCTACAAGATATAAATTACCTTTGATGAATCAAAGATGTGAAGCTCCATCTAAGACAAAAACCCAGCCTATTACCCATGGGAGATGCTATCTGAAAATATGCATGCAATCTTTGAACACTTATCAGATATTTTTTAATTGTCACAACCTTATTATCTAGCTACTATTGTTCTTTTTAAAGGCAGGCCTGCTGTGAGTGTATCTTTCTCTTTGAATGATACTAAAACTTCTGTTTCTTTTTTTCCCCACCGCTCTCCTCTCCTCCTCTCCTGCTTCCTCTCCACATCTGCTGGTGTTTGTAACTCCTTTATTATGGGTGTGGCCCTCTCCATCAGCCATGTGGGTAGCTGAGCCAAATTCACCCACCTGCCTCTCTGCTGCCTTGCCCACCAGGAACCACTCCCAGGAATCCAGGTTGGTTGTAGGGTGTGGGGTACAGGGGATTAACACTAGTACATCCAAGTCATGACCAGGGCCTCCTTTTTTATTCTGGCATACCATGAGCCCCCTGGGTACCCAAGCCTCAGATATTTTACCCTGCTTTTGCAGGCTTCCTGGTTTACGGTATCACTTCCACCAGAATGCAAACTCTGCTGTGCACCTTAGCTAATTTTGCCATCAAATTGTACTCTTTCTGTGTCCTATCCCTTCTGGTCCTGCTATCCTCTTCTAGTTTAAAAGCCCCTAAACCATTAATAGGGAATTCAGTATGAAGCTCAGACAGAAATTCTTAGTTAGGCAGAGCTATCCTCATCCCGGAAATCACAAATGGAGGATGCTTTTCTATTTCTTTCACGGAGGCCTAGGCCTGGCAGTGCTTCTGGTAACGCTTCTCAGTGACTCAAATCCCCTCTTCTAGCAAAGGAGTGACCATCCAAGCCGGTGCAGCAGCCAGACATCTCTTCCTGCTAACCCTCACCCTTTGTCTGCATTGCTCTCCTCTGAGCCCCAAATAGTTCTTTAGGAGTTAGCACGTGACAAAAGCAGGTGGCACTATGTGAAGATAGCACGTCACCTGGCAAAGAGCACAGACTTCGGTCAGGTTCAGTTAGGCTTGGACCCCATGTGAAGGCACTTAGTTAACATATATTTAAAATGTCGGGGATAGTTGTTATTTGGAGGTGGCATAATCAAGTATTGTCCAGGCCAGCACTTGGACTAAAAATGAGTGTAACAGACTCACAAAGATGTTGAATTTAAAGGGGGCTTAAGTCCACCCATTACTACCCGGTATAGCCTGGTTTACATTTTTTTGAGAAGAGAAAAACTCATGTCATTGTCATAGAAGCAAAGCATTAGAAGGAATGTTAGAGGCTACAGTGGAAAATAACATGGTATAGCATTGAGAAGTAGGTCAAATCGCAGATCTGTTATCTACCAGTGATAAAACTTTGGACTCTGTGTTAACCTCTAATCCTTGATTTCTCATTTATAAAAAGGAGTATAGTTAAGTGACTATGCAAAATACTTTATAGAGTTCTAGACACCTGCTATGCATTAAATCGTGCTCATTTTTGTTAGAAATACTATAAAGAAGATTGTATACCAGAGTGAAGCATTTCCCTAGGTATTTTGGTGAAAGAACAGAAACCATTGGAAGCTGAGGTAGTTACTGGAACATATTCTGTACTAAAGCTTAGATGCAGCAGGATGCAGGGACATAATGAGTTTGGACCATCCAAACAAATATACACCCAAAACTTTTTAAAAATTAAGTAAAGCACCTTAGGGATAAATAATTCAATAGTAAGCATCTAACAGCCTTCATGGATAAACATATATTTTGCAACATGAACTTAGCAACAGTGATGTATATATTTTCCCTTATAGTAAAATAATATATTTGCATCTACACATTTATAGAATGTAAGTCTTAAAGATTTTTTCATAGCCCTTATTAAGAAAAGGAAAAAAATGTAAAAGCTAAGCTAGCATGTTCTCTCACTTGATTCTCTTTTCTGAGCAATGAGTTTTCATTTCAAAATTATTTCTCAAGGTCTTGGTGAAGACTGAGTCTGTGAATAGCTTTTAAAGGTCCAAAGACAATAAAATTGATAGTAAGTGATTAAATGCATGAAAGCATTACTTGCCATCTCCACTTTACTCAAAGGTATATAGATTCACAAAGCATAGCATCTGAAGTACAGAAGATTGTTCAATACAGTTCATTTTATAAGTATATATTTACTTTACATATATTACATATTACTTTGTTGGTATTAGCATTGTTCTATAGTACAACTCTTTTCTTATGTTTCACTGGACATATCTAATATATCTGGTAGTTCCCTGAATGAAAAAGTCTCCACTGAACAGTAATCAATATAATTTTTTAGGATAAAAGATTTCAGTACATTACTAGTAAGTACTGAAAATAGGAAATTACCTGCTATTGGTGTTTACTAATTATGTCCCAAATGAAGTAACAATGTTATAATCATGTCATTTTTTTTAACAATAAAGATTGAATTAGAGTGTAATTCATTTGAGGCCAATCTTTCTGCTAACAGTGAGCTAGTTTGTGGCTAATAATGAATGACCTTTTATACTCTCTTTATTGTCATTTAATAATGCCTCACAAAAAATACACAAACTTAGGTCTTCAACAACATATTCATGATTTGAGAGCAAAAATAATAGTGAAGATGTCAACAACCTTTTCTTAAAAAGAAATAGCCTTCATTTTTAGATAAAATATCATAGTTTCTGTTGCATTGTTACAATGTCCTTTCTTTGAAGAATTATGGTGAGAACAGTGGTAGCAAGGTTTTTTTTAAATTGTCCTTATTTTTGGCAAATGAAAGGTTGGCCATCTTATTATGTTATTGTTGTTGTTGCTATTTTACTAGTCCAAGAGATTTTTTTAAAAAGCTTGAAAATTGCAATCTACAATTACTCAGCTGCCTTTAAATGTTGAAACAATGCATATAACAATGGTTTCTAAATATCTTCAAGGTTTGGATAGTTGTTTCCTTGGAAAAGTTTACTAAAATTCTATATAATTAATGAGGACTTTATTGGTCTTTCAGCCACAAATGAACTGGTGACATATTTAATTTGAACAGATGACATGATAAGAAAATCATGATATGATTTCTCAAAATTAGACAAGAAATATATAAGTATAGAAGTAAAAAAAAGAGTAAACTTCTTACTTCTTATCTAGGAGATAAAACTAGAGAAGGAACAGAAGAGTATAAAAGAATACTTTTCCACCATACACTTGTCAAAAATGTAAGACAGATTTTATTTGAGCTACTGCAGTAGGAGAGAGAGATGTCAGTGTAGAACTGAGCTCTACTTCAAATACAACAGGGAGAAAAGGGGGATTTATAGCCAGTGGGCAGAGTGAAGGGGTTAATGAATGGAAAAATTTGTAAGAGAAAATATCAAGGATAGGGCAATTCGAGATTTGTTTAAAAGAAGGCTCAGAGTAGCCAAACTAAAGTTAGGAGGGAGTTTTTGTCAATAGATTGGTCAGAATATGAACATTAGAGAAACTAACACATCATGTGATTTTAAAAACAAATCACATTTTGAAAGACTGACCCAAACCACTATGTTTTGTTTTGTTTTGTTTGTTTTCTGTCATGTAACAAGTTAATCTTTTTGGCTGAGGATAAAATAAGAACATTCACTTTAGCAAACTTTTATTTTGAATCAAGCAAAGCTATATTTTAAAATCCTCTAAATTCTTCTTGGAGTGTATCATTAAATTAATTTTAACCAGAACAACTCAATTCCTTACTCAAGATCTCTTCTGATAGATGTGAATTTTTCCCCCCAGTATTGAGATGAAAGGATTTAGAAGAAAGCTCAAGAATAAATATCCTTAATAGCACTGAGACAATCCAACCAATGGCAATTACTAAATTACAGTTTACTAAAAGCATTTTTAAGAGGGGAAGAAGATAAGGGCAATTGCAAATCTTATTTTTAAAAATCTGTTAAAATCATTAAACTTCACACTATGTTTACTTGATATGTTAGTAACAAACAACAGCAACAGGATCCCTTTTCATTAGAACTATCCAGGGAAATTCTCTAAATCATCTCTTTAGATGTGGCTTATCCCACCATCTGTTACCACTGCAGAAAATTTAACATTGAATTCAAGCACCCTTTTGTACATAATCCTTTGAAGCCAACCAGGATGCTCAGAAAAATAAGAACAAACAACACTAATAAATACTAACTGAGCATCCATCACTAGCTAGTGCTATTCTAGGTCATAGAGGGTCCCCTCTCTTTCACTACTTATAGCCTAAAGGAATGGACAAATATTACAAAATTATATGCCATTTTGACAAGTGCTACAGCAAGGCGTGGGTCTTGTATGTGCTGTTGTAACATACAAGAAAAGTGGCCATCTCACTTCTTGGGATGAAGTGAGGGTGGAGATATGGGCATGGAGATGTGAGGGTGTGAGGGTGTGAGTGTGTGCATGAAGCAATGGAGAAAGGTGGTAGAGGAGGAGCAGCCTCCTTGACAGAGGGAGGGAAGGAGGAAGGTGCAAGAGGTGATACAAGTGGATAGAGGAGGAATTATCCAGGAGAAAGGAGGGGGACTGGGAAGGGTATTCCTAAAATAAGGAACATTGAGTGCAAAGCCCCAAAGGCAAATGAGAACGTGTACAGTGTTTAATTCAGTATGTCAGAAAAGTGCTTCTTAAGCTGTAATGGGTCTATGAGTTACCTGGGTTTAATGTCAAAATGCAGATTCTGATTCAGTAGTACCAGGGAGGGACTTGAGTTCCTGGGTGGCTAACAATCTCCCAGGTGATGTCAAGCCTCCTGGTTCACAGACCAAACTTTGAGTTACAACACACAGAGAACTCAATTTCCAGGCACTGGATGGTTCTCTGGGGAAACAGCTGACTATAGCATAAGCCGCTGTCATTACTGATGGTGACCTACTTAGTCACACTGCAAGGCTCATTAATGATTGCAGCACAGTGGCAACTTGGCGCCTTACTCAGAAATAACATTTTCTTTTTTTAATTCTTTATTGTTTAATTTTTAATTCTTTATTCTTCATTATTACGTATGCCCCCTTTTTTCCCCCATTGACCTCTCCCAGCCCGCCCCTACCCCCAAGCACATGGGAAATGACATTTTCTGTAAGAGAACATGCCTCTCTTCCCATAATATTTCTAAAGTCCATATTTCAAATTCTGCTTTTGTATCTTTTTCCCCACCTTGATCTCCTTCCTGATTGAAACCCATTTAGCAGTTTTAGCATGAAACTGCTCTGAAAGGATGTTCTTAATAAATATTGTCAACACTTGTCAAAACCAAAGGAAAATATCTCAGGGAAGAACTTGTAGCCTTACCCATTAGCAGCAAGTTATGAGGCCGTATGGTGTCTTGACAGCAATTCTTTTAATGTCAATTTGAACTCATTTTAATGAATCCCCGAGTTTCATGTTGCTGCCATCTCTGCCTCACCCTGTAGCAGCCAATGTTCTGCTTCTCTGGAGACTAAGGCAAGCGTCTTTGCAAATACTCTAAAAATTCCATCTTCATTCCAAAGGCATGGGAACAGACTGTGCTGTGTTGTAAAGTCACCTACTGGAAATTGACACCCATGGTCTAAAAGAAAAGTTTATCTACATAGTGTTTAGGATATCAGGCATCATTGAATTGATTTATAATGTGTGTTCTGGAGACTAGAAGATGCTTTCACTTTGAATTTTGGTGCAATGGCATTGAATCACATTTGTTATCAAGTAACAGACTGATTTTAGTCCCATTGTGTGACTCTACTGCCTCATTTAACTCTCACAATATACTAATATATGTTTTTAAAATTATTTTATGAATGCTATACAGACTGAGCTTTAGAACAATTGGAATGAGCCCTGAAGCCAAACAAGACTTTGAAATTCCCTTCCTCACCCTTCCTCACCTTCATTCCAACCAGGATCTCACAATCATCTTATAGACAGAAGAACTTTCATACCAAGATGTATGTGGATAGTAGACTTACCCCTCCTTTCTAGCACCTGCCTAGCTCAGCAGTTCTAAAACATTTTTATATATAACAATTGCTGCAGCACCTTGTCCACTTGAAGTCATATACAATGTGCTTTGTGGAAAAACAAGAAATTTTCCATGTGTGATCTTTTCCTTTTCTCTATGTTTCTGTTACTTTTGAAAGTTCATGCTCTTTTCATGGTATCATCCTTCCTTCTGATTATATATGTTCCCCTCATTTAAAAATAAAACGAGTAAAGACAGAAAGACATTATTGTTTTAACACTTGCTTAGAAAAGAGGTTAACAAAACAGAAATAGACTCCTGGATGCAGAGAACAGACTGATGGTTGCCAGAGAGGAGAGGGTTTAGGGGGTGAGTGACAAAGATTAAGGGATAAAGAAGTAAAAATTGGAAGTTACAAAATAGTCGTGGGAAATATAGTCAATAATAGTCAGTAATAACTGTATGGTGCCAGGTGAGTACTGAAAATATTAGGCAAAGTACTGTGAAGTGTATAATTGTCTGACCACTACACTATACACCTGAAACTAATATAAAATAATATTGAATGTCAACTGAAATTGAAAAATAAATTTAAAAAATAAAATTAAATAAAATTGTTAGAAAGATATTAACAGAGCCAGAAGTCAGGCAGATGCATTGCAACCCACCTAAGCTCTGGGCTGCAGTTTTATATTCACAATGGAGTAGCTCACAGTGTCTCCCAATTACAAAAGTGAAGCCAACATAGGAATGTCAGCAGGAGGATTTGCCGCGGGCAGCCAATCACCAATCTGAAATGATTTTTTATAAACCCCATTATGCTTCTTCCTGAATATGAAGAGGGCTCACTGGAATGTGTTCTCTTTTGTGTTTTGGCACAAACAGCAACTCAGAGTCACCACTGATGTGCGAGGTTCCAGCAGCCCAGCCGGGTGGGGCCAGCGGCAGCTCAGGAAGCAGCCTGGGAAGCTCCATCACGGCCTGTAAGAAGGTAACCTTGTCCAACACCACCTTCTACTCCCCGATTGAACTTGAACACTAGTTTAGTTTGACTTTTCAAGCACTTTTTCTAAAGCAGAAACAACAAAACAAGCAACAGAATACCCCACAATTTGTTTGCAATAACCCCTAGTGACATTAAAACGTAATTCTTGGAAATGATCAGAAAACTCAAGCAGTTCAGAAAGATGTGACTTGAAAACGATAAGCGTCCAGGGCCACAGCACCTCAATCCCAACCTCCTCTTAGTGCCTCCTCCCACACTTAGCCAAGGGGACCAGCTTCTTGGGTCTCCATTCAGAAAAGTCTTCACAGGCTTTGAATGGCACACCCTATATTAGACACCTAAGTCGGTATCTAAGAAAAATGCATGGCCCTTCTCCTTTTGATATTTTCTTAAAGAGAAGGGTGTGCTTGGCTTATTTATTAGGAGAAACAACATTGCATGTCTTAGACTATAGACTTTTGCAACAGTGAATGGACCTGGAGAGAATTATGCTAAGTGAAATAAGCCAGTCAGAGAAAGACAAGCAAAATATGATTTCACTTATATGCGGAATCTAATGAACAAAATAAACAAAATAGAAACAGATTCATAGATACAAAGAACAGACTGACAGCTGTCAGAAGGGAAGGGGCTGAGGGGCTCTGTAAAAAAAAATGAAGGGATTAAGCAAAAAAACACAAACTTGTAGACACAGACAACAGTAAGGTGATTACCAAAGTGAACAGTGGGTAGGGAAGGTAGAAGAGGGTAAAAGGGTGGTAAATGGTGATGGAAGGAGACTTGACTTTGAGTGGTGAACACACAATACAATATACAGATGAAGTATTATAGAATTGTACACTTGAAACCTATATAATTTTGTGAACCAATGTCACCCCAATAAATTTAATAAAAATTTAAAAAACAACTGATAAACAAATCTTGCAGAGGCATTTGCAAAAAGTTGTCATTTAAACAACATAAAATCATCTACTTTAACAACTTTACCTTTCCAGCCAATTCAACTTAAGGGCCAGAAACTTAATTTCAGATTCAGTTATTCCCCTGGAAAAAAGAGAGTCATTTACTTATTTAAAAATTGGGTCTGGGAACTCCTGGAAGAACTACTTGAAAAATTAAAACCAAAACTCGATCTTTATTCTAAAGGACTTCATCAGTATATATAATTGATTTGAGATAGAGGGGGAGAGAGAGAGAGAGAGAGAGAGAGAGAGAGAGAGAGAGAGAGAGAAAGACTGATTTGTTGTTCCACTTATTTATGCATTCATTGGTTGATTCTTGCCTGTGCCCTGACTGAGGATCAAACCTGCAACTTTGGCATATCAGGACAACACTCTTAACCAACTGAGCTACCCAGTCAAGTCCAGTACATATATATTTTATGCTTACAATATATTTACAAATATATCTACAAATAGAAAAGTTTTAAATATACTCTCACACATTCCACAATTATTTCTAGAACAACCAGTAGTAAGTTGAACTATCTGAAATTACCTTTTCTACAGGTCAGACTGATGAAATGTTTGACAATTTCCTATGGTTTAACCTAAATACAGTCAAAATTCTGTAAGATCTTGGACAGAGATGCAATGGTAGATCACAAATCACACTATTGAAGCATTTAGAGTGTAATTTTGGAGATCATACTGGCTTCTCATGTGAAAAGTCAAACAAAATTCAAAACTCAAATGATAATTATATAACTATCTCACAATAAGTCAAGATAGTATAAATTAGGTGAAAAAACTAGTATTATGGGCATTAAAAGCTAAGAACATAGGCAGTCCCTGGGCCTGCAATAGACAGCAACCTTAAGCAGGAAAGTAAACCTTAGTTTGGACTTTGGAGTATGATTAAGATTTGAATGAGTGAAAAGAATACTCAACCAAATTTAGGAAGGGCTGCCACAAACTAATGCAGAAGAACTCAACACTTTTGTGTAGTGGTAATATAAATTTTTCATAGTGTATTTCTTTCATTTCAAATATCTTCTTAGGCTTACATAATAATTTCATTTAAAGACAGTTTAGCCCGGTTGGTGTGGCTCAATGGTTGAGCCTTGACCTATGAACCAGGAGGTCATGGTTTGATTCCTGGTCAGGGCATATGCCCAGGTTGCAAGCTCGATCCCCAGTGTGGGATGTGCAGGAAGCAGCAATCAATGATTCTCTCTCATCATGGATGTTTCTATCTCTCTCTCCCTTTCCCTTCCTCTCTGAAATCAATAAAAATATATTAAAAAAAAATAAAAGACAGTTTAGTAGACATATATGCCATTCATCATACACCATGTGGGTTCTAATAGTTTTACTTCTTTTGGAAACAGTAGCTCAGCAATATTTTCTTCTTTGTATATAGAACATACACTCTCAATAAAAAGGTATGGACCATTGAACGATTCATTACCCTTATTTTATTACTGCAAGCTGATTTAAATGATTATGGGTCAATTCTTAAAATCTTGTAAATCACAGATAATGGGACTAGGAAAGTGAGGGTCTATGTGTTCATATACATATATAATGTATGTTCTGTACAAAAGAGGTAAAAGGAACAAGGACAGCTATATCTTAGAATAGCTGTCCAGCTGAATCACCACTCCACAGTCAATCACCTTTAATAAGAGTAACATGGATAATTGAAATCCATTGGTAATTCCCCAGACTCATTCCATGCAATAGCTTCATCTTCTTTCCCATCAAATCTTCTTATCAGAACTGACATGTTACTAATTTAACTGATGAAAGAAATAAAATAAGGGTCCAGGAGAAAATACATTAGTCAAATAGCCAGCCTTTGAAAAATTACAAATTGACTTCATTTTTTCATTTGCTTCCTGGTGAATTGTTAAGGTTTTCAGGAATCTTACCCAGATGCAATTGCTTTAGCTTCTCTTTGCTGTTGGAGAAATGTGGTCACTGGAATTCATAGCTATGAAAAGCTTTGGCATCTGGAAAGAGACATTAGTAGGCTTATTTGAAGGAGGAACTCATCTATAATAATAAAAGTGTAATATGCTAATTAGACCTGACATCCGTCCTTCTGAAAAAAGCCAGGGCTGCGAAGGAATCCCGGGTCCCAGGTGCCTGCCAGCGGTTGGAGGGAAGCCCAGGTCCCAGGTGCCAGAGGGAAGTCGGTGCTGGCAGTCAGGGGAAGGAAAGCTTACTCTTGCACAAATTTTGTGCATCAGGCCTCTAGTTAATATATATTTTTGTCAGTGAGGGACTGCCTTTTCCCAGACTCAAAGTGACCACACCACTTCTTCACAATTTAATACTGTCTTGGAGTTTTGTTAATAGACCCCTTTTTTGCTCTCAGTAGTTCTGCTATGCACAGTAAGTTATATAGTTATCCAAGCTCTAGCCTCAGAATTATCTTTTCTTTACTGCCTCTCCTTTTTCTGATATTAGGAAAGTTATCAGATAAATTCACACTGAAGTGTTAGTGCTTGAATGGCTTAGTATAGCTTTGACAAGTAAAATCTGTTTTTATTTAACTACTACTACTACTGATGAACTAGTACCATTGCCTCCCTTAACTGACATTGATAACTGAGCCTACTGAACTTGGACATGACTTCAGAATTCTACCCATCATGAAGCTCCAAGCAGATACAGTCAATTTATCCAAATTGGACTGTAAGGTAACCTCTATGTCACTCTAATTTAATGAGCATGAAACCAATGGAGAAATTTTAATGTATGAAATATGATTCTCCAAAATAATGCATTTAAAATTATAGAATTTCAAAATAGTACAGAAAAATGGGAGCAAAAGAGTTGCTAGTGGACAGTGAATACTAGAACCTTCCATAATATCATTTGAAATGCATCTCACACAAACATTGCCTGGTGTTCCCCCTTCTCATGGGACCAGTCCTTCTTGTAAGACAATACAGCCACCACTGTTAACCTGAATCACAGGGATTTTCCTTTAGATGAGCTAAGTGATTATAAATGCTGTCCTTTTACATATATTAAACACTAAGTGAAAGATCTTTGCATCTCCTTAAAATAAATAAAAATCTGTTATCTTTAGTGTGGCAGTTGGACGTGCGTAACAAACTTGAACTTGGAATTTAAAGACCTGAGTTAGATTCCCAGCTTTCTCTTCTTACTGTGTGATCTTTCTGATTCAGATGTGTTAGTGTTGATATGATGTTGAAGGTTTGTGTGTAAGTCCTTGGCACACATAGTTGATGCTCAAAATTTTTAGTTGATTCCAAATAAATGATCTTTACACAGATGAAATTTAGTGCAATAGAATTTTAAAACTAATTTTAAAAGTAATCTGAACACAACCTGCAGTGTGCCCTCATTGTTGAATATCTGTTAGATTTTCCTCCACGTTGAAAGCATTTTAGTCAATGTCATATCTCACAATAGCTGGACATTTTCAATCCATGCTTGACTTCATGATCTGAAGACCTGCTATTTGGGATATAGTAGAACCAAGTCTCTGAATAGGACTTATTCAAGGAAAGAATTGTTGGAGAAAATCAACACCCCAAATATCTTCTTTTTATGTGATGTCAATGAAATCCACCTTAAACTTGTTCTTATCAAAGGCAGCAGACTGAAAACATTTCAGTTTCCCAGAGGCAGAGTTTGATCTTTATATGACTTCTGATCAGCTCTTTGAAGTCTCGAGAGCATTCTCTGCTATGACCAGCCTCCTTTAAACTGACTTAAATTAGCTGTCGATATTGGCACAGATACATCTAAAGAATGACAGAATGGATGTCCCTGAGTGCTTCCTTTTATTCTGTAAAATACACTTTCATCTAAGCCCATATCTTTCTGATGACATGTAATTAATTAAAGCAATTCAATTAAGGAGTTCAGGCATGGGCATACAAATTGGGAGGCTCTTGCACAGTTTGAGCCATATCTCTAAACACATTTTTATTAGTCAGAACTGTATTGCTCTTGACCAAAAGCCTCAAATTTCAGGAAGCACATGATGAAAAAGAGCTATAATATTCTGTATCTGTAGAAGCTGTTTCCTTAAAGGAAGGAAGAACTTTAAAAAAATAAAATTGAGTAAATAAAATTGAAAACAAAATCAGCATAATTGAGTGTATTTACCTTTTTATGGAAGGAAGACTCTAGGCTTTTCCCCTTGGAGTATAAAACACGCCCAGCTCTGTAAACAATCTCTTCTGACCAAGCAACCTGGCAATGGTCTTCAAGCCCAGCTCTGAATACCTTATCCAAATTTTGTCAAATGGCTGGGTGTCCTGCGTTATTGCCGTTCTGCAAGAATAATCAGAGGCACTGAAGAAACAGGGAGATTTTTAAGAAAAGAAATGGAATTGTCTTAGTAAAAGTGATATTTGAAAAAAGTGAATCCAGTAGATCCAAAGCTGACTCCTTTGAGCAAAGGAAGACTGAAATCTTGGATCTCAGGAGAGGCATCCTTGGTGTGGATGGGAGAGTGGGGAAAGGAGAGGTGAGACCTGTATACAGACAGTGGGAGGAGAAACAAACTCTGCTGAGATGCATGCGGGAGTCAAGATCAGCAGGACTCTTTGGCAATGAGAGTTAAACAGAAGAATGAATTCTGACTATTTAGGCCAGGATATACATGAGTGGTGGTGCCATTGAGGTCATTGAAAAGAGAGCTTGGGAGAGAAGCTACAGAAAGAAACCATGGGTTTAGATTCAGGCCAGTTGCATCTCAAGAACCAACCACACAATTTCCTCTAGAGCAGTGGTTCTCAACCTTCCTAATGCCGCGACCCTTTAATACAGTTCCTCATGTTGTGGTGACCCCCAATTCCATTGTTACAAATTGAACATAATTAAAGCATAGTGATTAATCACAAAACAATATGTGATTATATGTGTGTTTTCCAATGGTCTTAGGCGACCCTTGTGAAAGGATCATTCGACCCCAAAGGGGTCGTGACCTACAGATTGAGAACCGCTGCTCTAGAGGCAATTTCCCTGACTAAGGACACTCCTGTAGGCCCTGGAACACACTGACATCTAGGAGCCATGGTTGCACTGAGGCCACAATGCAGATAGCAAGGCTCTGGAGGGCTCTAATTTCCTCCGCCTTCAGCAAAAACAGGTGGAAATGCTGCATGTCCTCTCCTGCCTTTGGAGCAGCCTGGTCCGTGAAACGGAGAGGTGGGGCTGTGCATGGAAGCTCATTCTTTGGAAAATGTAAATTCGGAAGTCCTATGCAGGAACCTTTGTTTAAAACTACCAATTATGGCTTATTCTTCAGTTTGGCTAGGATCCACTTTCTTATTCCACAGTCATTATATTCAAGGACTTCTATTCAGGACGCTTCTCCACCTCCCTTTGCCACCAACAATTGCTATACAGGGTTTAAGAATCCAACATTCTTAATCTGTTTCTACCACTCCGCTTCTTGAGTGCCCTTTTGGCTGTGTGTAAAGAACTCCTGGAAGAATCTTGCTGTGTCTTTTCTTTTCTTTTTAATCAAAAAGTGGGACTCTGAAAACCCAAAATAGCTCAGAACATTCTGTGGAATTGAGAATTATGTTGTACTGTTGGAATTGGGCAAGAGATCTTTCTTTCAGAATTCTTGTCATTACCTCTGACCTTTATGTTATATACTAACTACCTCTAGCCAGAAATGGAAGGGGTCTGACATTTTTTTAAATATCTAATTTGGCATTCAACATTTTTCTTCCTGTCTGCGGTATTTAAAGACAGGCTTGCCTTCCGTGCTTCCTAACACAAGCCTAAAGGCACTTTCTCCTTCTTCTCAGTCCCCCAGCCAAGAAACCCTCTCAGCTTTGTAGCCTGGAGTAGACACTATGCTTGCTCTGGTCCTAATAGCACTCTCCTTTCCTGTATCCCGCCAAGCTTGCCCTGCTGATTAAAGTGCTCAGTTTTCAGTTCTGCCAGTGTCGGAGGGGGAAGGACGTAGCCCAGATCAATTGGAACAGTCCTCTAATGGGCATTCTGGCTCATGAGCCCCTCATCTGTGAGACCACATTTACTAGGCTTATTTCTGTGTTTTGGGATTGACACCCCTGAAAGGCCTCTGCAAGGACTCATACTCTCCAGGATGGAGAGCATCCAAGAAGCAGGTGTGTCTCTTAGCAAATTATGTGTCCATTTGCATACAACTTGCAACTTGAAAAGTAGCTGTTTCCACTAGCTTCTTCCAAAGAAGAGAAAAAAGTCTGAGAAATGACAATGGTCACTTTCTTATCTTTGTCAAAGGCCAAAGGCATGCACTAACTCAGGTGATCCATGAACATTCAATCTAGTTTCCCTCTGTCCAATGGCAAATTCTGCCTGACCTCCACTTTGCACATCTACACAAAATCATCCCAAATCAATGGCAGGGATGTGCATTATATATTTTCCTACATGCATAATTTTATTTTACATTTTGCTTCTCCTAACATTAAAGATCACATCCTTTATTACATATTAATATGTGAGCATTATACTGATTCTAAATAGCAATTAGTCAACTGTTCTCTATTTACATGTCTAATTTGATTTTGTTTAAATGATTGCTGACCACTCATTAATTAAACTATATTTGCATTTCCTGAGTATGTCTGTTTTTGTAACTCTTGCATTTTGTGCTTGAGACACAACCTCTGTTATCACTTTTATGTGGAAAAAGCTCTGATCAACTTTCAAAGCATTCTCTAGCCAGCTGGCGTCTGCATGATATGGCAGAAACAAACAAGCATGGTTTGAAACTTCTGAATTGTCATCAGTGACAGTTCTTGTGACGGCTTTGAAATACAATGTTGTTTTCAGGATTCAAAACAATCATGCGGCCCATGAAAAGCTAGCACCTGTCTGAAACTATCAGTAAAACTCCTGGTTCACTTTTTGCCACATTAGGATGCACTGTGGCCCAGGTTAACATTTGAAGTCTCTTAAGTTATATGCATGGGGATATTAATTTCAAAGAAGAGAGGTGACCTCATTAGTAAACTAGTGGATTACAGCAGAGGGCATGTGCAGGAAAATAACTGGAGATGAAGCCTAGAAAACACCTAAATTGGGCATAGAACAATACCCTAAACATTGGAGCTTAAGAAATATTCATGGAATGATTAACAGGAGGGAGCAGAATTAAGATCTGTCTTGAAGGCTAGGCCATAGTCTGGTAAATATCCCATAACATTGTGGGCTTGCTGACAGCAAATATTGTCTTTCTTCCTTGTTTCCCAGGGCTGAGCCTAGTGTCTAATGGGACTAGACTAGAAGGTAAAGCATTCATGTGTACTGAGTCAATCAATCAATTTAGGTTAAGGTCCAGAGACAATTTCATAATAGCAGTAACCATATTTATAATAATAACTGCTATTCGTTAACACCTCAAATAATCATATCCTTTTATTTTTCTGAATGTCAATTAAAAATCTCTCCTCATGATGGGTAACACCACCCTCATTTTGTCAATGGGGAAACTGAGTCACAAAGAGGTTAAGTGACTTGCCTGAGGCTGCACAGTTAATGAAAGAAAATGGAACTTGAACTAGATTTGTCTTCAGAACTTAAGTACTCAGCTCATGCCCTGGTTTCAGTGAGCAAGGTGGATCTGGAGGATTGGGGGTGAGAGAAATAAAGAAGAGAGATGGTTATAATGTGAATTGTTTGGTCCCTGTGGGTGTCCAGGCTTCCCTACCCACCCTTCCCAAGTATTGCCCCCATCCCTTTTATTCTCCAGGGCACCATGGTGAGTTTCCTCATATTACCTACCATAACCTGTAACAAAAGGTGTGTCCCCATGCTCCTTTATCTGTTGTTTGGCTCCCTTGCAGACTTTAAGTTCTGTAAACATGGAGATCAGTTTTGAATTAGTCTGTTGTGTTACCTGGAGACTCGCCCATAAGATGCACTCAAATATTAAGCGAATTAAAGAAAAAATTAACTTTGGAGGACAGACTGTAAGACTAGAAACAGACAAAGAGGTATCCCAGATGGCACGGGAGTAGCGAGGAGAATTGTTCTGTCGTTATCTGCAAATAGGGAAGCCAAGGAGTCAGATTTCTTTTAGAGACAGGAATAAGGGAAGGAGGGGCTGGGGTTTAGACACAGAGAGTCCAAGGTGATAGCAAGAGATCCAAGAGTCACCACTAACAGTGAGGCATGTGAGAAGCCAAGCTCCGGGGAAAGGTCAGAGTGGAAGCTGTAGAGCAGTGAGTCACCCTCCAGGCGGTAACTAATGTCCTGAAGGCCCGTGAGCTCTCAGGAAAATGACTGAGGGGAGTGGAAAGAGTAAAAGGCTGAGGCTCTTATGGCATCAGAGGAGGAAAAGCTGGTTAGAAAGAGGGACGTTCCCTCCCCAACATCCTAGACAACTGAGATGCATCTTTCAACATTCTGGTCAGGTGCGCCCTCTCTTGTTAGCCCTTCTGCAGGAGGAACTGGCCACTCCATCCTGGGTGATACCTGACCTGGGTTGCCATTGATCAAAGCACCTGCTTACTTTATCACAGTCCTGTGAGTGCTTGTTCTCCCTACTAGAGATTAATTCCCAAAAGGACAGCCGTCATTTCTGTTCATCTTAATATTCTCAGTGTCAAACATCAAAGAGCACAACAAACCTTTGTTGACCGAATATTGACTTAAGGAGGAGATTAGAGAAGCAGGAGGAGGAACATAAGAATTGAGCATCACAAATAATAAACAAGAAGCCCGGCTGATGTGGCTCGGTGGTTGAGCATCAACCTATGAACTGGTAGGTCAGGGTGTGATTCCCGGTCAGGGTACATGCCCTGGTTTCGGGCTCAACCCCCAGAAGGGGGCATGCAGGAAGCAGCTGATCAGTGATTCTCTCTCATCATTGATGTTTCTCTCTCTCCCCCTCTCCCTTTCTCTCTGAAATCAATAAAAATAAAGTTTTTAATTAAAATAATAATAATAAACAAGGAGAATTTGTCCACTGTTGTGCCAAGATCAATAAAATGTTAAGATGGAAATTGTATTGTATAAATTGTACTGCATTCTCACATAACAGCTATCATCTATCAATTGCCTGCTCTGTTAGGAGTTAGCCCTTTACAAATATTTTGTTATCTGAGCCTTGGAACAACTTTGTAGAGTTGCTTTAATTGGACCTCTGTAATAGATACAGAAACTAACTCCCACTGAACTTAAATGACTTGCTCAAGCTCACCCACGAAGTGATGAGATGGAATAGAATTTCAGTTCTGCCTCCAAACTTCTGTGCCTAACCATAAGTTACTGTCTTCTCCAATCTCAATTACTTTAAAAAAAATTTAAGGCATTGTTCTCAGCAATGTGTAGGGCAGTGTCCAGGCTCCTGTAGTCTATCTCACCCACCCTTTTCCACATCAATACTAAACTCTTGCAACTTGGTTCTCTCTATAAAAAAGAAAAGTGTAAAATAGAGCAGAAGGATTTTTTTCTTTATCATTAAGGACATTCATGAAATTTTGAGAGCAAATGTGCCATTATTATTTCAAACTTGTGAATGCACAGCACGTTCACTATTAGCTCTTCATCTGAAATAACTGAACCTGCAACTAAAAATAGCAGATAAATAAATGAGCCATTGAGAGCCTGCTGAGTTTTATTCTTTCCCCTTCAGAAAGGGACTCTCTCAGTGGGGAGATTATATTCATAAAGCTTCAAAATCATTAAATTCTCAAGCACACATTCTTCCTTCAAGCATTTTTATTTTTTAAATCGTTTGTCTAACCGTTAAGCCAGAAGTTTTTCACAGGTTATAATTGCTTTACATATGATGCTAAGTGGTTTATTGAAGCCTGCATTTTTATTCCCTTTGCTTATTTGCCTCTTGATGTGCTTGGGAAAAGGGAGGAAGGGGGAGTGAATGGAGGAAGAAGAGGTGAATTACCGGATATTATGTGTAGAAGGGACCTTTAGATGACTTGATTTAATTCTTCACAAAGGGCAAACTGAGGCTGGGAGCTAGTGGGCAAGTTACCTCACAGTCAGTAGAATCGGGATTGGAATTCAACACTCCCAACCACCAGACCAAGGCCCTGAAAGAGAGGAGGATAAATGCATAGACTGGGATTTGGTAAAACCCAAGAATGAGAAATTATATAATTTTATCAATTGCAATGGAGCACTGCCTAATGAGGGCTTTGGGGCCAGAGAACCTGACTCAAATCCTAGTTACCCACTAACTGGACAAATGATTTACCCTTCTAAGCCTGGGCACAAGGAATAATCATTTCTACATTAGCCAATGTTTATTGGGTTCTTGCTATGAGCCAACCACTGTGTTCAAACAAATTAAGTATATTAGCCTTTAAATTCCACCTCGTTAAGTCTGAATTATCCCAAAGAGTTCTCAATAAATCTACTATTATTTGATAGTTACAGAATAAAATTTTTTAAATTAATTTATTTTGAAGATCTAATTGTCTTTTTTTTAATGTGCCCTTGACCAGAATCGAGCCCAGGACCCTCTGATTCACAGGCCGGTGCTCTGTCCACTGAGCCAAACTGGCTAGGGCAAGAATAAAAGTTTTAAATGACAATCTCTAAATATTTATAAAATGTATGAGAAAACATTTACATTATTAATATGATCAGGTACACTCTGTTTTAAGTTATGATGAATAAACTTTAAAATTTAAGGTTACATGGTGAATGAGTACTCTCACCGAACAAAGATGCTCTCTTCAAAATATCTCTTAAGTGTTGAAAGATTTAGTTTCATTTCCGATTCCACTTCCTTGCTCTGCCATGTGGGCTTCCTTTAAAGCACAGGTGCACCTTAGAGAAGACAGCCAGTACCCGGGACATAGAATCGCCAATGCAAAGTCTTTCTAGCACTTTCCACTGAGTAAGCAAGTCCATAGGCTGCTGACTTTTTCCTCACTCCTAGGATAGGGTGAGACAGATCTTTATATAGTTTTAGTTATTTATTTTAAAGATAGGTACAACAAATACCTTAAAATAGAAGATTCGACAGATTACTCTTTCTGTGCTTATTTCCCAGAAGAAAGGTAGCCATTAATTATCTCAGTCATGTCTTGAGACTGTTTCTTTCACATCTTGGGGCACCTCACAGGCTGATGCTTTTTGGTGCCTCCTTCTCTGCCTCTCTGTGTTTCACAAGGAAAATATGCTGATCCAGCTCAGCACTTTTCTGAAAGACCCAAGTGCGTTGCCTCTGAACTCTGTTCTTCTCCTAAGGCTAACCTAGGACAAGAATAATGTGTATGCTCTGATAACTGACAGTTGCAACTATGATGCCCTGAAGAGATTAGAATATAGAAGAAGTCCAGGCCCTGGCTCAGATGGTAAGAGTGTTGTCTGGATATGCCAAGGTTGCAGGTTCCATCCCTGATCAGGGCACATACGAGAGACAACCAAAAAATGCATAAATAAGTGAAACAACAAATCTCTCTCTCTCTCTCTCTCTCTCTCTCTCTCTCTCTCTCTCTCTCTCCCCCGCCCCCGTCATCTTTTTCTAAAACCAATAATATTTTTTAAAAAAGAAGCCCAGAGCTTAAATTTTGAGGAGTGAGCTAAGAAGTGATTCTAGGCAGAGGACTTACTAAACTGCATTATAAAGTACTATTAATTAGCATATTCATTTGATGCCTCCATTTTAAATCTCTAATGTTCTCATGATGCTGTGAAGGCTTTTTTTATTATTATTATTATTGATGGCTGTTCCAAATTCTAAAGCTCAAAACAAGGTGAGGAGCAGAAACATAATGGCATGAGTTTGGGTTACTGTTAACAGAAACAGATGCAAAGGCATGCTTTCCTTTGCGAAAGTGAAATACTTGCCAAGTGGATGAATTCAATTACAATTTACATCACTGAAAGTTTCTCCTTCTTAAGGAAAAATGCCACTTCAGCATTTCATTAATTAAAACTAACTTTAAAATGGAAGTCCATAGGAAAATGTACTTATATTTATGAAAATTAGATGCACATAACTTATTAGGAACACATCTCAAATTAGACCCATTGGTGTGGGTTATGGGAGGCAGCACTGTTACATGACTTCACTCACAGGCCTTAGTGTCTTCAAAACCAGACCCAAAATGAGCTCTGAGCACTTGGCAGGAACTCCAACATCTCTGAGCCTCAAGATCATATTCAAGAGAACCATCTCTGTGAAGAGTCTAACCTTTACAATAATTTCTCCCTTATAGCATTGCAATGAGGATTAAATTTAAAGCTAGTATGTATAGGAACAGTTAGCCAATTTCCCAGCACATTCTAAACATGCAAATAAAATAGTAAAAATTATTGATACTACAAAATGCAGAACTAAAATGACACTTTTGATGAGAATATTTGCTAAAAGAAATTGTCTTCACACATCTGAAATGCTTTCAATCCACTAATTTCAGGTGAAGGCATCCAACTTTCAATTTTCCTTTGTAGTCTGTCTCAAATAGTAACAATGAAAACCATGTATTGAGAGGATAACCTGCTGTCTGCATGACTTATCAACTCACTGAATACCCCAGTGATCCCACCTGGGTGGTGGTGGGGAGGTGCATTATTAGCTCTGTTCCAGATGTGGAAACTGAAACTCAGAATTTACATCAGCTGCCCCAGTTAATCCTGCTACACATGAGCATGTTAGGTTTTCAACCCAGTTAGCCCACCTATGCTCATGCTCTTCAACTCTACTTTATGCTGGAAATAAAAGGGGATGGTAGTGGGGAGGGGAACTGAGAGCCTATTTCTTACTTTAACTAAATTAACCTAGGACAGTGATCTGCAAACTGCAGCTCACGAGCCACATGCGGCTCTTTGGCCCCTTGAGTGTGGCCACAAAGTTTCAATCGCACTGTACATGTGCGCCCGCATGTGGTATTTTGTGGAAGAGCCACACTCAAGGGGCCGCAGTTTGCCGACCACTGACCTAGGGCAATAGTTCTCAATTTTTTTTTGGAATCAAAATAACTTTGCACTCTAAAAAAATGTATTGGGAATATCACAAAACTTTTTTAAAAAAATATATATTTTATTGATTTTTTACAGAGAGGAAGGGAGAGAGATAGAGAGTTAGAAACATCGATGAGAGAGAAACATCAATCAGCTGCCTCCTGCACACCTCCCACTGGGGATGTGCCCGCAACCCAGGTACATGCCCTTGACCGGAATCGAACCTGGGACCTTTCAGTCAGCAAGCCGACGCTCTATCCACTGAGCCAAACCGGTTTCGGCACAAAACTTTTGTTTATAAGAGTATATTAATTGATACTTCTGTATTATAAATTAAAGCTAAAACATTGCTTATGTTTAATTACTTATTTAACTTTAAATGATGATACCACTTAAAAAACAACTTATTTATTTAAAAAAATAATGGTAATAGAATACTAAATAAGCACATCACATGTGAACACACATTTTTTGTAATATGTTTGTTTTCCAAAACAAAACATTTTAGTGAGAAGAGTTAAGGAGGTTTGCTTCTGCATTCATTCTGTTGCACTATCACAGGCCATGTGGAATCTGAAAAGCCCACCGAGTACTCACGAGACCACGAAAGTGAAAAGGGAAAATAACACCTTACTATTAGTATAAAATCGTTTCACCACTGAAGCCCCTGAAAGGTCTCAGGGACCCCCGCAGGTCCAAGCTCACACTTTGAGAATCACAATTGAGGTAAAACCTGTAAGCGAGCTGAGTTCTAGTGCCAGCTTCAGTCTGTAGTGACAGCCCAAGTTCATCTTTCAACTACCTGCTCATCCACAACGTGTCTCTCTACACTGTTCTGGAAAAGAATGATGAAAATTTGTCATCTCTAGGTAATAATAAACATTGAGTGGGGAAAGATTTAAAGGTAATAACATCACTTGGCTAAAACAAAAAAATGCTATAGAAAATGTGTCAGATATATATTCGGTTAGCTCTCTCTTCAGAGACAAAAATTAGTGTATTTTTATCTTTACAGAATGACAACCCTTTGTTGCACAAATGAAATGTAATTGAAGTGTCATTCTATTTTTCTGGCATTAACCAAACTAAATCTGTTATATTGCTGAAGTAAAGGTATTAGTCAAATATTAGCAGACATGTATCCTAATAAAATAAAAGGTACCAGGAGACCATCGGAAATCTTACACAAGATGAGAACATCTTATAAAATATTTAGGTAGTATTTAGACATGGAAGAAATTGAATCTAATGATTATTTATGAGGTTGCATCTTCAAAATGTTTTGGCTAAGAAATACAATTTTTATTCTTGCTTTAATCCAAGTCCAGGAATAAGGTATTTGTAAAGCATATTTGGTTTTGTTAAATCATGTATTCAAGTGTGCGTTGCATTAGCATACTATTTCTAAATGGGAAAATGATGGCTGTGAGGCACTGTACTCATTCCTGATCATTTTTAAACTTAAAATAGTACCATAGGTGTTCTAGATGGATGGTGCCCTATTTCACAGATAAGTTAGCAAAGCTGAAGAACTGAAGAATGATCATTTCAGTAGCAACTTTGCACCGAAAGGAAAAACATTCCATTTTTTAAAAAATTGAAAATATTTAGTGAAAGAACACTTACACTAAAACAAAGTTTGATCTCCATTGCCCATTGCACCATTCCCCACAATAAGCATCTGACTGCAAATTATGCACAAGTCACACATGCATCATCGTTTTCAGATGCTGGATTTGATGAGAGAGGGAGCATCAGTATTAACATCAATTTCAACGTGTTCCTCTAACATCAGTTCCTGCTTGGGTATTTTACACAGTCTAGAGGTACTATTTTCCTGCAAGTTTATTTTTCTAACATCCAGAGACTCTGAGGAAAAGGAAACATCAAGTTTCCTCAGAAAAGAGCTGCTTGTTTACAGAACGCCTTGCCAAATAGCACTGAGAAGGCTTCTCGGTTCCCTCAGGTGCTTTGCAGCAATAGCCTGCTCGAGTCTACAGACTACTG
Source organism: Myotis daubentonii (assembly GCF_963259705.1). Classification (NCBI taxonomy): domain Eukaryota; kingdom Metazoa; phylum Chordata; class Mammalia; order Chiroptera; family Vespertilionidae; genus Myotis; species Myotis daubentonii. The sequence continues at coordinate 29,019,355 of NC_081846.1, read as the reverse complement.
GTTGCAGAATCAGAGGACACCCTGCCAGATTGGGTTCGTGGAAGACAAGTCCGAAGACACAGCTTGTGCTTCCGTAAGTAGATACAACCTGGGATATGGTCCGAGAAAGCGGGGAATCCAGCTCAGGGACTCGTGCTCAGAATAGGAGTTTCCTAATTCATTAAAGATGAGGTCTCCTCTGGAAAATCCGTATTGGTTAATATGGACTGTTAATAAAATGCACAGAGCTCACTTCTCTATTCCAATTCTGCTCATTTCAACAGGTTAATTGATCTGATCAGTGATCAAGAAAGGAAAAACCATGTTTATATTTCAAAACTGACAGAGAAAACGATTCAGAAACAGAATTGTATGATAAGAAATAACAGGCCATGCAGGAGCTCTCTAGGATTCTTTTCAATATATTGTATAACTCCTGCTAGTGGGTTATTTCCCATCATGAAAATTGTGTAACATTTCTGTACCATTTTTATAAGTTACAGTCATTGTTTGAAAACCTTTTCAACCCAAGAAGTGTACAGGCATGAGTTTTAATATACTGGAGTTAAGCTTTATATATGAAACCTTCCTTTTCAAGGGAAGAGATGTTCTTACAGCTTAGAATGTGAGTACCTACGGTTGTTGTGTAATATGCTCCTTCCTCTATGTCCTACAAGGCTCTATGTTTCATTTGAATTGAAACCGCCTGGATCTTATAGGGTCATGATTACAGAGATCGGGGGAGAGCATTTTCCAAAAGGAAAGCAATGAAATTCTCATGACTAAGTTGAGAGCATTAGCTCTGAGCTATTCCTGGAGGTAATATGCATGCCAGCACTTCTGCTGAAAGAAAAAAAAAAGCTGAAAATGGGATGGAGAAGTTTTTATATATAATGAGCAGAACCAGATGAACTGGCAGATAGAGGATGTAAAACATTTCACAATGCAGAGCCTCACAGCACAAGGAAAGCGGAGTCCATTCAACAGACTTAATTTGATCTCTTGTTTTGGGCAAATGATTTGAATCTGCTACTTTGGGGATTTGATCCCTTGTCAAGAATATTCGTTGATGGCTAAAAATCTTTAGGGTAAACAAAAAGGATTAGGTGGAAAGTAATTAATAGTGATACCTTCGCTGCAAATTTAGTTCTGAGATGAGTTAAGAAAATTCGGGCATTAGCCGATACTGATCTCTAATTACACAGTTATAAATTGTAAATGGAGAGAAATGGAGCATAAACGATGTCAGCTATACTTTGGTCAAAGTTGTCATCCAAGCAGCTCCTGTATTAAGATGTGTCCCATTTGAAGTTGGGGCACAAAAGTCTGTCTAGCGGAGGGCAAAGAGGTCTTCTCTACACTTTATATTTTTGGAATCTGGATTGCTGATCTACAATTAGAAATGCTAAATTTATAGCCAAATTTAAGATGACCATCGAACCCTCCTCGATGAAAGAAAACTCTCCTCCACCTATCCCAATGGACTCAAATTTGGACTTAAAACTATCTGACTTCCTTTCTTAATTCTTTGGCCCTTTCTAGTGTCAGATGACTCAGTGAGGTTGAGCCGATTCATCCTGTCTTTGTGGTTCTTCCTATTCTTTCCAAAAGGGGAAACATCTAAGCACACATGAAAGGCATAGTAGAAGATTTGTTTCCCCACAATAGTTCACAATCAATGAAACTGACACAAATGTTAAAATTTGTCCACGATTCTAAACCTAAATTTTAGGATCCCTTTGACCAATTAGCTCTGATCTCTCAAAAAGTACCCCATGGTCAGTTTCTTAACTTATAATTCCTTTCTCTTTTTCTCATTTGGACCAGATTTCTAGGATGGGAAGAAGAAACAGAGTCTGTAGTTGGGCGTTGCTAAGGGGCAGTTATTATCAAAGGAGAAATAGAGGTGAACTATACAGATGGCGGACCAGGACAGGGTGTAAGAAAACTTGATCAAAATAGCCACACAGGAGTAGTCCAAAGAGTCAAGGGAAAGGTACTTAATTTCTTTTCAAAAAATTCTCCCAAAAAAGAACTTTATTTTACAATAATATCATCTTATTAAAGTTTAACTTTTAAAACTTAGTTTCATAAAATCATCCCAAATCTAAACCTACTTACAAATAATCACAGCAGAAACCGAGGAACCTGTAGCAATGTTGTCCCATATTTTATTGCTTTGTATTCTGTTCACAACTCTGGGGCACTCTGTTGTACATGAACCATTGCTTCTTTCACTCATTTCTTCCTGATCCACATTAGTGGCCAAGTTTTTCATATTTAATTTTGATTGACTTGGTACTCATTCTTCTGAACTACAAGTACAGTTTATGAATTTGCTGCGTCTTAGAACTAAGTACCTCAGTGAATCAAGGTTTCTGAGTTCAACATGCCACTTAAGAATTTTATTGACGGACAATCTCAGGCTTGGAAAGCTTTCAGGGTGTTGCGTGTGGGGCTCAGTACGGCTGTTTTTTCCTAAGCATCACACAATGATTTTTAGTCATTATTTTGATAGGGAGCTGCATTCATTTCCCAGCTGAAATGAGAAGTCTTAGTGAAGAGCAGTTTGAAGCAGTCAGAATATGACAAGTGTGCCCAATGGGGACTATCGGCCAGGAAGTCAGGAGCCCCTTGAAAGTCACACTTAACAGTTTTTCAAAAGGTAGCAAATATAAAAACTGTGCTTATCTTTTAACTAAATAGCATTCTCCTATAAAGCTATATAATTTTATATTCTTTCTGATTTGCCATTCTGAAAAAAAAATTGTATGCTAGCCTTTTGGGTGTTTTTTTAACCTGATTATTTTTTTAAAGGAAATGTGGGTACTCTGATAAGTGCTCATCCAGTAATCTCCATGACCCAGCCCCGCAGCCCCCAAAGTAAGAGCTTATTATTTAAGCACGTAAGCCTGAGTCAAATACGTAATGAAGTATTTATGGGTCTTGAGATTTTTGCCACTATAAATATAGTCGGATGAATAGATCTGAGTGTACTTTTAAACCTGGGTGTTCATACCATTTCTCAACTGTTTTAAAATTTATTTTGACAGAATGCATTATTAAATAGCTCAGACTAGCTTTGAGTTTCAAATTTCATACAATTCCTGCTATTATTATAATTTTCCTCTGAGTGGAAAGTCTGTCAAGAAAAACTGACAACAAACAAAGTTTCTCATTAAAATACCTTTAAGCTTTAAAGAATTTGGCTACATAATTTTGATTTCCTTTTAGTAGAATTATTTGTTTGCATGAACATGTCTTTCTTAATTAGTTCTCTCAAACTCCCAGGAAAACTAGTTAAAAGTGATAGCATTTTTTTTTCACAACTTAGAGTCCCAGGTTGAAGCATCCTATATAATAAAAGCCTAATATGCTAAGTGTCCAGTCGGACATTCAACCAATCAAAGCGTAATCCTATCTAATAAAAGAGAAAAATGGTAATTGGCGTACGATGATACCCTTTTCATTGGCTAATCAGGGCTATATGCAAATTAACTGCCAACTAAGATTGGCAGTTAACTGCCAACTAAGATTGGCAGTTAACTGCCAACAAGATGGCGGTTAATTTGCATATGTGGGCACAATGCAGGGAGGCAAAAGGGAAAGCAGGAAGAAGCCCCCTGCCACTGACAGTGATCGGAAACCCAGGGGGGAGCTAAGAGCTGGGGGGCAGGGCAAAGGCGGCCCTGGGGCCACCTTTGCCCTGCCCCCCAGCCATGATCAGAGAATCAGGTGCCTTTGCCGCCCTGGCCAGTGATAGCAGGAAGTAGGGGTGGAGCCAGCGATGGGAGCTGGGAACGGTCGAAGCTGGCAGTTCCGGGAGCTAGGGGTCCCTTGCCTGGGCCTAAAGCGGAGCCCACGATCGCGGGGCCGCTGCCACTGCGGGTCCCCGCTGCCTGGGCCGGATGCCTAGGCCAGAGGTGTTAGGCCTGGGCAGGGGTGGAGCCTGCAACCACGGGGAGCTGGGGGTCCCCTGCCCAGGCCTGACACCTCTGCCAGAGGTCTCAGGCCTGGTCAAGGGGCCGATCTGGTGATTGGTGATCAGAGGGTGAATGAGGGTCAACTCCTCTGGCCTAGGCATCAGGCCTGGGCGGGGGGCTGAGCCGGGGATTAGGGGGATATGATGGTCCCCTTGCCCAGGCCTGAAGCCTGGGTCAGAGGCGTCAGGCTTGGGCGGGGGCCAGAGCCAGTGATCGGGGGGAGATGGGGGTCCCCTGTCCAAGCCTGACACCTCTGGCGGAGGCGTCAGGTCTGGGCAAGGGGCTGATCAGGCGATCGGAGGGTGATGGGGGTCTACGCCTCTGGCTGAGGCATCAGGCCTGGGCTGGGGGCAGAACCAGTGATGGGGGGAAATGAGGGTCCCCTGCCCAGGCCTGATGCCTCTGTCAGAGGCGTCAGGCCTGGGCAAGAGGCCGATCCTGCGATTGGAGGGTGATGGGGGTCAACGCCTGAGGGCTCCCACTATGTGAGAGGGGGCAGGCTGGGCTGAGGGACACTCCCCCGCCACACACACACCCAGTGCACGAATTTCGTGCACCAGGCCCCTAGTATACTAATGATAAGCTAAGGTCACTCAACTGCTTGCTATGATGTGCACTGACCACCAGGGGGCAGAGTCTCCAACAGGTAGGTTAGGTTGCTGCTGGGGTCCGGCCAATCGGGACTGAGCAAGATGGGCCAGACATGCCCTGGAGACCTCCCACGGCCCCTCCTCAGCTGGCCAACCTCCTGTGTCCCTCCCTGGCCTCGATCATGCACCAGTCAGGTCCCTTGGTCTGGCCTGCACCCTCTCACAATCCGGGACCCCTCAGGAGATGTCAGAGAGCCAGTTACGGCCTGATGGCGGAACGAGTGGTCCCTATGATGCGCACTGACCACCAGGGGAAAGATGCTCAACACAGGAGCTGCCCCTGGTGGTCAGTGCACTCCCACCGGGGGAGCGCTGCTCAGCGAGAAGCCGGGCTCATGGCTGGCGAGCACAGGGGTGGTGGCGGTAGCCTGTCCTGCCTCTACAGCAGCCCTAAGGATGTCCGACTGCCGGCTCCCCATGGGGATCGGGCCTAACCTGGCAGTCAGTTATCCCTCCAGGGCTCCCAGACTGTGAGAGGGTGCAGGCTGGGCTGAGGGATTTTCACTGCCCCCCCACCCAAGTGCACAAATTTTGTGCACCGGGCCTCTAGTAAATAAATAAAGAAGAAGAAGAAATTTAAAAATGGACCTGGTTAATGACCACTGTGGAATGTCTGTTTTTTAGTTAAGAGTATTATTTCTTTCTTTTGTAACAGTGAGACATGCTCACCCTAGAAGTTTCTTAGGAAATGAGATAGTGCTAAAAGCAGAATTTCTGCTTTTCATGCTTGGATAGTACAGTTTTTTTGAGAGCAGAGACAACCCTCACTTACTATTCCAGATAGTACTCAGCCCATCAGCTGGTCCATAGCATCTGTAATGATGGAATTAATGTAATTGCAGAATCTGGAAGCATTCAATGTACTTGCCAGAAGCACCTGAACGGCTGAAACGGGTGCAGGAAGTTTTCCCCTTGCTAAATGATGCCTTATCATTATCAACACTAATAAAAGAGAAAAATGGTAATTGGCGTACGAGCTACCCTTTTCATTGGCTAATCAGGGCTATATGCAAATTAACTGCCAACTAAGATTGGCAGTTAACTGCCAACTAAGATTGGCAGTTAACTGTCAACTAAGATTGGCAGTTAACTGCCAACAAGATGGCGGTTAATTTGCATATGTAGGCACAATGCAGGGAGGCAAAAGGGAAAGCAGGAAGAAGCCCCCTGCCACTGACAGTGATCGGAAACCCAGGGGGGAGCTAAGAGCTGGGGGGCAGGGCAAAGGCAGTCCTGGGGCCGCCTTTGCCCTGCCCCCCAGCCGTGATCGGAGAATCAGGTGCCTTTTCTGCCCTGGCCAGTGATAGCAGGAAGTAGGGGTGGAGCCAGCGATGGGAGCTGGGCACAGTCGAAGCTGGAAGTCCCAGGAGCTAGGGGTCCCTTGCCTGGGCCTAAAGCGAAGCCCACGATCGCGGGGCCGCTGCAGCTGCGGGTCCCCGCTGCCCGGGCCAGACGCCTCAGCCAGAGGCATCAGGCCTGGGCAAGGGGCCGATCCTGCAATTGGAGGGTGATGGGGGTCAATGCCTGAGGGCTCCCAGTATGTGAGAGGGGGCAGGCTGGGCTGAGGGACACTCCCCCCCGCCCCACACCCAGTGCACGAATTTCGTGCACCGGGCCCCTAGTCTATAATAATAAAAGCATGGTATGCTAATTAGACCGGATGATCTTCCATCATTCTGGATGAAGCCAGGGCTGCAAGGGAAGCCTGGGTCCCGGATGCCAGAGGGAAGCCGGTGCCAGCAGCAGGGGGAAGGAAGGCCTACTCTTGCACAAATTTCAGCCTCTAGTTTTAATATAATCATTAATCAGACAGCCTAAGTCAGCAGTGGCTCGGGTAGTTTAACTAGACACCCAGGATGAATTCTTCTAAAGCAGGGTATCTCAGGCTTGGACACTATGTTGTATTAGGCCAGATGATTCTTTGTTGAACGGCTGTCCTATGCATTGAAGGATATTTAGCAGCATCCCTGGCCTCTGCTCCACAGATGCCAGCAGCACCCATGCTCCAGTCATTTGCCAGAACCTAGTGGTAGCACCAAGGTCAAATGTCACTTGGTGAGCATTTATGCCATATGCTAAACAAACAGAATGCACTAGTGTTCTCTTTTCTGCCAAGCTCACTGAACTTCTATTCGTGAAATTACCGAAGCCAAGAGCTGGAATAAACCCAAGAAGATATATTGCCCATTTCACTCACTTTTCAGGTGAGAAAACAAAATAGCAATGCAGGGAAGGCTTGCTCAAGGCTACAGAGTAAATTAGTAGCAAGGCCCGCTCTAAAGCCCAAATTCATCAGCTTCTAATTCATTGAATACAGCACTTTTTCAGTATCCCAGTAAGCCCTTCCCTCAATATAATAATTTTATTAAAATGCAATAAAAGATACAATTTCTACATTGTAGAATTATTTTTATTTTAGGCATAAAAGATTTGTATTACTAATCCATGCTGAAAACCCTAATTTGGTATTATTGAAAAGTTTTAAGGTATTTAGCTTTTCGATTGTTTTTAGTGAATTTAAGATCGTCACATGTTCATATTTAAATTACTGTCAGATTTTACATTTTTTAAATTAATTACTGTGAGGTTATATGTTATAAATATCTTGTTATCACATCAATAGGTATACATGTTATTAAGATATGATATGTCTGTACCATTGAGCCAAAGTAACATAGCCCTTGGTCATCTCCAGTGGCAATGCCTGCATTTACTCATCCAGCTGGCATTGACGGGGTCTTATGCTATGCGGACTACTCTTCCAGAATCTCTGAACTGCATGAAAAAAAAAATGAACAAATATTCTCGGCATCTTAGAAGCTCAAAAAACTGGACATTTAGATAATGAAGCAACTCTGGAAACTGGTTCCCCTTCCCCCTTCTCCTTAGCTTATTTTGTTTGATATTTTAATTTATGTTTTTTAAACTGGCCAGCTTGTTTTAGTGAAGTCTATTTCCCCCTCACAGGTTAAGCCTTTCACCACTCCTCAGCGATGCCAGGCCTTAGGCCTGTGCACAGTCACTGAGGAAGACACTGGTCTTAGCAAGGCTCTCTTTGTGTCATTCCCTGGTCTTTCTTTCGCTTCATTGGGTCTCACAGCCCTGCCTATTTGACTCCACTGTTTACTAGCTGGTTGCTCTATTGCCTTTAACAAAGCTCAGTACTCTGCTCCCATTACATTTAGGCAGGTGTCTTTTTTAAAACCAGTTTCGGATTTTGTTCTGACCCATTGAAGGCTCTTCTTAGCTATGCCTTCTTGCTCTCTCTAAATTAGCTGGTCTGTGTTTTAGTTTACTGCTCTTAATTAAGGGGAGCCCTTGTTTCTAAGAGTGCCCTTAGGCTTGAACTTCCCTAAACTCTGTTTCAAATAATCTCAGTCCTTTGGGGAGAGTTTCTGAGCTCTTCTCTTACAGAGAACCTCTCCTCCTGGGCAAACGTTCTGAGCCGTACGCACTGGGTAGTGAGTAGCCTCTGGTTTTCTTGGCTGTCCTCCCAGTGAGTAACATCTGCTCTGTAAGTAAGTGGAAATGAGAGTGTTCATGGATTCTTGGTCTGTCACACCTGGGGTAGCATCTGAAGAGGACCTCCATGGAGGAAAGAAGCCCTCGACTTCCTGGCCTCCCTCTCCAGGAATTCAGCCTCTTCAATTTGGAGTTGGAGGGGATGAGAAATGCTGGCAGCCTCTGACTCTAAGTGACATCAGTAACCTTTGTCTGTGAGCTGCAGGCAGGAGAGTCCAAATGGAGTTTCTCTCCAGTTGAGCTGGGGGGAGTGGAGGCAGTGGAAAAGAGGAAGTGAGGTGTGCTATAAATACCACAGACTCCATTCTGAGTTTCAGTAGATTTTCCTGGAAAATGCTTCTTCATATTCTGTATATTTTCACTTTCTAGACACTTTCTAGAGAATTAAAATATTTGCGTTTATAGTTTTTGCCAGCTTTGCTAGTTTCACCACAGCTCCTCACCTACGTCCCAAACCTGGAACTCTCTACAGTTTCTTCTTTCCAGGCCATTTCACTCTGGTACCTTGAGTTTGTGACCCAGGCTAGGTTTGTAACTTGGAGAGTCAGGAAGTTTATCTCCCATGAAAAGTAGCTTAATATCCTTTAGCGTTCAGCCTTTTTGACAGGTAGAGTTGGCATTCTGTCATGAAGTTAAAACTCCTAATACCCCTGAGGAAGAGCACCTCATTTTTGTAAAAGTGAATATTTTGTTGAGAGAGCCAATATTTTCCCTAGGGAAAAAAAATGGAGTTCCTTGTAATACATGGGGTCCAACTTCAGAAGATGCTTTTGTTCATTTTATTCTAAAACATTTAACAGGTGTCATTCATGTCCAGAGCAGCCTTGAAAACTTATTAAATAGCATTGATTTTTTTTTTCAGGAATGTATTTGAAAATAAGCCCACAAAATAAATTCTTTGCAAAATATTTCCTTTGATTAAGTGAACTGAGTTGCAATATAGTTGTTAGCTGGAAGCTATGTAGACATTAAAGGAGGTCAGACAGAGAATGCTAAATGAGAAATAGCTAAAACTGAGTCATTTTCTAATTGCATAGCAGACCCAGTCGTCTATTTATGTCACTCATTTGTTCCCACACAATCACATTATCAGCCTACAAGAGAAGGTAGTCATGTAATCTTGAAACCACCATAATTTTCATGTGTTGTCAACTGTAAATTCATCAATAGATATATCTGTACCAAAGAAGATTCTCTGGTTACTGCAATTTTTGTCTGATAGCATGGATAAGTCAAATAAGGTAGGTGCAAGCTAAAATAACTTATATTAAAATCAAGGCTAGTCATTTATCGTGACATATTCCTCAGTGGCTTGGTCTCTGTAAACTCAAAAGTTCCTTCCAATGTTAAGACTCTTTTCAAACACTTATATATTCTTGTTGACAGTGCAGTGTTGGAAGAAAGTGATATTTTGCCTAATTAGTGAGAACAGCATAATGTTGGGGCCTTTATTTTTTTTACACTGACCTTCAACAAGGTGTTGTGTTGCTCAGCAGTCTGCTATTGTTCTGATGTTTGGTCTGTGAAACACATTGTCTGAATTACCTAAGAAGTAAAAGAACCAGGGTTGTATTTTGGGTTTACCTTAGTAACCGTGAAGGGAATTCATCAATCAAGGCCACAAGCTTCAAGCTATTCTTATGACCGCTCAGTTTCATTGACTATTTTTCTTCCTTCACTAAATGTGTCTTCAAAGATGCCCTTTTTCCTCTGTTTGTCATAATCCATTCTCACTCTTCATGTAGGCAGAGCTCCCTTTATCTAAAGAGAAGTTCTTTGAAAAAGTAAAAGCCAAAAAAATGGACTCGAGCCCTGTTCATGTGCCTGGAAACTGAAGGGAGGCTTACCATGCTTAGGAAAAGTCTGTTTTGTTTTTCAGTTTATGAAAGCACTTTTCAAAGTTAATCAACAGTGAACATTTTAGAGGATTGCCTAAAATGAAGCTCCACAAGACATTTAAGATGTTACAGAAATAATGGCTTCCTCTGGTGCATAAAAATTGTCATCACATCATTTGTTTGAAAATAAAACCCAAGAAAACTTGACTAATTTATAATAAACAATATTCATGTATGAATATATGAAAATGTGAAATGAATGGACAATCCATTTCCACAACAATTTTCCACAAACTCTCTCATTCTTGTTTCATCCTTTTTCTGCTTTACCTCTTAGCTTCTTCTAATTTAACTACTCCACGTGTTCTAAGAAATTACATGTTTCATAGCATTTTCCCCTGACTTCCATCTGAGAATTAGACAGGTATATTGCCTTTTCTTTTTCCTCTAAAAATCTGGCATCTTTTAGAACAATATTGCTTCCTGCTTAAATCCAGCTTTTGTTCTCCAAGCTGTGATTACTACCAGTATTTTTAGTCCTGTAAACCCTAATTTGCCATCCCATTTTACTGTAGTCTGTTAATCACAATCTTCCAGAAATCACAAAAGCCATGGTCATGGTGGTTGAGAAATATCTGAAGTGTGGTTTGCAAGTCAGAAAGAGAATCAACGCTTGTCAGTTCTATAGAAAAGAAAAGCAAGTCCTTGGTAATTGAAAGAGAGTGTAATTAGAGGATACATTCTGTTATTTCTGGGCCTTTGATTTCAGGAAGTAAGTTGACAGGGACATATAGGTGCACATCTGAGCTCTAAATCTGATTAATTTGGAAAAACAGACACATCTGTGTAAATCCAGAGGCCATGTACTGAAAGATCACTACATTCATGGCACAAAAGAAAAAAAAAATGCAGACATTATAAAAACCCCTTCATATTGAGTTCCAGTTTTGTGATGATATTCTGTAATTTGAATTTTCTCCCATAATTATGTTCTTTTTTACCTTAATAGTCATTTTACTATAATGGCAACTAAAATAGACATAGTTTATGACCTCTTAAAGTCAAGTTTTTCTTGGCTTTGGAATAGAATGACCTCATTTTTCTTTGATAAATTGGTTATTGTATGCTGAACAGAAACTGGATTGGCAGGAATATATGTTGAGAAGAAGAGAAAGAGAAAGAAGGAAGGTGAAAAGGAAGAGAAGAAGAGAAGAAAGGTAGACAGGAGAAAAAGAAAAAAGGCAAGCAGACCCAAATAAAAGGCAAAGTCCTATACTATGGGGGCGGGGGCTTCTGAAAGACGTCAAATAATTCAAGGTTAGTTTTCTCAGGGGCATTAATATAGAGAACAGATGATGTATTTGAAATTATATCAATTAACTCCATTATAGAATAATTTTGTATTTAAATACACTTTTGAGTCATGGCATATATTTATAGAAACTTTTGCATTATTAACACCCCTTTTCAAATTATCAAAAAATGCAACCTGCCTTCGTGCTGACAATTGCTTGACTTAAGGTTATAGGGAATAGGAGTCCATTTGACCTTGAATTCAATCTCCAGAAGACCATGTCCACCTGCGTGGCGATTTTTGCAAGCTAAACTTTGAAGCTGCTTTGATTGATTTTAAAATTTTCTTAACATTGTCATTAATAATTCATAGAGTAGTTCTCTCCTAAATTAACCACAGGTCATTGGGAATGGTTCCTTGGTCTATCTCATGGCATGCATCACTGCTAACTTCAGACCCAAAGTCACTAACTTTATTATCTTAAAAAAAATGTTAGATGATGCTAAGAGTAACTGCTAAAGTAGAATTTATCAAACCCACTCACATAAGGGCTGAGGTATGGATCCGTCCACATGGTTCACAGTGCCCAGAAATTATGTGATTGTTGGCATGTTGATTTAATTTGGAGAGCATTGTTGCACAGCTGAAAATCTGGAGGTCTTAGAAGCATCAGGCTCCTGTTTATTTATGCCATGGGTTAGCCCCTTCTGCACGTTAATCAGTACATTAACTAGATCATTAATATTACTGAAATGGATGTAAGGGAAAGGATGCTCGCACATATTGCTGGTGGGTATTTAAATCATTCAAATCTGTGTAGAGAGGAAACCAAAGCATTTGTTAAAATTGAAATTACTATGCCCTTCAACTCTGGAATCCCACTTTTGAAACTGAATCCATAAAAGTAACTGAAAATAAGAATCTATACATGGCATTCTTCAACAGAAACAAACAAATCAAAAATCCTGGAAGCAAAGTGATTCCCATTAATAAACTGGTTGGATAAATTACACCACCTCCAGCCACGAAATGGGAGGCAGTCGTTGTAAAGACGACGATGGGGCTATATCACTACCCTTGGAGGAATTTCCAAACTGTAATGTTGAATAAGAAAAGTCAAATATAAAGAACGGTATTTATAAAGCAATGTCCAAATTCCCGATCTATATGTAGATACATAGTTATTTGTGCATATACATACACAACAATATATACCATATGTTAAATTATTATCATAAAATCAGTTTATGGAAGGAATAGGGATTTTATATGAAAATGACAGAGAAAAGAGTAGGGTCAATTAAGTTGTAAAAAAATAACGTAAAGACTAAATTTTCTCTTAGCCTACTTTCACCATCCCCCCAAATACACTTTCATATGTTGTGGATAGAAAACCCAACATGTATTATGATCCCATTTATTGAGAACTATAGTGTGTGTATGCAAATTTAGGAAAAATTTATTTAGTAAGATATACGGATGTCTGTGTGAAAAACCCTGTTGCAATATATATACTAATATTCTGTTCCTCCCACACAAAATTCTTGTATTTGTGTATACACATTTACATATTAATAGATGATAGATTTAGGTAGTAGAGAGATAGAAATCCAAATCTATAGACATGTATATATATTTATTTGGAGAAAAATGTGAAAAGCATAATAAAAAAAATTTATTATCACAATTGTGTGGTTATTGGATAGTGGGAGAGTTTATCAGTTTCGTCTTTAATATCTTTTATTATTTTTGTTTAGCTTATTATAATGACTATATTATCTGTAAAAAATAAATTAAAATATTTTAAGAAATAATGTTTAAAAAGCTAGGCAAGTTGTGTCCACAGGGTGTTTTGCAGAGTTGGGTGGGGGTGGAGATGGGGGGAGATTCACACTCAACTCCAATTCAGTGTGATACGCTATCACCAAAGACACAAATGAGAGAAGGGGGAAACCATAGGAGAGGGAAGAGCTATGTCAGAGGAAGTGATGGACAAAGCAAAACATCCAAAGGAGATTCTTGAAAAGATGTGATTTTCCTTTAAGTTGTAGCATGAAAACTAGAAAAACAGTAATTGGACAAAGAAGGAGAGAATTCTAGGCAGGTATGGAAGCACAACCAAAGGCAAATACAAATAATCACCCACCAGGTTTAATATTTACATTAAAGAAAGATCCTAAAGCATCTCTGAACAAAAGAACTTCAGGAGTTACATGATTTTAACACGAGAATTCAACTACTTCATAGTTATCTGGTGATTGATTTTCATTTCATTCCTTAAAAATGAAATCCATAATAATATTAAAATCCAAAGGAATAAAACCTTAAAAGCCAGAACTCTGAGATGTTTGAAACTGTAAATGATAACAAAGATTTGCTAAAGATAACTAAAGAACATCTGAACATAAATGTTAAGGTGCTCAAAATATTAGTGCTGACCTATTCTAGCCTGCTTTAGTTGCTACTTTTAAAGTTTGTTTGGTCCCAAAGAGAAATTCATATACCCATCTCCTGGTATTTAATAACAAATACTGATATTTCAGTGCTATGCATGTACATTTGTAAATAATTCATATGCAGCCTCTGAGTATGCCCTGCATCAAAGTCTTTTATTCTCAAACAGCAGAAATCTTTTTTCAAATGAAATCTTACCTTTCTCCCACTATACAAACAGAGAAAAGGGTAGTGCTCATTTGAAGGTGTGAAGCCCTATTTGGAATAAAATTCACTCACAGCTCTGGAGGAGTGGCCCTCAAAGAGAAGGCTGAGTGGCAGTGTCTCTATGACTGTCTGTCCGTCTGCCTGGCTGGCTGCCAGAGGGCCTGTCTGATCATTGGCTGGCTTAGCCCCCAGGAGGACCTGCCAGTCACTAAGCCAAGATCATTTTAATGGAGCCTATGAAATGAAGTACCTCTACTTTCCCAGATTTCTAGCTCCCCGTGTTACAGTTTGCATATCTATACTAATAGCAGATGAATATGCAAATTGTCCAGGACACCATCACAGTAACAGTAATGACTGAACAGCAGGCTGTGTGGGGCAACAAGGCCGGCAGGGAGGGGGTAGTGAGGGATGACCAAATGACTGAACAGCAAGCTGCATGGGGTGACCAGGCCAGCGGGGGGTGGGGGGGGCAGTGAGGGCAACCAGGCTGGCAGGGGGTCAGTAAGGGGCAATCAGGCTGGCAGGGGGGGCAGTAAGGGGTGACCAGGCCAGCGGGGGTGGGGAGGCAGTGAGGGGCAACCAGGCCAGCAGTGGGGGCAGTTAAGTGTGATCAGACCAGCAGGCAGAAGTGGTTAGGGGTGATCAGGCTGGCAGGGGGGGGGCAGTTAGGGGCAATCAGGCAGGCAGGTAGGTAAGCAGTTAGGAGCCAGTGGTCCCAGATTGTGAGAGGGAGGTCTGACTGTCGGTTTAATTGGCAGTCGTACATCCCGCAAGGGGTCCCGGATTGGAGAGGGTACAGACTGGGCTAAGGGGGACCCCCCCACCATGCACGAATTTCATGCACCAGGCCTCTAGTAATTTTATGTTTAGAAAACTGCGTTAGCTTAATATTGAGCTTTTATCCATGCTCTTTCATTGAGCAATTTTAAGAATCAATACATTGTTACCTGTGATTGGGAGCACTCATCAACATGCCCAGTAGTTACCAGTGAGCCCCTTGAATTCAAATAATGGAGCCTCAGTAACAGATAGAAAACCCAAATGCCCCCACCATCTTTTAGTTCTTTTTCCTCCTCCATTGAAAGAGACACAGAATAGCCTGCCATGTTGTCATCACCCAAGAGAAAAAAGCCAAGAGTGTTGAGTGTTTCAACAAATATTTTGTGGTTTGGGCTTTTAAAGTCACATTGGAGCAGTTGAATTTTCAAGTGAGGTGAAGAAAGACAACCCTGGGTATGTTCTGCCATAAGGAATAGACACAATGAAGCAAGACAGATGAGAGAAACAAAAGGAAGCTTCATAGAGAGGATAATCCATAAAAAAACCAACACATATACAGTGGGTGAATTTGAAGAGATTATCGGCTCTGGTCACTTTGTGACATTTCTTATGGAGAATGGATGCTCCTGTAGAGCTCTTGGTTCAAGCAGTTCTATGAGCTGAGAAACGTGTTCCCTTGCACGTGGACACTGACATGAGTGTGATCTGTCACTTTCTGAGCCAACCATGTGCAACCTAGAAACGCGCACTCCTGACAGCCCTGGGCGCGGGCGCTCCACCCCACGCAACGGGCTTTGGAGCAGCTCCGGGTGCATTCAGTTCTGTCTGGAAGGTGAGGGGAACTTTGGCCCTGCAGATTCAAACTGCTTGATGGTGACTTGAAGAGGGACGGAGGGTAATTGGATAACCTTTTTAAAAGAAGATGAACTCCAAAAAGGCACAGATTACCATTTTATAGAAAACGAATTACTTTGTGTCAAGGTGAGATCCACGGGGGAGAGACAAGCATGGAAGGTGCAAAAAGGATGTGACCCATGGCAGATGATGAGGTCAGATGTGGGCCCTGGGACCACAGATCTTTGAAGTTTCTGAATAGAGACATAGTTCATCTGTAGAATAAACCACATTTCATTGGAAAATTATTTGGGGACAAAATACAATGGAAGATATGAGAAACATGACAAAAAGAAAACATTCGGAGGGTCTCTGGCTTTGATCAATTATCTAATTATTAGAAAAAGCTAAGCATACCTCTTTCTTTCTTTCTGGTGCTAATGCAGGCTTGGTTTTGTTCTCACCTTCTGAGGGCATATGGAAGTTCTGTTGTGAACTATGCTCTTCTACCTAAACCACAGGTGCTGGCGCCCCCTGGAGTTCTACAGAGCACACTGCACAGCCCTGAGCAGCAGCCACAGGAATCACAGACAAAAGCCTACAGGGCCAATCACAATGAAATAACTGAAAAAATCACTGCCAGAAACAGAATTACCCTTTGACCTCATTTCTTCTTTATCGATTACCCTCTGTAGAAGGTAAAATATTCCAGCCACATGTAGAGCCACATTTTTAAAAACAGTTTAGACTTGCGTCTTCGGCCCTCAGCACTCCACAGAAACTGCTCTTGCCAGGTTTATGAAGGACCAATAGAACTTTCTCAATCCTTATCTTTTTTTAACCTCTTGGCGATGTTGGCAGTCCTTCCTTGAATGAGCGTCTGTCAAGGACTGTGAGAGGACTGAGGTTTTTGTCCTACTTCCACGCTAATCAGCTTATTGATTTATGAGTGCTGGGAAAAGACGTGAGGCTGGCTCAGAGAAGAGGGATTTTCTTACTCTCAGCACAACAGTAGCTAGAAAAGCAGTGTGATTGTGTTAGTTCTTCTTGCCTCCCAAGAACCACAGGGGTGACACATCTTGACTTTACATCACAACCAAGGAATGCTGAGCTTGGAGAATTCACTGCTTTAATAGAGAGCCATCGTGAGCCCATGCTTTGTTGGCAGGGAGGGGAAGCATTACATCATACTTTATTACTATTTTCTGCAAACCGAGGGCTGAGAAATGGCCCTGGTAAAGATCAGACCGGGCCTTGCCATTTTGGCATACCCAGCAAGAACATACAAGGATATTCGGGATCGTGGCAGATTGCTTCTTCCAACAGTGTCTGCCCTCAAGTTCTTCAGCATCACACGCACCTGGTTTTCTGGCTCTTTGTCTGGGCTATTTGTGTGCTTTCTCAGTTCTCTGACTCTGTCCCTAGGTCAGTATTTTAAAGAGCATGCACTGGTCCCTCCTGTCTTCTTATTCTACATCTTCTTTCCCTCCCTGATCTCATGCTTTAACATCTGCATTCAGAAGTTAATTACTCAAATCCCCACAGGGATGAGGCAGGTAATATAATCACATATTCATCAGCAACTCATTTTTATTGAGTGGAGATGAAAATATTTAATATACTACAAACATGACTGAGACAGAAGAAACAGTTTAAAGTAAAACATTTTAAACAATATACACTAAAAATAGAAACAGCCCATTGATAAATGTTTATATTTATTAGACCTTGATCTGAAACTAAAAATTTTCTTCTACAAGAGATGTTGATGGCAAGTTTTCTTTTTCCATGTACAATGTGCAAAACCAAATTCGGCCACGATGCTTCTGGCCGTGTGTAATGTTTGATATCATTATGTTCCATAGTGGAAAACAGCTGTTCTCAAACACAGGGTAGACCCTGCCAACCCTGGGTAGACCCATGCCTCTTATATTTAAGGTAGTTAATGTCTGGGAGAGTTATAGATTTCTGGTGTCCCAGTATTATCCTTTTTAGATTCTAGTTTTTATGACTCCATATTTCTGTAATCTCCATTGGTAGCACTTCTTTCACAATCTAAATATTAAGAAAGAGAAATTGAAAATGGTAATAAACTCTATTTGCAGTTTAACATCAACCAGAGGAATATTTTTAAACATCAGTCTTTTACAGGTGTGGTGAAGGTAGTTCATTTTTATTTGGGGAACCGAATTAAGCATATAAACATTGTCCAGGCTGTTTTTTCCCCAAATGATGTTCTCCAAATACATCATTTCAGGATGACTGGACCAATAAAATCATGATTCTGATGATTCGGTGGTTAGATATGTTTCTCTGGCAACTAAAATGGCCAAATAGCCTGGCCAGCATGGTTGAGCATCAACCTATGAACTAGGAGATCAAGGTTCGATTCCCATTCAGGGCATATGCCTGGATTGTGGGCTCGATCCCCAGTGTGGGGCATGCAGGAGGCAGCCAATAAATCATCATCGACGTTTCTTTCTCTCTCTTCCTCTCCCTTCCTCTTTGAAATCAATAAAAATATATTAAAACTGGCCAAATATTTCAAGCAATCAAAAATACATGAAGAACTCAATGTCTTCCAACAATTTAAACTCTCTTCGGCACCTTGTTATACCAAAGCTACCAAAATTGTGTAGTGCTTCACTTCCAACTCATCCAGCCATTTTATCTTGGCTCAAGATATAGGAGCATATTAAGTTCATGGAGTTCATTGCTATGTTCATAACATTGTCTAGTTTTAACTTTTGAACCAAAACAAATAAAATTAGATTATAATGTATTACAAAAACTAAAATTCTGCATCCTTGAAAAATTTTGCCACTGTGTATATTAGTTTCATATGTCTTACTTTAACAACCACCACTGTAGAACCACTACCTCTTACTAATTTTAACCAGTCTGCAATAAGCAAGGTGTGTCACTACCTGATAGTATACCATCAGGAGCACTATATCCAAAAATTCTGGATTAAATAAAAATTGTTATCAACACTAAAGAACAAATACAGCTAAGTGGATGGTACCAGATAGATAGATAGATAGATAGATAGATAGATAGATAGATAGAATAAGATAATCAGATAGACATCAATTTGTGCTTTTAGCAGACCCCACAAATAATGTTTTCATGTAAATTAGATAGTGAAATTTTATCAGTAGTTTCAACATGCCAAGTAACATTTTTTCCAGCTAGAATTTTGTTTGCATAAGCTTGTTTCTGTTCAGGACACATGCTTTCTGCTGCACTCAATAGACTTTATTTAATAAATCTGTCATCTGGAGAGAGCAATTGCCCAGACAAAGTTATTCTCCCTAATGCATAACTAATTCCACAGAACCATCAGTTACTTCACTCACATCCAAAACAAATGCTTTTTTTTTTTTTTACAGATCACCAATTGTTTCAGCGTGCGTCTTTCCTTTATACCTGTATAGCGGTTTTATGATGAATTGTTCCATAACCTGTATTATGATTTTGTTTTGTTTCTTTTAAACACAAACACACTTTGCCTGATAAACATGTGGGTCAGATCCACATTTTCACAAAGAAATGGGCTCTCTGCCATTTTTCTCAAAACTCAGTCTTGGCATTTTTATTTCTTCATTAATTCAGACCTTGGTACAGAGACAAATTTCTGTACTGTTAAAATAATTACCATAAAATCAACAATGACAAAGGACATTTGCCATTAGACCTCAGGGTCCAGGATACAATAGGAAGTGGCAGAGACTGGGTAACAGGGGGAGCACATACCACATTTGACAGGGTCTGGGGAATTATTTCCACACAGAAATAAAGTCTTATTTTCTCAGATTTTTTGCTTTGTAAAAAAAAGGGCTAGAAATCCAGATTTTTTAATATGAAATCCTTCAATTGATTAAAGATAACTTAACTTCACTTAGTAGTAAAATACAACCTATTCCACACTAAACACATTTCCATGCTTGGTATCAGCTAATTTTGGACAAATGTGCCAGTTTGCAACCTCTGATTGGAATTGAATGATATCCATTATATCAGGGATAATTAGGCTGGAGTCTAGACTCAGTCCTATAGGGTCCATTCATTTTTCAAAGAAAAGTGGGTTTTTTTTCCTCTTTTATTTCTTTCCTTTTTCTTTTTTGTAGTGGCCACAGCTAATGCTATTTTCCAAGAACATTAATTTGCTGGCTATCCAGTCCAAATCGTGCCAAGCACAAATCCTTGTCTAAATCACATATTGTACATTCTTATTTACCAGTTCATATATAAAATTGAGAGTCCAAGTAGTAATAATAGTATTTATAATGACGATAAAATAATAGTAAAGCTAATTGACTTAAGTTCTTATTCCTGATCATGCTATCCATATATACACATACCTTACAAACAGTACAGTCCATCATGCCTACTATGAATATTCCCCATTATTATGTTGTGAAGGAGAAAGTTTAACACTAAGGAGAGACAACCTCGTATGTAATATTTGAAGCACACATATCAAAGTGGAGAATTTGATGGTGCTGCGAAGGTTTTCTCTGGTTGACCCCAAATTCTATGTGGTTCATGAAGCCATTGTCACCAGCTTCAACCTGTGCTCTACTCTTGGAGATGAGGCCACTGTTTGTGTCCTCTCATGGGCTGCTCTTGGTAATGACATCTCATCTTCCCATGGTCCTTCCTCAGTCACCCATCAAACTCAGAGCACTTCCTGAGAACTTGCGACTTCTCAAGGTCAACAGCACCTTCCCCCCTCTTCCTGGGAAAGATCTTCCAAGCCCCGCCATCCATCCTGGCTCCTGCTTCTGGCTCTTTGTGGCTTTGTCCAAGACACCAATTGAGCCTAACATTAGATGTCTCTTGGAGAGAATCCTCAAAAAACATCATGGATTCAACTGCAAATATATTAAACTCCTAGAAGTGAATATCACATTCCTATCAATAATCCATGGTTTTAAAAAAAATTTTTTTGCTAATTACTAGGATAAAATGCTGAAAATGTATCTAATTCCTAATCAAAGTAAAATCCTGATACTCTAACCCAGTGGTTGGCAAACTCATTAGTCAACAGAGCCAAATATCAACAGTACAACGATTGAAATTTCTTTTGAGAGCCAAATTTTTTAAACTTAAACTATATAGATAGGTACATTGTTATTAACTTAATTAGGGTACTCCTAAAGCTTAGGAAGAGCCACACTCAAGGGGCCAAAGAGCCGCATGTGGCTCGCGAGCCGCAGTTTGCCAACCACAGCTCTAACCAATCCACTATCTTTTAAAAATAGCATAGCATTAAATATAACATATACAATATAAACTGTTATATTACATATAACAGTATATTATATAATATATAACATAGTATATGATAAATGCTGTGCTACAAGACAGCATAGTATAGAATAGACTTGATTCTATACTGCTTGGGAATGAATCCTGAGTATCAACCAGCAGCTCTGTGACTGCACAAGTTGCTTAACTTTGCTGTACTTTGGGTTCCTCACATGTATTTTGGGGATCATAATAAGATCTTGCTCATAGGAATGTTATGGGGACCAAATGTTTGGCCCAGAAAACGTATTATGAAAGCATCTGCTACCATCTCAGTTCTGAGAGTCTCAACTGAGCACCTGTAAATTGCCTTGTAACTCTTTCTGATTAATTTATGCATAAGTATCAAATTGTGGAAGCTCTGTAGATATTACATTAACTTTTTCCCTGAAGATTCATTTCCTTCATTATAAAGAGAGACAGAAACCATAAATGGGAGAAGTTCACTGCATTGCCGCATAGTTCACACCTGGCTGGATCCAATATTGCAGGCATTTCATGTGTGAACATCAGGAGTATAAAAAACACAGTCTCTTCTTGGAATATCTGATGAAAACCCTTCAGTTGTGATGTTACTAGAAGGAAATTTCACAACCAGGCATCAGCAAAAAGTGTACAGAGTACCAGTGTGATGGTATGAGGAGGTGGCATCTCTGAGAGACAGTTAGAACTAGATGAGGTCATTAGTAGTAAAGCCCTCAGGAATGGGGTTAGTGCCCTTCTAAGAGTCAAGGGAGAGCTTGCTTCTGCTCTGCTCTCCACCATGTGAGGACACAAGGAGAACTCAGAAGTCTGCAAACTGGAGGAGGGTTCTTACCAGAATCCAATCATCCTTGCTCCCTGCTCTTGGACTTCCAGCCTCCAGAACTGAGAAATAAATTTTTGTTGTTTATAAGCCACCTCTCACCTTCCCCCCATCTGGGGGTCTTCTCTTCACTGGTTTTGCGTTGCATCCAGGATAAAGATGAGGTCTTCAAAATTCCCTCCAAAGTCCAGCATAATATGAAATCTCATCCCTCCACCATTGACGTCCACCATGTGTGTACTAACTCCTATACTCCAACAACTCTTCCTTTTCATTTCTTAACTGCACTATCCTCCCTCTTGTTAAAAACCTTAAAAATGTTACCTGTTCCCTACCTGGAACTCTAACCTACCTACTGCCTTTCCACCATCCTCCATCCATCCTCACACCACCTCTAACACTTTTGGGTCTTGTCTCAAAGCTAGCTTCCTCGGGAAGCCTTCCTTCTCCTCCTTTATCAGTTCAGTGTCCTCTGGCACAATCTCTAAAGACCCTGGACTCTCTCTCTCCTGCAGCTGTGATTTCACAGTTATTACTCTCACAGGCACGCAAATATTTTCCTAAGGAATGAATGAAATAACTCAAAAGTTTTGAACTTCAAATATGCATGTAATAATGAAGAACACTAGGAGAGGACATTGTTTGAAAAAGATGACCTTGCTGGTGTTTTGCTTTGCATTAGAGAATTTTATTGCCTATGATCTTAATAAAATATTATAAGTTCAATAATATCACGTCAAGGCATTTTGAGTCTATAATAGACAAGACTCCTATAAAAAAAAATGTGTATTTAATCTTCATTAACTAAAGCATGATTTCTAGCATACTCTTTCAAGAGTATACTCTTTTAAGATATTTTAGAAAACTTGTAAAGAACAGCAAAACATTTTCTGCATCTGTAATATATTAGATGATTTTAAAGGAAAGGTGGAAAATAAGTGAAGTCAATTTCTGTTTTCAGTTATGCCTCCCTTCTTAATAGCTCAGTGGCATTTGAGAGCATATGTTTAAGTTGTCAAATGCAGATATTTAATGCAACTTCTTTACTTTATTGAGAGGTGCCTTGTTGAGCCCTGGTGATTTTTTCTTTTATTACTTATCTAACGATGAGACCATCTAAGCTACTCTCAGAAATACTGCTATACCAACCCACCTTAAAATATGCCTGAGCTCACACATGCAGGCATTCAAAGGAAAAGAAGCTTTTCCAACACAAGCCACAGGAAATGTGAAGGTGATCCTGCATACTCATATTTCAAGGCTGTCTGATAATTGGCTTAAAGTGCATTTGGCAATATTTCATAAGCAAACTTTTATTCATGCCTTTACTCCCTGAGGAAATATGGTTTCCTCTGTCTCATGTTCTAATGTAATACTTCCTGAAGAGCAGAGATATTATTTTTTGCTTATTTACTTTACCTTCTTGTTCATATTCAAAGTGACAACATTTTAAGACACTCTCGAGTCAGAAAGCATGAGAATTGCTAGCTCAGTGCTCAGGGAAAGCCGATTCCACCACATTATGCCAAAATTTATGATATCAGAGCTTCCCATCAAATAATGATAGCCCAAAATAATATACGGTTGGGCCAAATTGGGACATTTTATATGGACAATTCAAGATATCTCCATCTTCATTTGTGACCTAGTTATTCTTCATTTATTCAGTAGCTATTTATGGAACATTTTCTGTGCTGTGCACTCTGATACATGCTGAGTACACACTGATAGACATCAGTTCCACTCTTCAAGAGTCTACCTTCTAGTTGGAAAAAAAGACAGGAAATAATTACACAAATAAAGCTTATGCAAATTGTGTTAACTGCTGTGAAGGATAGTGCAAAGAGCTGTAAGAGACAACAGCAGGGGCATTGCAAGAAATCAGTTTGAGGAAGTAGCACTTAAGAGGAGGTCTGAAAGATGAGAAGAAATAAATGCATTCCATTTTCTACCCTCATTCTGTTCTTCAAGACTGAATGTGGAGATAGGGTATGCAACAAATAAAAACCCATGCTGTGGGCAGCAGCATCAGAACTATCTTATCAATCTGGTACTGATTCTCACACCTGGGGTCTCTCAACTGTTGAAAACACCGGCAGCAATGTGCCCCAAAGAACTAGAGTAGCAATTTGGAGTCCTGGGATCCCTAAGAATTGTGCTTAAGTCCTGAAATAATACTGTTGGCAATTGCAAGTGTCAGAGGTTCGCCATAAAGGACAGGTTTCAAGAGAACAATAGACTTCAGATGACAGCCCAGTCCCCACCACCCACCAGGAGCCCCAATGCCATCAGCTGTCATCGATATGCATATAGCAGTTGCTGAGGAAAGGTGCCCTAGCTCCTCACAATCTCTGAGCTGAACTCTCACATGAGATTCCACTGTCACCACTATTTACCCTCCCTACACTCATGGCAAATGCACGTGGGAAGACAGAACCTCCAAGGGGCCATCAGAAGCAACAGTGAGTTCTTGAAGTCTCCCCACCAGCTGCTGTGCTCCTTGGAGCTTCTGCTTCAGGTGGAAGAGAACCAATGCCATGAACCTTCTAAGAGAGAAAAAAAAATCCTAGGAGCTGATGGATGGCTCTGTTAATTATTTGACATTTCATGGTCATTCTATTATTTTGCTTTGTTTTTCATTTAATTTTAATGTAGTAATTTTCAGTTACTCTAATATTTATCACCTCCCTCTCATCTTCTCCTATTCTTTCTCCCCACTGACTTGGTAACTCTAAGAAATGAATGTACTTACCTTTCCTTTGTCTTAAACCCTCTCCTAGCTTCTCTTTATTCCACAATCAAATAACTTTTTATACGTTAACTTTTCATCCAACCTAGAACAGGATAAGACTTAATATGCTAATTGCCACATCTAATGCTTATTTACTATTGTATGTCAGTAATAAGAACAGAAGGGCTGCCCTGTAAATATTATTTAAGTGAATAAATGAACGTGAGTAAAGTAAGTGAATGAATGAAAGTGAGTAAAGTAAGTAAATGAATGAATGAATGAATGAATGAACAAATGAACTAACTAGGGGATTTAGCATCATTTGCTTATCTAGGTTTCCGTTTCCTTACAGCCAAGAAAGTTGAACCAGATTATTTTTAAATGCACTTTCTGCTCTAAAATTCTATGATTCTATACTGCAATAAAAAGCCTAAAAAGCACATTTTTCTACATATATTT
Source organism: Myotis daubentonii (assembly GCF_963259705.1). Taxonomy (NCBI): domain Eukaryota; kingdom Metazoa; phylum Chordata; class Mammalia; order Chiroptera; family Vespertilionidae; genus Myotis; species Myotis daubentonii. Next base: position 28,994,503 of record NC_081846.1, on the reverse strand, counting down.
GCGCTTACATTACAGAAAAGTTTTTATTGTTTTCTTATGTGTTTACTCCTAGTAAAGTTTAAATTTATTTGACAAGAGCTATTTGAAGCCCAAGAATATTTTTTATGCTTTCTGCTGCTTTTATTTTGAGTGGGAAAATGTTAGCTGGCAACTGGTGTGGTATGATGATGAGGTTTGAACATTACAAAGGAATGAATTTCAAGGCCCACGTTGTCCCTTCCTAGAGAGTTCCCTCTCTCCTTGCACAGAGAGTGGGGGTCTTTTTGAGGCTTTCCAAAAGCGGCAAATAGGCAACTCACAGTATCCTTCAACTGAAATCTGGAATTTTACATCTCAGCCAGAAGACTATCGTGATTTGTTCTTAAAAGTTTTTTCCCCCATAAATGATGAGGCCAATAATTAAAGTCAGAAACATCAAAATATGAAGCTCAAAACAAAACAAAAACTCCAGATCCCAGCCCTTTTGCTGTCGCTGCTTTTTGGAGTGGTTAGAGAATATCAGGTTTGAAGAGCTGGGTCACCTGTTTTGAACACGATTCCACAATCAGAGCCTAAGGGCACAGGTTTATTTGCCATATCTTCTTAACAGCCCGAGCTAGCTCGAACTAGCACCTCCATTAGGAAGGCCGTTTTTCCAGAAGTCATTGCTTTCAACGAATAAAGTTCAAGGAAACAAATTGGACAAAAAAAGGGCAGAAGTCAGGATGTATGACAGTTTTACCAACAGAAACAAAACATAGTATTCGCCATGCAGAAAGTCTCTTGAAACATGGATAGTCTAGCAATTAGCCATAATCATTGTCAAAAGAAACAAATATGAAAGACTCATTTCTCTTTTTCCAAATGATAGATGTTCCTTCTCATATTTTTATTTATTTTCTCTCTAAACTGTTTTATCTATATACCGATTTTTTTTTGTTGTGTGGAAACAACAAACTTCAAAATTTCCATTTTCAAAGGCTTGACTTTAATGGTCATTTATTTGAAAAGCAACTTCTAAGCACTTGCCAGCCTGTTTGAACATTTTAAATTAATGAGTCTCAAGGGACCTAGGAAACAAAGCTACAGGAACGGTAATTCTAATATCTGCCTGGAGCTAATGGCATCATAGGCACACCTAGAGCAGGGCAAGTAGAGTGGTTCTTAGAGACCCAATGCAATGAAACAGACACGCCAACTTCTGCTGCCTTTCATCAATGTACATACTCCATGTAGACAGTTTTATTCAACCGAAGAAAAAGTGCATTTTCCCCCTTAGCAACTTCATGTGAAGGCTAAATTCTCTAAATAAGCATTTTACTTCCCTGTGCAGCATCACCCAGGATATGTATTTAGTAGTCACTATTATTTTTGTTTTACACACATTATTCTTCAATCTATAAGTTCTCTCAAATAACACCATTCATATTTGGAAATATTATAAATGATGATTAAACAGTGGTTGATATTTGTAACATGCCTATATTTCTGCTTTAATTGTATTTGTTTGACAGTCTTTCCTTGATTTTCATGACCTCGACAGTATTAGGGAGTACTGGTCAGATATCCTGTACAATGTTCCCAGTCTGGGCTTGCACTATTAATTTTAATTTTTATTTTTTTTGCAATGTGGCTTCTGAAATTGGATCCTAGAAAACCTGTGGAATCCAAATAAAGTTTTTAATTAATTAATAGTAAAAAAAATGTATTTTTTTACTTCTCTATATGTAGTTAGTTACTTCTTTCATGTATGTTGCAATCATCCACTGGTTTTATGACATGTGGTAACAGGCAGTACTCATAACATGGTGAGCATTCAGATAAATTAAATTATAAACACTTCTGAGGATGAAAAGAAAGGAATTTCTTTTTGTTTTTTTTAAATACATTTTATTGATTTTTTACAGAGAGGAAGGGAAAGAGATAGAGAGTTAGAAACATCGATGAGAGAGAAACATCGATCAGCTGCCTCCTGCACATCTCCCAGTGGGGATGTGCCCGCAACCCAGGTACATGCCCTTGACCGGAATCGAACCTGGGACCTTTCAGTCCGCAGGCCGACGCTCTATCCACTGAGCCAAACTGGTTTCGGCAAGAAAGGAATTTCTTAATTAAATGTTTTATAATCCTGAAAAACAAGGTAGCACTCTCTGTCTATACATATTGATTTCTAAACAACTATATATATATAAAAGCCAAGTGACTGGAAGGCCAGAAGGACCGGTCACTATGATGCGCACTACGGCTGGCCAACCAGTCTGATCAGGAGCCCCCCCCCAGCCAGCCTCGCCCCCCAATCGGGGGCAGGGTACCACCCACGGCTCCTGCCCCCCACCAGCCTGGTCCAGTAGGCCTCCATCGGGGCGGGCTAACTGGACTCCACCCATGCACGAATTCATGCACAGGGCCTCTAGTAAGTAATAAATTTTTAGAAAAAATAATTTAATGTTTTTCATATGTAAATATGCTTACATAATTAAATGGAGACAAATATTTATACCAAGTAAGTAAGATTTCAGTCGCAGGGGAGGTAACTACATGTGAGAAGACAAATTTTAATGACTTTGTGTTCTCAGAAATGGCTGTTCTTTATAAATATTCTCTCTCAAATTATTTAGGTTGAACCTTATGAAACTGCCATTTTTGAATGAAAAATCTTAAGAGCATCAATTTCAAATAGTTCACCCTTATAGATTATAACACAGAAATCAATAAAATGTCATGCAATTTGCTCAGATTTTCTTTCTTTATGTTTCATGTAATATTTATAGAAATTCTGCAAAGTTAGGATTTTATTATCCCCCTTTTTTTTCTATGGCTAAGCAAGACTATAAACTAGTAAGGGATGGAGCCAGGATTTGTAGTTAAGCTCGTCTATGGCAAAGTGATTTTCCCTGTCACTTCTTCACTAATGTACCTAAAAGATGGGAGAGTGTTCCAGCCACATAAGTGGAGCACTTTTTCCCAGGGACCAGCTGAAGAGTCAACATAGGTAAGTCATGGGTCTGGAATTTTCTCCACTGCTCCTTGGTGAAACCTACAGAATTTCAACATTCTGATCAATGACTATTTCCTCTTCATGGAAAATGTAAGATTTTTTTTTAAAGATTCAAAAAAATTAGGTGGTATTTTGCTGCAGAGCTTACTTGTCCAGTTGTATGTTATTAGTTCTTTTATCATAGTTATTCATAGACGCTGGGGATCAGGGTCAGTCTTGGCTTCTAAGATTCAAAGATAGCCTGTTCCCTCTGTCATTCCTTTGCTGGAACATGCTTATCCAGATTAAGTAGTTTTGAACTGAAAGCATTCAAGAGAATGATAAAAGCTTATTTAAGAAAAAAATAAAAGCAGAAAAAAATAAAAGTACAACAAATTTTGAAGGATGAGAGGTATGGAACCATCATATTGAACTTGATAATAGGTAAGAACATTATGTTCTAGATATGAGTATTTCAGGGTCAACAAGCAGATCATCTCACTCAGAACCTGCTGAGGTCTTGCTTATCTTCCAGGAGACATGATTCCTCTGACTACTCCCCAGAATGGACACGAGCTCCAGGTACCCAAGAAAAAATGTCCATATTAAACTCACTAGTGAATTCTGTGGCTCTCTGAAACTTGGCTTAAGCAAAATGGAGAATTGAGAAATCATCTTGATTCAAAATATTTGCTACTGAATAGAAGATCCCCTACTGTCATCTATGATGCCTGTAATAACCCATCTATTGAGTATTTGACCAACATTTGGCTTTTCTTTGTCTGCACTATCATAGGGCATGACTCCTAAAGTTCAGAAATTTATTCAGCTCTTTGTGGGAGATTTTGAAAAATAAGTGTTTCCTTGAAAGTAACTCAAGTATTCATAAACAGATAAATGGATAAATAAAATGCAATATATCCACACACGAATATTATTCAGCAATAGAAACAAATGAACTACTTTTACACATTATGTTGTGGATACACTTTCTTTTAAATTATGTTAAATTGGTCACCAAAAACACATAGTGTATGATTCTAGTTATATGAAATTGCCAAAATAGGCAAATATATAGAGATAGGAAGTACATAGGGTGGGGCAAAAAGTAGCTGTACAGTTGTTTATATGGAAAATAACACGATAATTAATAAATAATAATACAAGAATAAACTCAGTGTTTCACATACAACTGTAACCTATGTTTGCCTCAACCTGTATTAGTGGTTGCCTAGAGTTAGGGAAAGGTTTTGGGGAAGGAATGAAGACTGACTATTGACAGGTATGTATTCTTTTATGAATGATGAATATATTCTAAAATTGCTTTTGGTGACAATTGGACAACTCTCAATATTATAGACGCTGGGGATCTGGGTCAGTCTTGGCTTCTAAGATCCAAAGATAGCCTGTTTCCTCTGTCACTCCTTTGCTGGAACATGCTTATCCAGATTAAGTGAAAACTATTGAGTTATTACATCTTAAATGGGTAAATCATATGGTTTGTGATTATATCTCAGTAAAGTAGATCTGAAAATGGAAATTTAAAGTAAATATTATGTGTTCTTTATCTGGTCAACATATATTAGACATATAAAAGTGCACCCTCTTTCTCTAAACAGAATGTCTTATAAACAACAAAAATTGTGGGAAAATAAATAATTGAGCACCAACCTTAATTTTTAGTTATTTTTTAGGTAATTGCCCTGATGAATGTTAGCTAAAACATCGGTCATTGTTTAGAAATTTCTATACCTTTTATTGTATCTCTTGTCACAAACTGCTTGAATAGCTACTACCCCCAAAACAACATTTTTAAAATATATTTTTATTGGTTTCAGAGAGGAAGGGAGAGGGAGAAAAAGATAGAAACATCAATGATGAGAGAGAATAATTGATAGGCCATCTCTTGCATGCCCCCCTGGGGATTGTGCCAGGCATGTGCCCTTGACCGGAATCAAACCCAGGACCCTTCAGTCTGCAGGCCAATGCTCTATCCACCGAGCCAAACCAGCTAGAGCAACATTTCAAAGTGTTTTGGTTTTTAATATTGACAATAAAAAAAGGCATAGATGTTTGACATTCTTTGGTGTGAGTCAAACTTTACATTTCATTTGTGTGATTGCTATAGTCATTTCAAAGCAATAATAACTGTGTACAAATGCAGTGCCATTCCAACAGTCCACTGTGTTCCAGAATGTCTGACAGCACCATGGCAGAGCAACACTGACGGATAAATTGCCATGTTAGTTACCAACAGCTTAAAGTACTAGTCAAGGGAAAATGCCATATTCTTTAAGAGATAATTTTGGCCCTGGGTCCTGAATCTAGCAGAAGCCTTTTGGTTGAGAGAAGAAAGGAGACAATTTGTTCTTTAGAAGATTTGTGGATCAGCTTTTTAATACCATCACATTAAGAGATCCTATCATCATCATATGGCCAGATGGCTGCATTGTTAGAAGCTGCAGAAGGAAGGAATTGGGTTTCTTCGAAGAGAAAGCATGAATATATATTTGGTCATAGTAAACATTCATTCACATGCCTAGATTTTAAAGGCAATTTGACATCATGGTTTTTGTTAACATTTCTAAGCAAGATCTCCACAGGAATGATTTCCTTAACAGGTTTTAGCTGACTTCAGGAGATATGAGAAAATACCCAGCATTCTGAGCTAAGAACTCCACTGTCTTATAAACCCTTGCACAAGGATTTGCCCTTGGTGGAATCATAATGCAATGGCATTTCTCAAAGATTGCATCTGACTCTCTAAAGAGTCCAAAATATTGACTAAAGTGAATATGTGAAAAAATAAAAATGTCCACATACAATATCATCATTTCTTTTTTATGGTTTCAATTCAAAAAGTCAAACCTGAAACTGTTATATGACATAATAATTATTGTTTTTGTCTGACTTAATTTGTTCTGAAATAAAACTATTTATTAAGTACAGTGAACTCACAAAAGTTGCTATGGGTTATAATCTACTTAAAACTATTTTTCCTATTTCATTAGACTTTAATGTTAGCCTCTTTCTCATAGTAGACTTTTACTAAAATATGTCTTACTAGAGGCCCAGTGCAAGGATTCGTGCACCGGTGGGGTCCCTCGGCCTAGCCTGCAGGGATCAGGCAAAACAGCTCTCCGACATCCCCCAAGGGGTCCCGGATTGTGAGAGGGCACAGACCAAGCCAAGGGACCCCAGCGGTGCACGATCAGGGCCCTGGAGGGACCACGGAGGGCTCCAGGACGTGTCTGGCCTGTCTCGCCCAGTCCTGATCTACTGGACCCCAGCAGTAAGCTTTCCTACTTGTTGGAGCATCTTCCCCCTGGTGGTCAGTGCACATCTTAGCGACTGGTCAAATGGTCAAACACTTCGCATATTAAGCCTTTATTATATAGGATATCACAATCTAATAAAACTTCATTATGAAATTTTAAAAATGGCAACATGGTTCTCTTTTATGAAGATGGCTTATAAATAAAATAAATAATTGTACCTTAAAATGTTTATTATGTATAGATAACAACATTGAAGACTTTTGGACTTTTAGATTATGTGAAAGTCAAAATCACAAAGCGACATCGTTTTGTCAGTGATAGTTATTCCGAAAGCATTTCATTTTAAAACCATAATGACAAAAGGGAGCCATTTGAATGTAAAAGTAATATGCAGACATCAAATCAGCTCCATTAAGGAGGCAAGGAAGGGGGTGTGTGTTCTCTGGGTGATGATGTGTCGTGGCCCTAGCGGAGCATGTCTGCAGATGGTCGAAGCAAGGCTGTATGCAGGCACAACACGAACTGCTTTTTATGTGAAGAGAAAGGAGCTTCCATTCCAAGAAAAATATTAAAAACTTTTATGTGTGTTTATTATTGGTTATGGGTCCCAAATTTTGCCTTTTCCCATTTTTTAGCAAATCCTTATTCATAGGACAAAGAAGTCAACCTAAGTACTTTTTTACTTATTTATTTTTCAGTTACAGTTGACATTCAATATTATATTAGTTTCAAGTGTATAGATAACTCCATGGCATCACTTCAGATTGAGGTGAAGAGTCAACACAGAGTTGTTAACCTCATCCCCAAGTGGCTGGTGTCTCAGACATACAGCCTCAGCCTCCCTGCTCAAAGCATCCTCGCCAGACCCTTAGCATTCCTTTCAATATACCAGAGGACCATAGTGCAAAATCTCCCACGCTTCAATATTTTAGTCACATGTGACACTCACCCTGACCCCCAAACACTTATTTTCAATTTCCCACTGCCAAGAATTTCCTTATAACCTCCTGTAGAGATGGACATATCTCATTCCAACCCTCGGGTCTTTCCCAACTCTTCTTGCACAGGGAAGATTCATTGAATTATGACTTCTTGTTTCATCCAGCTCTTTAAAAAGTCAACTGAATGACACCCAAAGTCTTCATTGAGCAGAAAGAAAGGCATTTTGCTCTTACCTTTGATCTCACTTCTGGAATACCTCTAGGAGGTGCCTCTTGCCTTGGACTTCACAGCCTCTGTCTTTTCCCTCTCCTCACCGCATGCTGACCAAAGAGCCTCTTATCATTACTCAGCAGGTGCTGATTCAGGAACAGTCATCCGTTTATTGTGTGTGCCATTTTCCCTCTTCTGCTTTTGTAGCTGTCCTGCCTGCCTTCCAAGCTCACCTCACTCTCATCCAGCCTTCTCTGCAAATCCAATGTGATTGAGCTCATTCTCCCAACTTCCTCCAGCATGCAGACCTGTCACTCCTATGATACTTAATAATGTTTTCATAGTTATAGCAATGTGTTCTGCCTGAAGACATACCAGAACTCCCTGAGAGTAAGAACAATACCTCGTATTGCTTGTCTTTTCAGCACCAGCACCAAGACCATACACTTCGGAGAGGGAGCACTAAGTCCCCTCACTAAACTACACATAACCTCTACCCCACGCCTTCCATTCCCCAGTGCTTCTAGACAAAGGCCTGTCTTGCACTCCACTTGGGGTTCAGCATTAGTGGATGCCTAGTGCATACCTAAATCTCAAGTAAAAAACCCAGCATCATGAAGAGTGAACATACACAGAGGGCAATTCCATCACAAGGACCATTTTACCACAATGTGGATTCGCTGTGAAATCATTAAAGTTTAACGGTCTAGCTCCTCGGGTGCACAAGCTCCATTCTCAGTGACCTGGGGAACGGGGTTGGCCAATGTGTCCACATGGTCATAAGTTTTTTGTAAATTTTTCAAAAGGAAGATATTTTAACTGCAACTGTTTCCTTCCATTCAGACTCCCACTATATCTTACCTTCCTTCATATGGAGATCATTGGAGTGACCACAGACACGTGTGAGGTCTCTCTTAAGGGAAATTGACTGGCATTGTGTTTTTATGAAATATATTCATGTGACTTGAGAGCATTTTCATGGATAGTTAAGTGATTGGTAGCCATCCACATGTCTGATTGGCTTCCAGAAATAATCTTACCATAGGCAACTCAACCGGACATTGAGACATGAAGGTGTCAGCTCAGAGATGATTTTGCAACATAAGCATGTCCTACTATCCCCAATACCAGAAATATATAAAGAAATATAGACGGTAGAGAGAAAACAAGGAAATTAGCCTGTGGAGAATTGCATCACCAGACATGTGAAATTATAAATTCAAGATTGGGTTCTCTCCTGGAAGAAATTTACTTGATAATGCAGCATTGAAAATAATAACTAACTACATCTGCCGGGAGCCGGTCCATCCTTGCTGTTTCAAGGGACCTGGCATATATGGCATACTTTTCTTAATATGTTTGCTCACCTTCTTGGCGCTGTGTTTTAACCAAAGTCACCTCTCCGAGAAAGGTTGAATCCCCAGGTAGGGATTTTCCCCTGAAGTTAGGGAGGGAATAAAACCCCTCAACTAAGTGCCAGGCGGGTAATTAATCCCTTTAACTACGAACAATCATGCTTAAACTACATAATCTTTTCTCCCTGGAATGGAGATAAGAAACGCCCTAACCTTTGTAATAGAGATTGATAGGATTGAATCAACTGGTATAAATACAGTTGTAACAAGACAGAAAGACTCAGAACTCAGAACACAGAACTAAGGACACAGGGCTTGGAAGACAGGACCAAGAGAGACAGAGCCTAGGCACAGAACCTACACAGAACGTTCTCTAGAGACAGAAGAACTTCGCTGGCGAGAGCATGCTGGAGGATCCTGGAGAGGGACTGGCCTCGGAGCCTAGAGACAGAGCCTAGCGGGAGAACATGGCAAGGGATCCTGGACTGAAGCTGACTACAGAGATTGGCAGGAGAACCTGACTGGAACCTGGACACTGAACCTGACTGGAGAGCCTGGACAGAACCTGGCTGGAGAACCTAGCGAGGGGACATGGCTACAGAACCTCGCTGGAGATCCTAAGCAGAGCCTCTCTGGAGATCAAGACCAGAACTTGGCTGGAGATCCTGGCTAGGCTGCTGATCAACTGAACACTGTCTCCGTGACATTCCTTCTTCGCCGACTCCGTCCACACCTTTGGGGACCCCTGGACCTGCTGGGGCTGGACCCCGGCATACATCATTTGTGTTTTACTTCTTTTTTAATGGAAGTCAATAAGAAAGAATCTACCCACATTCTTACATTTGTATAGCAGAAACCTGTATTACAAGTAATAGGTATGCCTATAACAACGCATATATCAAAGAAATTTTATAATGGTTTCCCACTAAATTTGTCATCAACCTGGAAAATGTATAAGATATTATCAGCAAAGGTTTGTGAAGCTGAAAAAATGTGCAGACAACAATAAGACTGGTTTATCTTTCTATTCCCTTTAGAGAAAATCTAAAGCTGCTGTCATATGAAGAGACAAATATTATGGAGCTAAAATGTAGGGGGAAAGTATTGTAGAGGTGTATTGGCAGTTGGTTGGTTAAAATATCACTTTTCTGGAAGTTGTCATGTTTGCAGTATTTCTCAGCCTTTTTGTATTTGAAATTTGTTGCCATTTCTTTTCTCCTTCTAAAGAAATGAATATTCACTTTCACACCTAAGTTAGAATTTTCAATTTTGTTTTTCTTTCTCTTAAAGAGGGTCTCCCAAAATTTTATGTACATCAGACCCTAAAAACCTGGATCATCCCCAAAGAAAGATATAAGCGCCAAGTATAAGCAAGTGGTTGGCTTATAACTAGCTTTATTTCCGTCTTGTCCCAGCTAGTAAGTGTGAAGAGTTTCCTCCAAATGTAGGCAGAGTTCACATTACAGCCTGAAATGAATGAAAAGTAAGTTCATCTTCAGAGAACTAAAGACAGTATCAGAGAGCAGAGAAGTCATTATTGCAGATGCCTTTCTTTGGTCTGTGCTTTGCCCGCTCCCACAATGATATAAGATTATAAGAACCTAGGGTCAAGGTAGTGCACCTTTCTTCAAGGAGAATGGAAAATTGTCTAATCAATTCAGTAACTGCCATCCCAGCTGCATGCTATTAAAAGCTCTGGAGTACTAACGAATATTGAACCAGTTTTCCAAGGGCAAAGTTACTGCTGTTATATAAATATCCTGAAACCACTCCAGATCATGAACCCTTTATGCTTCTGTTGGCAAAGGAACTCCTGCTCACTTCCTCCCTATTTACCCATCTTACTAACCCTAAGGAAGAGGACCTCTGAATGAGAGTGTAGGTGGCACTTTCTTCCCCCAAATGGCCATCTAGTTATTCTCAACAACAGCATTCTGAGGATATACTGTAAAGATATTGTGAGCCCAGGAATCTCCCATTGTTGGGGAGAGTAAAAAGTAGTGGTCTTGACACTTCAGCAATCTATAACTATTTTAAGGACTTTCCCAAAATCTTTTTATTATGTCTTGGTGTTTTTTTAACCTCAAAGGAAAAGGTATGGACTCTGAGAAACCATGACCATGAACAACTACTGAAATCAGAAAGCCCCATATAGCTGTGGGCATGGGCTTAAGTCCAAACATCTGATTAAATAGCCAGATAATTAATGTTCTCAGTTTTACGTGGCCAAACCAACTTGTTAAGAATACTAGTAAGTACCTTTGGATGATTTTTAGCAAAATGTTATAAAGCCTCATTCCCAGGATAACATTTAACGTGAACCTTCCATAACCTTGTTTCTGACTCTTCCCTTTCTGCAGGCCCTTCTGTGCCCCAGTCTCCCTCCCTGCTTCTCTACAGTGTGTGGAACTTTCCATCTCCAAGTATCACTCATTCTACCCAACCTCCCAGAGACACCCTCCTGTTTCCCACCCACCAAGATCCTAGCCAACTCTCATGAGTGTATCTTATGTCTTGAAACTTTTCTTTAAGTTTTCTTCTTCCCATCTCCCTCTGAATGCCCGTAGTACATTAGTATCTATGGGATGTGTTGGAGATTTAAGTTATTGTTGTTCTGAATTACTATTTAAGATTGTAGCTGTTGCTTTCATACTCTAATCTATTCAGACATGTATTTAAGATGGCTAAAAAGAGGCCAGCTATGTAATAAGATTAAATAAATTAACTTAAAACCATGAAACAAAGAGAAATCCACTTAGCATACACTATATTAAAAGTGAGAGAGGGAGCAGGAAATGAGAAGAGGAAATAGAGAAATGGGAAGATGTGTTTATTGCAGTTACAAACAGAAGTTTAGAGTATTACGAGTCTTTTTTTCTATTTCGTGAAATTCGATAGCCCTTTATAAACCTGAAGATTTTGTTGTAACTGTTACATTGACTCTAATACAAAGACACTGCTTTGTTTGTTGGGCCATGAAAGGAAGAGGGCATTTGGTGGGTCAGTGGGAATTATGACCAGGGTAGAGAAGTTGGCATAGAAGCCCAAAGATAACATATTCAATCAACAATATTAAATGTGTAGAACGCAAATCATTTGCCCCCAGCTGATCCCTGCTTTCTTCAAGAAGAACTGCCAGGTTTCTTACTTAACTGCCTCTTTTGCCCTCTCTCCCAGGTCTGCTTTGTGAACCTGGATGTGAACAAGGATGAGTGCAGCACGGAGCACCTGCAACAGGTAGCACTGGGGACTCGGGCTCTCGAGGAGCTCATTACAAGGGTGGGCTGCACTGATGGGAGAACCAACAGGACTTCACCTCTAAATGATGCTCATTTTGTAGGGGACTGTTTAATTGGATAGTTTCATCACAGCCCATTTCCCTGATCCCCTTCCTTCACCTTCCCATGCACTTTGCCTGCCTTATGTTTGTGAAATTGGTTTTCCCAAGAGACAGAGCTACTCTCCCAGCAGGCACTTCTTCCTCCCACCATTTCCTTAAAGTGTCCTTTTCTGCTCTCCCCTTCTCCACTCTCCAGCACTGTCTGAGACAGCTTTTCCAAGGTTTTTCCATCCCTTTCCTCTGGCTCTCAGGGTTGCTGCTTCCGGCTGCTTTTTCATCGTCAAATGTTTTATCACCAACCTTGCTTTCCCAGTCCTACGCTTCTCTGGAACTCACACGTTTCACACTCTGCAGCAGCTACGTATTCTAAGATCGTCCAAAGTTGTGAGAATTCTGATGTAAATCCTTGACAACATACAGGAACTTGAAGGCTCATGCCATCCTTTGGGCTATAGCCTCTGGACACAATGGGAAGAATGATTGGTGTGATGATCGTTTCATGCCCAGAGCTGCAGATGGTTTGATCTCACTATTGAATGTAATGCTTTTAATGTATAACAGCATGCCATTTGCAGCTTGATTATCACAGAACAGTAGACCTGCAATTACTCAGGACTCCTGTGATGTTTTTGTTTTTTTGACAGTGCTTCATCTGAAGCTTTCCAGTAGGTTCCAGATATCATTCATCTGTGTAGTAGTGGAAAGGTTTTCAAAATAAATTGTACATATGATTTCATTTGATGGGATTATGGAGCAGTGTCCATCAAAGAGAGATGCCAAAGCAATTTGGCATCATAAGAACTGGGTGTTTGGGGATTTATATGAGTGATTTGAGGCCGTTTTTAGCTATGGCTAGGAGTAGATACTTTGGCACTGACTTAGCTATATACACTTGTGTGAGGTCTTAATCTTCTCTGGGGCTCAGACTACTTAAGTGTAAAAAAAAATGTAATAGTGGTACTTAATCCCTATAGGGGTGTTGTGGGAATTAAATGTAGTAAAATATAACATCTAAAGACTTTAGTTAGCTTATTGCCTAGTGCATAGAGCAAGATCCATGTTAGTAATTATTTTATTATTGGAATTATTATTGACTTTATTAGAAAATAAGATGATTATTAATCAATAACTCTCTTACCCCAGGACTTAAAACAACACAATTTCTAATCTACTAAGTATACCTGTGGTGTGACAGCAATTATTAAATACTAACTTTTGGAAGTTTAGTACTAACAGCTTTTAAAAGCTTTATATTTAAAGACTCTTCTACAATTTGTAGCTTCTACCAATCTAAACAAATGCTTCATTTTCACACCATCTCTTCTAGTAATAATTTAGTAGATTAAGTAACCTATACTATAAATAGTTATATGAGTACATTATTTTTGTAAGTAAATAGTTTTGGGCAAGTTTTTTGGAAGTGAAAAGAAATCATCTAAACTAATGAAGATTCTTGCTCTACAGAAATTGGTCAACGTTTCTCCAGATCTCCCAAAACTTATCAGCTCCATGAATGTCCAAAAACCAAAAGAAAATGAAATTGTCCTCCTCAGTGGGTTAACATCTGGAAATCTCCAGGCAGATTTTAAAGTTTCACAGGTAAGAAGTATAGGCTCCTGATGAGGTACTCATTTACTAGTGATGTTATCAATGGCTGGCTCTTGGCAAATATCAGTATGAACCCCAAATAGATGCCTCACATAAACTCTTATAGCATAAAAATAAGAACATCTCTGTATTTAATAGTTCATTTGTATTTCTCCGAAATATTGAAACTTAGAGTTTGACAGACCTTCCTTTACATCAACTCAAATTCTTAGTGCTACGTGGCACTTAAACTAGAGCAGACACACTAGGCACTGGCTGGTTTTCTGAAAATATACCAGGTAGTAAAAAGCAGAATTGTCTTCTGTTACAAGAATAACACCAAAATTCTAATTCATACTATGTGGTCCCAGAATCCCAGAGTTTCTTCTTTCTGGATGTTTTTTAGTTCTTAGGATGCACCAAACAGCCAAGTAGTAAGTATAAGATAGCAGCCCCCAGGGTGCAAATAGAGTTTTTTGGTCCCAAAGAATGAAATTTCCAAAAGAAAAGAATGCTACTAAAAATAAAGTAGGAATTATTGTTCTCACCCAACACCCTGTTGTCCATTGTTATTAGATAAATCATTATTATACTCTTTACTTGAAGAAAAATAAAAATATACAAAGTGTTTAATCAACTTACAGAAAAATATGTAAAAGATTTCTAAAGGCACATTGTATGAAAGATTGCTAATTTTCTCAAATAAGATATGTTTATACTGAAAGCTATAGATTAAGATAATAAGCATTTGTTTTTCTTCAAATTGTCCTTTCTTGGGTTTTAGTTTTGCTGCAAATTTTTAAATAATTTATTCTCCAGTATTTCAAATTATCAAAAAATTCAGAGGCCCACCCACTATTTCTTGCTCTACTCCTGATGCTTTGTAAAAATGTGCGCACAGCCCATTACAATTTGTTAAGCAAGACTAGAACAAAATCCTCGGAGGCAATCTAATAATACATTTCCTTAGTGAAAAAATTAATTGTCTGAAAAGAGAACACAGAAATGTCTCTAAATATCCTCTCTTTATCTTAGGCAAAATCATTATGACCAAAAGTAATTTACAAACCTCAGTTTTAAGAATATTTCTAGACCAGTCCTTTTAGTTGGGATTTCTAATTAAACGTATCAGAAAATTGACTTAGCACAGAAAGAATGCATTGTCTCATGTAACTAAAAAATCCAGTGGGTAGATTAAATACAGGGATTTGAACAATGTCATCCGATATGCATATTCTCTTATGGCCTCTCTTCTGCTTTCTCTCTGTATACCCCATTATCAGACAAGTTCTTCTCACAAGAAAGCAATATCCTTTGGATTCAAGTTGAGTAAGAGAGAATGTCTCTTCCAGGTGGCTCCCAGGAAAAGTCTCATTGTGTCCTATTAGCTCTCATTTGTCATGTGCCCATTTCTGAACCAGTAGGTAAGCAACTTTTAATGGGACAAGGCAACCAAACTGAGAATATCCCTAAACCAGCAGGTATTGGCAATAGTTGACTAAGATGAGATTTGGTATTGCTGCGCTACCCCAATATTGCTGGTCTATGAAAACATGGGGACTGTGGTACCTACAAAATAATTTAGGCCTTTATGAGAGTTGCTTCAATTTGCAAAACTGTCTCCTATCGTGAAGATACACAAAAGTTTAGTTTTCCTTTGGGCAAAGCCAATTATTGAGCACAGGCAGACTATAATTCTGCACCAGCTCTTAAAAACCCAATCATCTTTTATTTCAGTGGAGTTGTGGTCTGATTCAGTTCTGGCCTCTCTCCCCTATTTTAATAGCTTTGAAGAAAGACTTCCTTACCTGATTAACTTTGCCCAGGGCAATCTTTGCTTTGATAGAAGAGAACAAAAATATGTGGTACAACTGGTCTATTTTCCCCTATGTCAAATTTTCTCCTAGGTACTCTGTGTTCCCAAATAGCACTTGAATTTTTTTCAAGCAGTTCATCAGAATAAGCCTAGAAGATGTTCCAAATATTTTAAAGGTCCCCACTCCGAACAGGAGAGATTGAGGGAAGAAGAAAGGTCAGAGTCAATGATTTTCTAATTTCTTTTTCTAATAAAAGTATTTTTTTTCTCTCCACTTTTAGTATCCTTGGCTGCCAGACATCTGCTTGGTCCAGTGTGCAAGGGGGAACAGACCAAACAGTACCAACTGCATCATCTTTGAAATCAACAAATTTTTGATTGGCCTGGAATTGGTTCAGGAGAGGCAGCTCCACCTGGAAACAAACATCTTGAAGGTGGAGGATGACACCAACTGTTCCCTGTCTTCAATTGAGGAAGACTTTCTCACCGCATCTGAGCACCTGGAGGAGGAGAGTGAGGTGGAAGAATACAGGAACGGTGAGAACTCTCCAATAAAACAAATGTGCATGCTGAAATTAGTCACCTTATAAAAATGTCTACATGCAATTTTAGAAAAGTTTCAGGCCACATCAGTTCAGATGACACATCCCAATCTTCACCAAGTTTGGGAGGAAAAGAGGATGAGAAAACTGGTGAAGATGCTGACTGAGGCATTTAAATTTAATGATTGGATGGCTCCATTCTCTCTAAAAATGTCTTAGGCGTTCTGATGAAAATGTGTGTGTTTCAAAGGGAAATCCTCCTGACTGCCAAGAGATGGAGACTATCACTGGGAGGAAAGTTAACCTCCCTAAGTCTTCCATCAAAGCCACTTACTTGTTGAAGCTGAGTTGGACTGACCTGAATCCTAACACAGTCTCTTTGAAGCTGTGAAACCTGGGGCCAGTTATTTAGTTTTTGTTTAGTCTTCTGAGCCCTTATCTATAACATGGGAGTATAGTAGTTCCTGTAGCACTAATATATTTAAAAGTATGATATGAGCTTGTCGTGTGCTGTTTAACGAGGGGGGATACATTCTGGGAAATGCATTGTTAGTCAAGTTCATTGTTGGGCTAACATCATAGTGCACTTATACAAACTTAGATGCTATAGCCAACTACACACCTACGCTGTCCCGTATAGTCTATTGTTCCTAGGCTACAAGCCTGTGCAGCATGTTACTGTACAAAACAACACAAGATTATTAAATCAAGAACTAGAAAGAGCAAATGGTGAAGACAGAAGTAAATAACCCAAAAAAGTGCTTAGTACTCATTTATTCACTCTTTCTATTAACTTATTAGTGGAGGTCAGTGAGCAATGGACTCCCTCCCCAACTCTTAGCCTTAGGAAGGGATACCCCAGATATTGTTGTCACTGACCATGGGGCAAATCCTATGAAAACTTCAGAGCACATTTTTGTAACAACACTCACTACTAAGGTTGCTGTAAACATCCTCTCTCTTCCCTCTTTACTCACTTGGAAGTTATAAATGCAGTTTGGGGCTTACTTTTCCCCTGAAGGATGGTGACTAGTTGTCAGCTCCCAAAAGCCTTCTTCTTCTGCTATAATGCTTGCACTTTTTTTCTGCACTGACACCCATTTTTTGGGCAGCATTCCATAAGGAAGCACAGAAGCCTTTTCAGATTCATTTTTTTTTTGAAGAAACATTTTTTTTGAAGAAACATTCAAATGCTATTTGGGGATGTGGGGAGGATACCTGATGCTTTAAAGCATTTTTAGAAAATAATTATTTAAGGCTCACGAGAACCTGCTATTCAAAAAGTAATTGTGCTCTTCATTTTCTCTTCACTAGGTTATGAGAACATAAATGTTTCAGCCAATGTTATGGAAAGTAAAAAGCCGAAGGAAATCACTCAGGAGGACTGGGATTACAATAAGGAAAAGTCACTTTATACTTTGGAAGACAAATACATTAGCAAATACCACACGTCGTTGATTAAAACAGAAACATCTCTGGGAAAAGTAGCAGAAGACACAACTTTGCAGAGTCTAGAGCCATCAGCAAAGCTATCAGGGTGGAAAGGTGAAACTACAGGGAATGAGACGACAGCCACAAATTACTATTATTCAGAAAATTTTAAAGAACAAGTGGAAAAATTGCAGGCACTCTGTATTCCAGGCAATGCTTATTTCTCCAAGGTGGTTAAGAAAGATGGACCTTTTGCCCATGGCACTGTCATGGAGCATGACCACAAGTTAGACACAGGAGACCATGAAGATGGAACAAATTCTCTTCTTCCCATACAAGATGAAGAAGTCACAACCGGCGAGTATGCTACAAATTTAGCAGAATCTGTGCTGCAAGATGCATTTATTAGATTATCTCAGTCTCAGCCTACACTACCCCAGGAAACTGCAGTCAGTGTCTCCGTAGGAAGTGCTCTGTTCCCTCGTCGCTGTTCCACAAAAGATATCGTGGTCCCTCAGTCATGGAATGAGCTCCCCAAAATTGTCATTGTTCAGAGTCCCGATGGCAGTAATGCTCCCCCTGAGCCTGACACCTCTACGTGGCCTGAGATGGAAGTCTCTTTTGAAAACTCAGATGGCCCCTCTGGAGAGAATGCCAGCAGACACCCCCAGAGTGCTCTAGAGGTAGCATTAGCTTGTGCAGCCACTGTGATTGGAACTATTTCCAGTCCACAGGCCACAGAAAGACTGAAAATGGAGCAAGAATCCCTTATTTCCAACCATCCACCAGGTGGCAACGACCTACTGCAGACTCAAGCATCCCAAGTACTCAAGGAACCTTCCATCGGCGAATACTCATTTCCATCTGCTTTGTGTGGCATGACTCAGGTGGCCAGTGCCGTCGCTGTCTGTGGCCTGGCTGAAGCAGGACAGGTGAAGTGCCCTGAAGCTTCAAGTGGAGTCTTGTCTGCAGCTGTGTCTTCTGCAGCAATTCCTCCACTTTTTAATTTAGCAACAGGGAGGGGCATGGCGCTGGGAAATGAGGCCATTGCAGAGGCATTGTTCAAAGAGGCCGCTCTGGCTTTAATAAGGCCTGATGCCTACAGCAGCATTGGAGACCTCATGGAATCAATGCGCAGAAGAATTATGGAAACGGCTTCCAAGCCTCAGATCCTGTGCTCAGAAAATGCGCTTGGAAATGAACTGGCACATGCTCTGTCCAATATGATTCTGAAGCACTGCATTGATGAAATTCCCCAGCAAAATACAAGGATTGACCCCAAAGGCACGCATTCATCTGAAACTCTGGACTTCTTAATGGAAAGTATAAATCAACTGCTCTTCAATGTGATATGCTTCACACTCAAGAAGATGAGCCATATTGTACAGCATGGTGAATGTCCCACTCTCCTTTCTAAGGAAACCATTGGATGGAGGGAAACAGAACTAGGCAACCAGCCACCTGATCAGGCTGCTAGTCAAGCATGGACTAAAGCCACTGAATACTCCAGCAGCCATCCACATATTCATCCAGGTAACACTAGTCTTGTTATCAATGACCTTGTAGAGGACATGCCTCCAAAGCAAGACAACAAGGGTTCAGCAAAGCCAGGCCTCTTCCAGAACCCCATGCTACAATCTGAATTGTCTTGTAGTCCCAGAATGCTTGGTTCTTCAACTGCTAAAATATTCCCCCAGGAAGTATATCTGAAAGGAACCATGGGAAAGGATATAATAAACCCATATCAGACACTGAGTCACAATGAGAATGAATGCAGAGCCTCTTCAGAGGGAGAAAGGACACGGGTAGCCACCAAGTGCAGCAGCGGTTCCCAGGATGCTGAGGACAGCTGCAGTCCCAACATCCAAGAGAAGTACAATTGTGCTTCACTTCTAAACAATGAAGTTCAAGTTAATCTGTCTTTGTTAGGGAGTGACTTGCTGCTTCCTGCTCAGTCCATGCTGCAGGCAAAACACACAGAGGTATACAGCATTACAGACTTTGCCGAAGAATTAGCAGAGACCATTGTCTCCATGGCAACTGAAATCGCAGCAATTTGCCTTGACAACTCAAAGGGAAAACAACCCTGGTTTTGCGCATGGAAAAGAGGGACCGAGTTTCTGGTTACCCCGAACCTAACCTGCCGATCTTTGAAAAGGAAGGAAAGTCAGGCCAGTGGGGCCGCTGTGAGGAAACACAAGCCACCACGGCTCAGTGAGATCAAGAGGAAAACAGATGAGCACCCAGAGCTTAAAGAGAAGCTGATGAACAGGGTTGTGGACGAGTCAATGAACCTTGAGGACACCCAAGATTCTGTCAGTGTCTTTGCAAACGAAGTAGCAGCCAAGATCATGAACCTGACAGAGTTTTCCATGGTGGACGGCGTCTGGCAAGCCCAGAGCTTTCCCCGGAATCGGTTACAGAGTGGAGACAGGTGGAACCGGCTGAAGGCCTCCAGCTGTGAAAGCATTGCCGAGGAGGACTCTAACGCCAGGGCCTATGTCAACAGCCTGGGTTTAATGAGCACCCTAAGTCAGCCAGTGAGCAGGGCCAGCTCTGTCTCCAAGCAATCGAGCTGTGAGAGCATCACCGATGAGTTTTCCAGGTTCATGGTGAATCAGATGGAGAATGAAGGAAGAGGATTTGAGTTGCTGCTGGATTACTATGCAGGCAAGAATGCCAGCAGCATTGTGAACTCAGCTATGCAGCAGGTGTGCCGGAAAAATGACCACCTCAGTGTGAGGTCAAGCTGTCCCTCTAAGCAGTCCAGCACAGAGAGCATCACCGAGGAGTTCTACAGGTACATGCTGAGGGACATTGAAAGAGAAAGCAAAGAGAACGCCTTCTCCAGACGCAGCAGCCAGGATTGGACGGCGGGTTTATTGTCACCTTCTCTGCGATCCCCACTGTATTACAGACAGTCGTCTATGCCAGATGGCAGATCCCTGGGCGCCAGGCTGACAGTGAATGTGCCATTCAAAGCCAACTCCTTAGATGGCTTTGCTCAAAACAACCAGCGAGATTTCCTGAGCGTACAGCCAGTCAGCAGTGCTTCCTCAACGGGGCTCTGCAAATCTGATTCTTGTTTGTATCGCAGAGGTGGAACTGACCAGATCACAGCCATGTTAATTCATGAGACATGGGCAAACTCAATCGAGGCCCTCATGCGGAAGAATAAAATTATAGTGGATGATGCCCAGGCTGATGCTGAGCCTGTTTCTGGTGGCCCTCCCTTGCACGTGGACAAGTGTGCAAACAGGTTAGCGTCGAGCAGAGTGCAAAGTGGGCCAATTCTTCTTGTCCAGGAGTCTATTGATTACCAGAGGAAAGACTCTGTTACCGAAAGCCAACATCCCCCAGTGTCCTCTCCAAGCAAAGCTGCTCCTCTTAGTTTCAATTCTAAAAAGGAAACTTCCTTGTGCCATGATGGTGTCTCTAGAAACCACACCAGGCAATCACTTTGTTCAAGGGAAGTGCCTTTGATTCAGATTGAAACAGATCAGAGAGAAGAGCGTGCTGGTGAACCTGAACACACCCTTTCCAAGTGTGGCCCCCTGGAAGGAGCAGAGGAGCATTTGAAAGACGATGAGAAAGTCCCAGATGTGGTGAGGGGTAGAGATGCGGAGAAGAAAAACTGCCAAAACTACGGGTGAGTGAATGATCTGTGAGACTCCATAAGAGTGCATGGGTCTGGAGTTTGTATCTTAATTCATATTTATTCTAAATCTTAGGGATTTTATTGATGCAAGAACTGAATGTCTGAGGCAATACATGGCTTTCTTGGGTTAGGAAGAACTTATAATAATGGAAAGACGGGAGTATTTTTTTATTTCTAAAACAAATGGGATTCATTTACATAATAGAGGAGCTAGGGTATTGTTCTCCCATTAAAATTAATTGCCCATAATATGCTTAAAAAATTCATGCATGGCAATTTTCAAGCAAAAGAAAAAATATGCCAATTAATCCACTTGCAAATTTTAAATTTAAATAAACTTTAATATTGTAAGATGACATTAAATATTTTGATATCATTTTTCTCTAAGGCCTCTCCTTTCAAGTTTTTCTTTCTTGTCTTGTTATAAAAATCTCTGCAAGGTCACTGTGTCCTGCAAGTGCTGGCCCTTTAGATGCATGGTATAATTACGGCAGCATTAGAGGCAAAACAACTCTAGAGTATTGTTATTTCAATTTCTTTTTCAGAAAAATTGTAATGTAGGTGACAATGCATTTTGAATTTGAGGCAAAGTAATTATTTCAGGCTGCTTAACAAACTGTCAGTTATTTTTACAGCTCCCATTTTTCATAGAAAATTCATAGTATTCTTAAATATGAGACCATTGTATCATAATTTTTGGTCTATAGTTAAAGTTAAAAAAAAAACAGAAGAAAACAAAAATTAAGCTCTATCTATGGAAAACATAGGATGAGAAATGGCCTGCATAGCTCTTCAGGGACATGTGCCTATTGCACAAAGAAACTGTGATTTTTAAGTGGTTAGTTACAATAAACAAGTTGAACGCAGCCTTCATCACATTTCATCAGCCCTCAAATGTCCCCAGTACTTTCCCACCCTCACCAGGGAAGCTAAAGGGCTTCATTTTTAGGTGCTGATGTTCCCCATCATTATAATGTATCATTACAAGGTGTGGGTGGTGTGTGGTTCAGATGCATGTGAATATTTCATTCTCAATCCCTCAGTGCTAAGAACTTAGCTTTCCAATTGAATTAAATCCTGAAAGAAACTAAAGGAAAGAAAGCATGAAAATATACAAGCAAAAGAACACAAATATAAACCAAATGAAGAATAGTCTAAGATGACCAAGAAGACAAGTTCTTACATATCAGTAATTCTCCAGCTATAGAAAATATTCATCAAAGTTTTATAGGAGCACCATACTTACCATAGGATTCACCTTTAGGAAGTATGGTGAACTGCAAATTTTTAAAAGTGATCGAATAGGTAAAGATATACAAGAGCCAATGTGTAATTCTCTAAAATTACTTTAACTTGAGGTAGTAGGAATGGAGAACAATGATTTAAAGTCTCCTAAACACAGCAATCATAAACCAGCTAAGATTTTTTAGTCAAAGAAGGTGACCTAGTTAAGGAACATTCATGAACTAGTTTAACAAGATTTATGGTTGTAGGTTCAAATCAAATAGTGATTGTCACTACAGTGAAATAAAATTCATTATACGATTTTTACTTGAATGTCACTAATATTGTGCTTAAAATAGCTACAACTTGAGGCTTGCAGAAATTTTGGAAAAGCATATGATTAAAGCCTCCAACTGATTTAGCTTTGTGTTCCATATAAGGACTCACACACATGACCCAAGCACAAATCCTCTCAGCTCATGATGTGGATTTCTGATTTTGTTTTCCAAATCAAACATGAAATCATCAGCCTTGAAATTCAAGAGACGGGTCTGCTCCCAAAATGTAAGGACTATTAACTGTTAAATATATTTTTTCTTTGTGGAGCAATATAAATAATAGAACATGAACTCCGCTAACTAACCTTTATCCATGTCACCTTGGGCAAGTGCCTTCATCTCTCTACTTCAGTTTACTTGCCTATAAATGGGAATATAATAATTTCATAAGAGGATTCTTAAGTGCCTACAACTCAATAAATGTTTGCTTTATGGTTGTTATTGTTGTTTGGGTTGGGGTATAGGGCTGCCTTAATTCCAGGAGATTGTTTTCCCAAATGAATAGTATGAGAATTTTATTAAAAAGGAACTTCCTAGGATTTGAAAGAGGAGAAATTAGTCATATTTAGATCACATTTTCTAATCTAGGATTTGTTATCATGAAATTTGATGTGTCAAAATAGCTAAACACAGAACTCAATTCCCTCTGAATTCTGTTTGGAGGTGGGGAGATGTCATGTCCTGGAGATATTTTTAGGCTATTCTCTGGGGGACATTTTCATAATTCTTACTAAAAACTTCATAAAATCTCAACATATTGAAATAAAAATCACTTCCTTTTTTTATTTTATAAAAGAGTAACTAACCACTTCAGAATATATTATGGAAGTCATGTCCAAATAGAAATACTTATATTTTAGGCCACCACATCTGTCCAGATACCTGAATTATCCTTCGATTATAAAGAGTTTAAATAACATGAGGTATTCCAGTTCTTAATTTCTGGAAAAAATATTATTCTATTATTGGGCAGCAATGTGTATTTAACTCAGCCACGCTATCTGAGATCATTAAAAAATAGTATCTAACTTTTTGATAGTTTGGGACCACAATATAAACACCAAACTAAGATTCTGAACATCACATGTTGCCCTCACCAACATCATCTGACTTTTTTAGAAACATATTTATGTTGTGCATTCATTTATATTTATTTCAACAAAAATAGTATTCATCCAACAAATAGTTGATACCCATTAATGTGCACTATCCTTTGGGCTTCAAATGCAGGAGAATATAGAGATTTGGCGCCTGTGCCCATGGGTCTTACATAGCAGTGGGAGAGACAAACAACATACATGAAAAATCTCTTTATAATGTAAATTATTGTAGAGTGTGACAAGACAAAAATAAAGAGTAGCCAAAACCGGTTTGGCTCAGTGGATAGAGCGTCGGCCTGCGGACTGAAGGGTCCCAGGTTCGATTCCGGTCAAGGGCATGTACCTGGGTTGCGGGCACATCCCCAGTGGGAGATGTGCAGGAGGCAGCTGATCAATGTTTCTCTCTCACCGATGTTTCTAACTCTCTATCTCTCTCCCTTCCTCTCTGTGAAAAATCAATAAAATATATTTAAAAAAAAAATAAATAAATAAAGAGTAGCGTGATAGAGAATAACTAATTGGTCAAAGTGGCTGCTGGCATTTGAGATGAGACCTAAAAGGTAGTTAAGGGGCGAGCCATATGAAGTGAGATTTGAATTTCAAGCTAGCTTGAAAACTTCTCCCATTATGAATCAATTATAACTTCTGGATTAATATAATAAGCATCCTTTTAAATACAAGACAGAATATAACATTATTATTAGTAATGATCATCATCACCATCATCTCAGGGGCAGAAAATGAAAAGATCTGGAAACAAAAGTGGCTAGTTAAAGCTGATTCTGCACCTGCTCCTGAAGCATTTGTCAGTTTCAGTAATATCCGAGTTTATTTTCTAAAGGCTAAAGGAAAGTGGGAAATTATACTGTGGTTCCAGCAAATGGCGAATGGTTAAGACTTAGAACTGACACTAACCTTCGTATTTTGAAGTTATCTCCAATGTAAACTTAGGCAAAAGAATCACCCACAAGCAAAGGAAGCTGATTTGAAAAATAAAATCTGTATTTCAGGATTAGGGCTCTGGATAGAGGGGGGAAAAATTCCCCTAAGAATTTATAACCACAGCTTGTCCTAATGCATGTTTAAAGGTCTAATTTGTACCATGTAGGCGGTCCAGGGAGCCCCCAAGCTGGTAACTTACCTTAAAGCAATCTCAGGTTAATAGCACTACATATAAAACCTTAGCAAAGGCAAAAATAAATCTCTGGAGATTGAAGCCCACGTTTCAAAGGGTTCCGGCAGAGAAAGCCCCACCAAATATTGGGGTGCGTAATTTTCCCAGCACGGCCCACCTACCACCTGCATTAGAGTCACCAGGGGTGGTTGTTCATAATACAGCTTTCTGGGCGTCTCTGCAGGAACACTGAGTCATAACTCGGGGGAGGTGCTCTGGGCATCTCGTTTCAAATACCGCTGCCCCTAAACAATTCTTATATATGCACACCAGGGTGCTTACAGGTGTTTCTGAAATGAATGGAGGGAGTTCAAAGAAAGAGAGCAAATTAAGAATTGGGCCCTAACTGGTTTGGCTCAGTGGATAGAGCGTCGGCCTGCGGACTCAAGGGTCCCAGGTTCGATTCCGGTCAAGGGGATGTGCCTGGGTTGCGGGCACATCCCCAGTGGGGAGTGTGCAGGAGGCAGCTGATCGATGTTTCTCTCTCATCGTTGTTTCTAACTCTCTATCCCTCTCCCTTCCTCTCTGTAAAAAATCAATAAAATATATATTTTTAAAAAAAGAAGTGGGAAAAGCTGATGGGGAGTTATCCTGAAAAGACAAAATGGGACCTAGGGCACCAGCAGAAGTAGAAGTATTGACCTAAAAGAAAGACCGCACCTGCGTGCAAGAACATCCTGCTCATATGGCAGAGATTCATGCTCAACAGCAGCCAGCGCGAGGTCCTGTGAAAAGTTCAGTCTATGCTCCCACTCTTTTTTTCCCCACTCTTGGTAATAATATCCTACCATCTATACAGTGACAGCCTTGATGCCAGCAACGTACCAGAGGCTGAAGTCCCGACAGAAGGCAGAGCCCCAGATGAGGTTCCCAACCCTCCCGTCAGCAGTGGGGAGAGCACAGATAGCTGGTCTCAGCTTGCCAATGAGGAGGACAACCCAGACGACACAAGTAGCTTCCTGCAGTTCAGTGAGCGATCCATGAGGTACCTGCTCGTCACTTGACTTCCCAGGGAAACAGGCCTCCACACATATCTCAGAAATGCATTTTAAATGGATCTCTGCAAAGGGTCCCAGTAGAGTGTGCAAAAACAGAAAGTTCCCACTGGGTCAGGTTGCCTGCCTATCATGATTTGTGCTGAGAGTTATCTTAATATGCAATTATGGCTTCAATTACCTTGGCCAAGGTTAAGAATACGCTGCAAGCCCCAGCTAATGTATTCGGTGATGACAACTGTGAATTTCTTAATAGGAGCTGCTATTACACCTGGTATGTTTGATACTTTCTTTCTGGTTCATTTGTATTTCAGATGCAACCCAGGCTGGGTTTACATGAGGCAAGTGTTTCCACACTGTTGTGTTGTTTGGCCTGACTGTTCCTCCGCTTTCTCTGCCCTGCCCTCTATTGTTGCTCTGGAAAAACTAGAGAGGATCTAATAAGAGGTCAGATCTGATTAGACCCCAGCCAGTCAGCAGATATAAACTAAAAACTATCCCTCTATGAGATAAAAAGCAAATGAAAAGAATCTCCATGTTTCAGCCTGAAGTCTTGTTTGATACTGGAGACTCTCCAGAGTCCAGTTGATATGCGGATTCAGATACATCTGGTGTCTTGATCCTTGAAAGTTTTATTTCTGGTAGTTCAGTCTGCCAGTCTTAGGAAAATTTCTGGATGTTGAGGAATTTGTCCAAAATTCAAAAAACAAGGTAGAGATAAAAAAAAAGAGAGAGAGAGAGAGAGAGAATTTGATCTTTGGATGTAGCAGACATTGATAGGATTAATTACTTTCAGTGTAAGATCCAAGTCATCAGATTTCAATCAGTGAATATATTCAGTACCCCAGGCAACACCCAAGACAGGAATTTGAAATGCAGGGAGTATAGTTGGTTACTCATGGTGCTCCCCAGGGAAGTCTGTCCCTTTGCAACACACCAGCTCTCACCCTTTGGAATCCTTACTTGGAAGAGATGTCACTGGACAATAGAAAAGGTGTGAGGAAACTTAGTGGGTTTGGTAAAATTGGATTCATTCCCCTTTGAAAGTACAGACAGAACCTAAAAATTAGCTGAACTCTACTGTTTCAGTAAGTAAGTTTCAGGTTAGTAACTTGACCATATGTTGATTGTGCAACCTATGACAATGATGCAACACATGATCCCTCCTCCATGATTCATAAGGTAGCAGATGTTGCTGCTTCTCAAAGATTTTAAGATAAATGAGCTATAAAACTTGGCATTCCTCAACTTTGTACATGTGCATTCTGCAGTTCCCCAAAATAAAATAAAAAATGAGCCAAGTGCACATCCTGTGGAATATTCCTCAGAAAAGTCCCCTGAATATGTGCCCACTGTCAAAAGCAGGCAGATCAGCATTCCAGTAACTCCCCCAAACTGCATTCTCAGAAGCATATTAGTCTCTATGGGTCTTTTGCTAATAGATAAACATCTCCACTATAACAGGAATGATGAAGAAAAAAGTCATGCTGATTGTCACCTACTAAGTATGATCTACCCCATGCAACACCACTGCAGAAATTAGAAAACATCGATGGTGGTTGGCTTGAGCCAAAAATGTCTTTAGTTATGTGTCCCCTAATTTGGTCAGAAATAAATATCAATTTAGGAGTCCTGGAGACACAAAGCAATATTCTCCTGAGCACTAAAAGGAGGACCCGTGAGAACGGTAGATGATCGGTGTCAGAGGTGTGGCCAGGTGGTGGAGACAGGCATTAATATGTAAACTTTTGCTTTGTCAGCAATGGCAACAGTAGTGCCACTAGCAGTCTTGGCATTATGGACCTGGACATTTATCAGGAAAGCATGCCATCTTCTCCCATGATTAAGTAAGTAGCCATGGAGGTGCAATGATTGTGAGACCGCCACTCCAATTCCATCTGGCAATCCATTGTGATCATTCAGGTCATGCCCAACCACCAACTTCATGATGTCTGTACTGCCGTGGTTCCCAGGCATGTGTGGTTCCATGTCACTGGAGCAAGAACTCAAGCCTAGAATAGCCCTAGCCTACCATCACCTCCTTTCTAGATTTCAAATCTGTCCTCTATAATCTAATCATTTCAAATAAAGCTCATCCATACAGTCAGAAGTATGTGTCACTGTACCTAACTGGACACTGAGAAGCAAAAATTCCATTTAAATTGTACCATGCCAACCAACATGTGATGCCAACCAAGTGTGATGGCTTTTCCTTTACTTGTAGACACCAGGGATTGTCAGTACTAAATGTTTTGCCTAACACCAAATGGTGCCATGATGAAGATGTGTCATTCCCACACAGTAACTCTGCCCCCTACACCATAGGCCCTTCTGAAAGAGCAAGGAGGAAAAGCACTAAGAGAATATAAGGAGAGCAACATGAAGTCAGAACTACATCCTGAATTGTGATGCTTCTGGAAAATTAAATGAGTTACAATCTATTTTTATCATGATGATTTAGCTTTCTGAATATTTCTGAAATTTCCAAAAAATGTAAATAAAGTATAGGAAAAAAATTGCTCTCTCATCTGAGGTATTTTATCAACTACTCCGTGTAGCTAAATCATTTTTGCTTTATGATGTAATCAAGTATCCTGCCTGTGGGAGTACTCCTTAGTGATTGGAAGTGCCATTCATTCTCTCTTGTTCCCCAAGGCCATGATTCATGAGAAGAGATAAACATACTTATTATCTTGGGTTTGTTTTCTAAAGGGAGAACCAAAACCCAAACCAAATAAAAGGAAAAATTTATTTTCCTCTTTCAGGAAATATTTGTTTAGCTACCTTCCCTATCTTTCTCTGTGGTATAAGCCTACAATCCCACAGACTGTATGAATTCAGGGAGAACCAAAAACCAAAACAAATAAAAGGACAAATTTCTTTTCCTCTTTCAGGAAATATTTGTTTAGCTACCTTCCCTATCTTTCTCTGTGGTATAAGCCTACAATCCCACAGACTGTATGAATTCAGGGAAAACCAAGACCACCACCGCCCATAGCAGCATCATTCAGCTCTGTAAGAGCAGAAACTGTACCTATCATCTGTCATTTCACTTAATGTCACTCACATAGAGATCTAACAGAAATCTAGACCCTGAGGAAATTGACCATCCTTCTATGTAATTATTAGGTGTGAATGTAAGAACAACAAGGATCTCTCAACTTTAGGAATAAAATGAAATTTATCAGCCAGATCTTAGCAATAACATAAAATGTAAGAGGGAATCTTCTCTCATAAAAAGAAAACATATTTAAGACAGGAAAAAAAATGTAGGACAATCATAGGCTCCCCCAAAATGGTTAATTCCTTTTAACTATTGGGCCATATGCTCTCATTTTGGAAGCACTGTATTCAGGGCTCCCTAATAAGCACTCACTATACAAAAACACCTCAAATATTTAATATGTCTATAATGAAATACTCACTTCAGTCATGAATCTTTAATTCTAAATCACCTCCAGCTTACTACACTCTCCTGATATAAAGGAAAAGTGTCAACTAATTGAGATATTTTATACAATTTAAGCTCTACAGTTAATTGATTATTTTTTTTCCTTATTTCAGATTAAAAAACTACAGTCATGTAGAAAAAAATATTTTCCTAGACTAAAATGCAAATTTATGTTGGTATTATAATGTAGAAAAAAAATCATTGTATCAAGATAGAGGCATGTGATGCTTTAAATGACAGGTAAAATACAGAAGACATAAATCCTCCCATCAGAACTCGTTAACATCATCTCTCCTGGACTGTTCGAGCCTCTGAAGGTTCATGGAGGATGCCTCTCTCAGAGTCTCCCAGACTAATTTTCCCCACTAGAACCATGCAGTTTCTCTGGCCTTTTCGTTTTTTAGGGGCAGGGTGTTTATTGAAGACTCAATAGTCCTACATAATAGACACAATTAGTACTTTTCTAGTATCACTTCAGTCTATGAAAATGATAAACACAGAATAAAACTTCAGAAGCTTTTAGATCAGTAAAACCCATCGCCTCATCTTCCATGCACAGCTTACTCTTCCTAACCATTACCAATCATATACTGTTGTTTTCTTCCAAAGTGAATTAATAGAAGAAAAGGAGATTCTTAAAGGACAGTCAGAAAGCAGAGAGGGTAAGCCGTGCTCCCATAATTTTGACACACAATTGGCCGGCGATGTCCCTGTGGAAAGTGAAATAAGGCTGTGTGGTTGTCTGTGTTAGAATGTGCCTCGGGCGCACCTGGGGGAGCCGCCAGCCGCCAGGGGAGCATGCTGGTGATCAACTTCGACCTGGAGCCAGAGTGTCCTGACGCGGAGCTTCGCGCCACTCTGCAGTGGATCGCCGCCTCCGAGCTCGGGATCCCGACCATCTACTTTAAGAAATCTCAGGAAAACAGGATTGAGAAGGTATCGTGTTCTGTGTGTGGATAGCAATGAAGCTGAGTCCCTATTTGTGCGAATTTTGACTTTTTTTAGATAAATTAATTTAGCTAACATATCTCCCTTATGGTATTTCCCACTTTATCCTCCAGCCTCGTGAAAATGATATTGACTGATTTCTCAAAAACACTACCCCTTAAACCAGCGGTTCTCAACCTGTGGGTTGCGACCCCTTTGGGGGTCGAACGACCCTTTCACAGGGGTCGCCTACGACCATCGGAGAACACATATATAATTACATATTGTTTTTGTGATGAATCACTTTGCTTTAATTATGTTCAATTTGTAACAATGAAATTGGGGGTCACCACAACATGAGGAACTGTATTAAAGGGTCACGGCATTAGGAAGGTTGAGAACCACTGCCTTGAAGTCTCAGTTTTGCAGAAGTACACAGCAAAGGAAGGGAAAACAAGGAAGAATTAGATACTGCCTTAGTCAGCTTGGGCGACTTTAAAATACCATAGACTGAGTGGCTTAGATAAGAGACTTTTATTTCTCACAGTTTGGGGGCTGGGAAGTCCAAGTTCAAGATACCAGCAGATTCAGTTGCTGGGGAGGACCCCTATTCCTAGCTATGTCCTCCCACAGCAGAGAGAGAAGGCTCTGGTGTTTCTTCCTCATCTTATAAGGGCATGAATCCTACCATGGGAGTCCCATCCTCCTAAGACCTTATCTAAACCTATTTATGTCCCTAAAGCCCCACCTCCCAATACTATCACACTGGGGGGTTAGGGTTTCAACATATGGATACCTTCAGTCCATAACAGATAATGCCTCTTGGCTTATAAATGTAATAAATGTACTTGAACTGAATCCTTTAGTCATGGTTCTCAAACTCAGTGTGTGCTAGAAGCACCTGGGAGCTTGTAGAGGTCCCCGTGCTCTGCCCAGGAAATCGGAATCTCCTCTTGGGATGAAACCCAGGCACTGGGGTTTTCCAAAGGTCCCTGATGGTCCCTGAGGGTGCCGTAAAGGCTGAGAACCACAGCTGTGCAGGCCATAATTGCAGGAGCAAGGTGAAGACCAGCTCACTGGTGCTTAATGTGATGGAATTCTGACTTAGGGCCAAAGAAGGTAGCTGCTTTCAGAAGTCTATGTTGAATGTTTTCAAAGAAGCAGCCTAACACAGTTTGCAACAGCTCCCATAGATCCCACCATATGATTTGGTAAACACTCTAATTTAGTAAATGCACCTGAGAATATAAAAACCGCCTGCCATGTGATACTTTTCTTCAAATGCGTCTACCAATGACATACCATCACAGGATGTAAATTCTTCTAGTTTCCTAAGACAACACACTTGCTCAAGAAATGCCAGCTATGGCATAAATGAAGGGAATCTAATTATTTTTTTTAATTAAATCTTTATTGTTCAGATTATTACATTTGTTCCTCTTTTTTTTCCCCCCATAACTCCC
The DNA here is from genome assembly GCF_963259705.1 of Myotis daubentonii. Lineage (NCBI taxonomy): Eukaryota > Metazoa > Chordata > Mammalia > Chiroptera > Vespertilionidae > Myotis > Myotis daubentonii. The sequence goes on along the minus strand of NC_081846.1, from coordinate 28,962,716 downwards.
CTCCTCCCAGTTCCCGCCCCACCCTCCGCCCTCACTCCCCACCCACTGTCCTCATCCATAGGTGCACGATTTTTGTCCAGTCTCTTCCCACATCTCCCACACCCCTTTCCCCCCCCCCAAGAATAGTCAGTCCATTCCCTTTCTATGTCCCTGATTCTATTATAATCAACAGTTCATTCTGTTCATCAGATTATTTATTCACTTGATTCTTAGATTCACTTGTTGATAGATGCATATTTGTTGTTCATAATTTGTATCTTTACCTTTTTCTTCCTCTTCCTCTTCTTAAAGGATACCTTTCAGCATTTCATATAATCCTGGTTTGGTGGTGATGAACTCCTTTAGCTTTTCCTTATCTGTGAAGCTCTTTATCTGACCTTCAATTCTGAATGATAGCTTTGCTGGATAAAGTAATCTTGGTTGTAGGTTCTTGGTATTCATCACTTTGAATATTTCTTGCCACTCCCTTCTGGCCTGCAAAGTTTCTGTTGAGAAATCAGCTGACAGTCGTATGGGTATTCCCTTGTAGGTAACTGAGTTTCTTTCTCTTGCTGTTTTTAAGATTCTCTCTTTATCTTTTGCTCTTGGCATTTTAATTATGATGTGTCTTGGTGTGGTCCTCTTTGGATTCCTTTTGTTTGGGGTTCTCCGCGCTTCTTGCACCTGTAAGTCCATTTCTTTCACCAGGTGGGGGAAGTTTTCTGTCATTATTTCTTCATCTGTTTCTTCTTGCTTCTTGCAGAGGTTGTCGATTTTTTCCTCCATCCGGTTTATGCACTCTAGGATCCTTATTCTGAATTCTTTATCTGTCATGTTGCATGCCTCTGTATTACTTAGCTGCTTTTCTGGAGAGTCCTCCTTCTCTTTCCTTTGGGGGTTTCTTTGTCTACCCATGTTTGATCTCACTGACATATCTAGACGTTGAGTTGTTCAGTGGTTGCTCCCTTGGTGGCAGTGACTCCTTGGTCTGTGGTTGCTCTTCGGGCGGTTGCGGTAGCAGCTGCTCTTCAGTTGTCAGCAGCTCCTCTGGTGGGTGCTGTTCACAGCTGTGGTGGCTCTTCTGGCTGGTGGGGCGAGGTTTCACGTACAGCTGCTGTTCCTCAGCAGAGGATGTGGTGCTCAGGAGGTTGCTGTTGCTTGGATCTGCTTTCCAGGGGAGTTCTGCTCTTCCCAGCTGCAAACCCTCTCACCAGCTGAGCAATTTCGCCAATTCGGTGTGAGTGTTACTAGCTTCAGCTGCTCGCTCCATTTGCTCCAGGACACGACCTGGGACACGTCTGCCTATATCGCCGCCATCTTGGTTCTCTCCGAAACCTCAGCGCTGGGGTGTTTAAAAGTATCTAAAAATAGCAGTTCCATCACACAGTCCACCACCAGGTTTGCCCCGCGGGGAGGCGTGTGGAGGACTTCCGGGGCAGCCCTATGACCTCCAGGCGGTGACAGCAGCTCTGGAGAGGGAGAGACTGCAGCACTTCCTGTCCGAAGTGCTAGCGGTGCAAACCTTGGCCTCAGTCATTATTTCTTCAAATAGGTTTTCAATATCTTGCTCACTCTCATCTTCTGGCACCCCTATAATTCTGATGTTGGTACGCTTGAAGCTGTCCCAGAGGCTCCTTACACTATCCTTGCATTTTTGGATTCTTTTTTCATTTTGCTTTTCCAGTTGGATGTTTTTTGCTTCCTCGCATTTCAAATCATTGACTTGATTCTTGCGCTCCTCTGGTCTGCTGTTGGGCGTCTGTATAATATTCGTTATTTCAGTCCGTGTATGCTTAATTTCTAGTTGGTTCCCCAATATAAGATCGAGGGTCTTATTAGTTTTCGTGTAGATCTCATTAAGTTTATTGGCAGCTTCTAAACAGTTCTTGAGAGACCTTAAAAGTGTGGTTCTGAACTCTATATCTTCCATTGACAATTTTGTCCTGTTTCTTGTCTCCGCATTTTGATATGCTTCCTTGGTGCACCCCCTAGTGGTCTTTGTTCGCAGTCTTATAGTTAAATCTTGATTGTTGTAGCTAATTCCAGGGAGGGTTTGACCTCCAGGCCAAGTGGCTATGAGAATCAGCTGTGTCAGCGGTGAGAGAACTTCTGTCCTCTAGGGAGGTGCTAATCTAGCCTTTGCCTGAGGCTATCCGGCAAATGCCTCTGTGCAGGGCTTGGGCGGGGCGGGTCGCACAGGATCAACAGGGTGGGCCGGAGAGAGCAGTTATGGCGGCTCTCAGTCCTGTCCCCAGGGGCTCTGCCTCTCTGAGTCCCAGCACCCGCTGCAAAGCTCAGAGAGAAAGCTGCACTCGCTCTGACCGAAGCCAGACAGTCCCGCTTCTCCCGTTTGAGTCTGGGTTCCTAAAGACTCGCCCGGATCTGGTGCTCAGAGTCTGCGACTCCCTCCCGATTGAAAACAGCAACCGCGCCCTCCGCCGCCAGCCCGCTCCGCGCACTCCGCACCTCAGAATTTGACTTCACCACTTCACCTCCTCTGAGTGTCCGTGTGCGTTTCTCTTTCCTCCTAGTTGTAGGACTTCCACTCAGCCAGCGTTCCTGTGGTTCTGGGTGATGTCCCTTCCGTTTTTTGGTTTCACTTTTGAAGTAGTTGTTCAAAGCAGCAAACTCTGGCGTTAACCTATGCTGCCATCTTGGTTCTCCGGGAATCTAATTATTAATGATTCTGAAATGGCAGGAAAAGAACAATTCTGACTTTTAATTTTTCAATTAATTGGAAAGAAAAGCCCAGATCCTTGACCTATGAAAACTGATTATGAAGTTACCAAGGCAATAACATTGACAGGCACAATAAAATATTCAGGACCAGCTGCTACTTTTAAAAGCCTATGCTAATGAGCTGGAAATGTCCTTTTCTGGCTTCTTCACTGAAACAGTTTCATTTTTAGCTAGAAGCTTTGTAAGTGAAGGAAGAAAAGAAAGTGTAAGGCCTTCCTGCTCATCAGCCCTGCAGATGTTTCAAGGTCTTAATGTCTGGGATTAAGTCATCACTGCCTCCCAGCAGGATATATTAGTGGGACCCCTTTTTGAAAGCTGTATTATTGTGATATTGACCTAGATTTAGAAATCATGAGACAGATTCTAGCCTGTGACGATTGTACACATTACTGGCACAGTGGCCTTGCTAGTGGAGCATTTTGACAACTTTGGGTCAGTCAGCATCATCCTGTAGTTATCACCACATGGAAAAACCCTCCTTTAGCAGGTCCCAAATATATGGCAAGAAGCTGGCATTTGGCTTCTAGAAAGGTCTATGGCAGAGAGCCTTCTGGAAAAGGTTTAACAGTGAAGAGAGGTCCTGAGTATCCACCCCCACAATGCTAGCTCTTGGTCGCTGGGCCATAGGAGGTTTGCACCATGACCAGCTTTTATTTTGCTCCTTGCCCACTACTTTTGCCTCAATCTAGGCTCTCTTCAGCCTTTGCCTAGATCCATGGCCTCCAATCATTTTTTATGTGTTTCCTATCAATATAAAACTATTGAGTAAGCAGCCCCAAGATATGCATGTTTATTTTTAATTATATCTGTGCAAATATATTACATAAAACTCAAGAATAAATACTTAGACAAGGTTCGCCTGTAATAATTCTGAATGTCACTCCATATTCCAAATAGTCTTCTTGATCATTTTGAAAGTGTTTGACTTCATTTGAACACTCATACCTCCTGTCAATCAGCAAATATTTACTGAATATCTATTAAGTACAGACACAAGATATTAAAAGATGGCTAAGATGCTATTCTTCCCTGAGGGATTTCTATCTATAACATAGTTGCCATTGGCCTCCCATCTGTCTCCCTTTTTATGTTATCCTGAAACTCTTTGAGATAATGTTTATGTTTCCATGCATTGAAAGTTAAGTATTTCATTTCCCAGCCTAGAAAATTGCTTTATTCTGATTAAGCCAACACAAGGCAAGCGAGCACAATAAAGCACTGATTTCTATAACTGTGCAAATAGTTGGTGCTATCGCAGCTGCAAGAAGAAACATAATTTAATAGGAACTCTTTAGAAGATGACTTCTCAGTAATTGAAATGAATTAACAAATTCAAGCTGAAGAGAAGGAAAAAGACAGATAGAAATTAGCATTTCAGTTTCTGGTTGGTGTTAAAAATCTGAGCAAACACAAAGAGAGCTGAGCAAAAAATCCTAGAAGGAAATGTTGAAGAAATAGTAACTAAACCACAATCCTCATCTTTTTATTTTTATTGAATTTATTAGGGTGACTGGTTAATAATATCATATAGGTTTCAGGTGTACAATTCTATTATTCATCATTTGTATATGGTATTGTGTGTTTGACACCCAAAGTCAAATATCTTTCATTCACAATTTATCCCCACCCCTCCTTACCCTCTTCTACATCCACCCCTTTCTCTCTGGTAATCACTATACTGTTGTCTGTGTCTATGAGTTTGGTTTTTGTTTTGCTTTTTGTTTTTTGCTTAATCCTTTCTCCTTTTCCCCCCAACTCCTCCACCCCTCCCTTCTGACAGCTGTCAATATGTTCTCTGTATCTATAAGTCTGTTTCTATTTTGTTTGTTAGTAGATTACACATATAAGTGAAATCATATGGCATTGTCTTTCTCTGACTGGCTTACTTCACCTAGCATAATGCTCTCCAGGTCTATCCATGCTGTTGCAAAGGGTAAGATTTCCTTCTTTTTTTATGACCCAGTAGTATTCCATCGTGTAAATGCACCACAGCTTTTTTATCCACTCATCTACTAATGAGCTCTTGGGCTGTTTCCAGATCTTAGGTATTATAAATAAAGCTGCAATGAGCATAGGGGTGCATATATTCTTTCATCTTCTTAATAGGTCATTTTTCTTCATAAGACCCCAGCCAGTCCTTTCTCCAAGTACTCCAAATAAATATCAATGCCATATTCTCCTGCCACCAAAACGTAGCCAGGTGCTGGAGTAGAAACTGCACTGGGCTGGTGTGCTAGAAAACCATGCATTGTGCTACCAACTTTTCATCTCTCAGGCCCTCGGTTTTTTCATCTGTCAATGCCTACTTCATAGGGTTGTTGACAGAATTGAATGAGATTACTTACGTAAAAGTACTTCCTAGAGCAGTGATGGCGAACCTTTTGAGCTCGGCGTGCCAGCATTTTGAAAAACCCTAACTTAACTCTGGTGCCATGTCACATATAGAAATTTTTTGATACTTGCAACCATAGTAAAACAAAGACTTATATTTTTGATATTTATTTTATATATTTAAATGCCATTTAACAAAGAAGAATCAACCAAAAAAATGAGTTCACGCGTCACCTTTGACACGCGTGTCATAGGTTTGCCATCACTGTCCTAGAGGTTTGGGCTTTTAATAATTGTTACTTTTTTTTACAAAAGTATCTTACTAAGGAGTTTGGAAAGTTTTCAGGTTGGGCTCCATCCCAAAGTATCATGAAGGCAATGATCTATAACCATTTCCCCATCTTCCAACACTTCAGCTCACAATTTATCTGCACTCGAACGCTTCCTAAATTGTGGCTAATTGAAGCTAGTAGCAATAATCAGGTGATAAATCTAGGATGTTTCCTCAAGCTTTCCTTTTCCTGCTTCAATGAAAAGCCAACCTCTCTTGCTTCGTGTTTGATGATGGCAGAAGGGAATGTAAAAGATGGAATGAAGAACCAGTAGAAGACCCAATACAAAAATTTAGCACTTGATTTACTGAGCCTAAATGTATACATCCAGTGAGAGATTATTTGTGACACAAATAGAAAGAATTGGGGAACTTACTATACAGTCCTGTCAGAGAAAGTCTATTCCAGAGAAAAACAGACCAGAGGAAACCCTTTAAATGTTTAAAAGACAGACTCTTGAAAGATTTCCATCTAGTCTCTCTCAATCAATGAATGGCAACTGCTGCGAGGAAAATTCCAGGTCAGTTGAAAGAACCCTCCAATGAACTGCACTGTCTAGAATGAAAATAGACTGTTCTGGAAAATACAATCATGGCACCAGAGATATTCAAAACCAGCCTGGGGAACTGTTGGCTTTGGAGGAGTGGTTGAATGAGGTGGACTTTGAGGATCCGCTGTGCGTTGTGAGTTCTAATTCAATGCTTTACTCTAGTTTCTAGATGTCGTGCGGCTGGTTCACCAGAAGTCCTGGAAAGTGGGGGACATCTTCCACGCCGTGGTTCAGTACTGCAGAATGCGCGAGGAGCAGAAAGATGGGGCCCCGAGTCTCTTTGACTGGCTGTTGGGACTGGGATAAGGCAGCTAGGCCCTGCACAGTACTCCTTTTCTTTATTCCACTTTAGAATATAGTGATTTGTTCTAAATGCTCTAAACTTTCTCAAACGTTGCATCCCATTAGCAGAGCTATAAAAAAATCTGCTGTTCAAGGCTACTGCCCATGGAGTAAATCAGAGGAAAAGCAAACTATAGATTTGTACAAGTCAATACAACCTGTGGGTGAGTTCAAAAGAGTTTGGGTTAGAGTGGCTGGAAAACTGAAAGTTTACGAGGACTGAAATTAAAAGCTTATAGCCCTAGCCAGTTTGGCTCAGTGGATAGAGCATGGGCCCTCAAACTGAAGGGTCCCAGGTTCAATTCCGGTTGAGGGCACATACCTGGTTGCAGGCTCGATCCCAGTTGGGGAGCATGCAGGAGGCAACCAATCAATGTTACTCTCTTTCTGTCTTTCCCTCTCCCTTCCACTCTCTCTAAGAATCAAGGGAAAAATATTCTCGGGTGAGGATTAACAAAAAGAAAAAATTTTAAAAAAAAAGAAGCTTATAACTAGCCCCAATCTCTAAGAAAGCTGCTGTTGCATATTTTTATAATATAAGATAAAATGTGTAATGTTACCCATTATGCAGATCAACTGGAAACAAAGTCACTTGTCAAAATAATTTTGTAAACTATGTCGTATCCTTTATGTTACTTTTCTGAGCAGATTACAGGGGTGTCAGCCCAGGTGAACACAAAATATGACTGGGAAATTTTCAGAACTTAAAAAAAAATTTCCATTTTCAGACTAATATCAGTGGGTGTTAACAGAAATATAAGAGTATCATCAATGTTTTCTACTGAGGTGATTTTATGTATTTACTGCAACCCACTGATAACTATTCCGCACTTCCTCAACAATACCTGGATTCCTAACTAATCAGAAAACTCTTGGTGTTCAGCTGAGATCAAAGATTGTCTTGTTTCCATCTCTATATTAGGTGGTTAACATGGTTATGGAATTCTTACCCTAAGGGCAAGCTTTCCCCCCAAACAAAGGAAAGTCTTTTGAGATAAAATCTGTTTGTGTGTTAAATTATATGAAATATAAACTTTCATTTTATTATTACTTTAAATTGTGAAGAGATTATCTTAAATAATATATTGGATTATCTTAGAGAGCCATAAAATCTGAAGAGATTGTTGTCTTAAGTCACATATATTGATACTTGAGCTCAGTGGTTTCATTATAAATGTGCTGGTCCCTCTATGGCTGACCTGCTACTCAGATGGCATTCATACTGACAGAGGCAGGATTTGACAAAACCAGTAAGGACCATACACTCTTCTGGATCCAAAGATATTATTGTTTAATTTGGGGAAAAGAAAACCTTATTACATTTAAGTATGTTAATAACAGAGATTTAGTCTTTTGGAAAATGAGAGCAGCTAACTTCTCCTTAATAAGTCTCCTTTCCTTTCAACTAAATGAGCTACACTGGTTTTTATTTTCTTGATCAAAGAAGGTGTTTATTAAAGATTTCCTGAAATACTATGCTTTTACACTATTTTTAGAGATGGTGAAGTAATTTTAAATGGGAACAAGGCCCCAGACCAGGAAAAGCCCCAGTAATACTGGCCTGATGTGTCATCCACGTCTTGAGATGTCAAGAAAGTTTCATTGTAAGCCACATTTCCCTTCCCACCCTCCACCCCACAAATCCATCCCACTACTCGTTAGGCATTTATTGTATAAGTAGTCCAAATCTAGGTTATTCATGGAATTTGACACATTAATCAAATGTCAAATTTTAAAATTTATTCATCATCTCAAGCTGCAAATTCTCTGTGCTAGTAAATGAAAAAGGATCTATTTATTTTTAAAACAATCTCAGAATACTATGTGTACTTTTGTTGTGCTCTAATGAATGTTTACGTATCCTACAAAGCACAAATATTGGATTGTAACCATGTGATGAAGTTATATGTGTTGTACTGAATGTTGCAAACAAATCAATAAATTTTTGTTGTCAAATCTTTCATCCTTTTTTCTCCAAGACCTCAAAGGAAAAATAGCCACAGTGTAATTGGAGGAAGATAGATATATCCCTTAGATAGGTTTTGCTGACTCACTGTCAGGTTTTGAATAATTAAATGGTCTTTGATTAAATTTGTTAGGAACAGTAATATTCATGTAAATCAGCATTTCTCAACCTTGACACTATTGACATTTGGGGCTGGATGATTCTTTGTTGCAGAGCATTGTCCTGCACATTGTGGGAAGTTTAGCAGCACTCCTGGTTCCTACCCACTAGATGTCAGTTACCACTCCCCCAATTATGACAACCAAACATGTCTCCCAGCATTGCCAAAGGTCCCCTGTGGAGCAAAATTGCCACTGGTTGAGGAACACTGGTGTAAGTGATGCATTGAAGGGGCAGAGCCTGAGACTCTAGGAGGCGTTAGGGTAGAGGAGGAAGAGCCTGTAGCCCCTCATCTGGGGAGTCCAAGCAAGAACCTGAAAACCAGACATTGTCTCCCCCAGCCTCCCAAGGCCCATGGACTGTGACTTTACAATACATCAGAGGGACAGAAGAAAAAGGCATAAGACAAACAAGGAATCTCCAGACCTGCTGATAAACCCACCTAGACTCAAAGTAAACAAGAGGTACTAGTAAACTCATCAGTCTTAGAGGTAAATGGATCAATGCTCTGAATTCAGGAAATAAATTATTAGAATTTATGCCATAAGTCATTGAGTATCCTGAGCACTTTATTCAATGCTCAGAAGGTATGAATATGCTTACGTAAAGACAAATCTTTGTCAGTCAGAGAGTCATGTCATATAAAAGCAAACTCTGGCCCTGACTGGTTTGGCTCAGTGGATAGAGCATCGGCCTGCTGACTCAAGGGTCCCAGATTCGATTCCAGTCAAGGGCATATACCTTGGTTGCAGGCACATCCCCAGTAGAAGGTGTGCAGGAGGCAGCTGATCGATGTTTCTCTCTCATCGATGTTTCTAACTTTCTATCCCTCTCCCTTCCTCTCTGTAAAAAAATCAATAAAATATATTTTTTTAAAAAAAGCAAACTCTGGACAGTGGCAAGGAGAGACTATTTTAAAGGATTATTACAAAAGGGGAAAAGGGACTGTTGCGATGGTGGTTGGAGCTTATTACAATGGTGAGGATGCTCCACTGTGAGATATGCAAGTGTCTCAAAAGGGGTTATTTTATAGAGATGAGTAAAGACTAGGAAGAACCAGTGTGCAGAGTGGGATGGACCAGGGGAGGTGGCACGATGGGACAGCGCAGGCTACTAGCAGGAGGGGCTCCAGGAGAGGCCCTACGCTGCATCAGGCTGAGGATAAGTCACAGGCAGGGGCCTGGAGAATGAAGCTGTAAGTATTACACTGCCTGAACTATTTTGCAAGGCTATCATAATCAAAACAGCACGGTACTGGCATAAAAATATACATAGATCAATGGAACAGAATAGAGAGCCCAGAGATAAACCCATGCCTATATGCAGTCAATTAATCCATAGCAAAGGAGGCAAAAATATAGAATGGAGTAAAGACAGTATAGTCAACAAATTGTTCTCGGAAAACTGGACAGATACATGCAAAAAAAGAAAAGAAACTAGACCACCTTCTTATACTATATACAAGAATAAATTCAAAATAGATTAAAAACAAAAAATGTATGGCCCAAAACCATAAAACTTCTAGAAGAAAACAGTGGCAGTAACTCTGAAATTGCTCTTAGTAATATTTTTTCTGATATATCTTAAGCAAGGAAAACAAAAGAAAAAATAAACAGATGGGACTACATCAAACTAAAAAGTTTTTGCACAGCAAAGGAAACCACAGACAAAATGAAAAAACAGACTGTTAAATGGAAGAAGATATTCACCAATGATACACCTGATAAGGGGTAAATATCCAAAATTTATTAATAACTCAAACATTTTGACACCAAAAAACAAACAATCCCATTAAAAAATGGGCAGAGGACCTGAAAAAGCATCTCTCCAAAGAGGGCATAGAGATGGCCAATACATAGATGAAAAGATGCTCACCGTCACTAATCCTCAGTAAATTGCAAATTAAAACCACAATGGCAACATTAGCAAGCACCTAGAAGGCAATGGTGAGAACAGGGGTTGAAGAGTTAACTCTACTCCAAAGAACAGAAGTGACAAGGAGCCAATACATCTTTAATAGGTGAGTGTTTCCTCTCACTCCCACCCCCTGTCTCTCGGGCTATTTTCCCATCCTTGGCTAAGATTCCAGTACATTCCCTCATAAGCTTTCCTGAACTTTCTCCAGCCCTTGCTGTCCCTGCAGGTTCATTTACTTGCCCTGCATGAGCACATGGTTTGGTAACACCAGACTCACTATTGCCTGAGGCATGGAGTTTTGTCTTTTAGAATGACAAGGTCAAAGCTGCCATCATCAGAACTCTGACTAATGAATAAATAACCTTTAACAATAAATAAACGTATTCCAGGATGAAAATGAATTTTTCTGACTAAGCAAGGAGGCTTTGGCAAGCCCTTAAGTTGGAAGTTACGACACCAGCTAATGAGCATCAGAAGTCCAAGCATGTCAGACTCTGAAGATTCTGGAAACAGAGGACAGCCTTGGCACGCTGCTGCCCAATGCTAGTTAGCCAACATTTTCCTAATGGTTCTCCCTCTGTGCTCCCTGTTCAGACCCATGGAGTTCATTTGAGTATGGGGAAAACTTACGGTCCAGCATTTTTAGGAAATTGAAATTCAGAAGTGTGAGAGGACCTAATCAAGGTATCAGAGTATAAAAATAATAACCACACACATATATAGTCCGCTATATATGTGCACAGACACTATTTTAAGGGCTTTATGTATATTAAGGTATTTAATCTCCACAACAGCCCTGTGAAGTAGGCATTATCATTACCAGTTTGTTATTGAAGAACCTGGAGCTTGATGAAAATAAGTAACTTGCTTAAGGTCACAGAACTAGAAACAGGCAGAGCAGGATTCATCCCAGTCACATTAACTCCGGAGCCTGCACTCTAAATGTCTGCTGCAAGGTTTTAAATCGGCATAAATTGGAGGCATGAGAGGTGAGGGTTGTCAGAGGATAGACAATGCAGAGGGCGAAAGAAGCGGAGCCACGAACCACAAATCACCCCTTGTCAGTTCAATCACATATTTTTTTTCAGCTACCATTCCTGTGCCCTGATAAGGAGAGAGAACAATGAACAAAACTCTGTTACTTACTTGACATTGACAGTGGAGTTGATGACTATTTAGAAGGTTGGCTTAACTGTCTGAGAGTACCTCCATGCACGGAGATTATACTCCTAGGTCAAGCCCCTAAACTGCCTTCAGGTAAATACTTACTTTTAAGGCAAAGTGTACAGATGTCCTCAATCAGATGACCTGAATGAACGCAGGTTATGTTTACTTAAACTTTAAAATTTCAATAAAACTTTATTCTTAAATTACAAATAAAAACTTGTTTGGCTTTTAAAATCACTTTTAAGATATTATATTAACTTTTTAAAGTCATATTATGTTAAACATTCTCAGCAACAAAGCTGTGCCATTTATGTGTCCAAAATAAAAGCTAAACAGCAAACTACAGAGCAGGATGGTTCAATGGATCACAGAGGGAGTGTGTGCCAGACACATTTCCAGCATAGAAAGAATGAACATCACAGACACGCTGGGAGATGAATTTTAAATTCTGTTTTTTACAGCTTGATTCCAGAAGTCAGTAAGAGGAAAATAAAAAAGATAAACAAGAGGGTGTTTTCAAAGTAACAAAGGCCAAGGTTGGCTCATGGTAGGAGTTAGAGGTATGCTCCCCTAAGGTAGTGGTTCTCAAACTTCCTAATGCCATGACCCTTTAATACAGTTCCTCATGTTGTGGTGACCCCCAATTTCATTGTTACAAATTGAACATAATTAAAGCATAGTGATTAATCACAAAAACAATATGTAATTATATGTGTGTTTTCTGATGGTCTTAGGCAACCCCTGTGAAAGGGTCGTTCCACCCCCAAAGGGTCGCAACCCACAGGTTGAGAACCACTGCCCTAAGGCAACCAACGAGGGGAAGGGTAGGGAGGATGAAGTGACATAGCACACGGGCCTGTTGGTCAACAATTACATGCTGGAAGTGATACCCGTCCTTTCCCAAGTCTGGGGCTGGGGGACTTCCCCTGACTGTAAGTAGTGGGGAAGATCCTTGGCATAGAGCAGCCCAAAGGAAATTGGCCAGCTACATGGGTCACTGCTAAGATGCAAATAGATGATTATCACATATGGTGTCCCCCCCCCATGTAGTGGAGAGTTTTGGTGGTCTACTCAGCAGCATCCCTTCTCCCTCTCCTCCTTACCTGATTTTATGTGGGAATCCTCCTCCTCCACATAACCTATGTGATGCAGGAGAAGCTGAATCCATCCCAGGACCCAGGATGGATACAAGCTGGACCAAGTTCATCAGAGCCCAGCCTTCCCTTATTGGAACACTTATTGGTTCAGGGATGGACATGGAACTTAAATGGCCCAAACTGAAGGGAAAGGATTACATAGAGGTCTGGAGAACTAACTCTCTCTCCCCCTCCCCTCTCCCTTTGCATCTGGCAGCCAATGTGCAAGTGTAAATGGTTTATTAAACAATCTGAATTACATGAGGCAAACAAAAACACAATGCACTTTTAACTTTCTTTAACTATTTGGCCAACTGTGTTTTGTCAAATTTCTTTTTGCGACTCTATTGTGAATCTAGGAGAGATCTCACAGTTTCTGATCACTTTTATTAGTAAGTCTTAGATTTCTAGGCAATCTAATCCAATTTATAGCCTGGCTTTTATGTACAATATAAAGGTCTGTTTCCTTCCCCCAGTCTCCAGCCAGACTTTTGTCTGAGAGCTCAGACTGGGAAGAGGCACCGTGTCTGCTTTTTGTTCCTCCTCTTCTAGCTTCTCTGCTTCTATCTCCATGAGTGTTAGGCTCTGGGGGAGGGAAAGGAAAAGGCAAATGTTTTTGTCTTTCTCTGGAAGTGCAGTAGCAATTCTTTGCACCAAACATCTGCTCTCCCCTGGTATACATGCATGAGTGTTCTGGAGAGCCTAAAGGGTCACTCTTAACATTCCCCTGAAGTGGGAGATGCAACTCCAACTTTACCTTTACTTCTTCTTCTTGCAGCCAATGAGCCCCTCCCCCATTTTCTACCCAATCTCTTCCTCTCTTCCCCTCACCCCATCTAAGTCTCTTGCTATTGGTTCAAAATATCTAATAGGCAACCCACTTAGGTAGATACCAACAATAGCTCAAACACAGTCACCTATCACAGTGTCTGCAGTAAACTTGGACACTCTCATGCTGAACAGTGATAATCTTATTTGCACCGAAGCTGTCCTCTTTCCCCGTCATCTCAGCTGGGTCTTCTCTCTGGAATTTTCCTCTCCGCTCAGATATGCTTAAGTGGCTAGTGGGAAAATAATGACTTTAAGGTTCTGTGTAGTGGACAGCACCTTAAAGTGGACATATAAAGCCTAGGTCATATTTGGAAAAGCAGAAATGGAAGAAGTATAAGGAAGGTAATTCTAAGCAAAAGGAAGAGAGTAGGTGAAGGGATGGGGTCTCATAGCCAAGATAATATAGGACACAAATGGGAGAAATTATTTTACAAAATGTGAAATACCTTGAATGTATAACTAAGATGTGGGGTCCATCCAAGCAATGCAGTGTTTTACACACATTTGTTTTGAAAGTAGGTTACTTATACTCTCTATTATTCTAGCATTCTGCATATAGGCAAACTATTGCTATATTTCAAGTTACACACAGTAGCTCAAAATACAATGTAGATTCTGTGATTCAAACCATACTTTAACAAGTGAGAGCTTCTAATTATGTCTATTCATGACAGGAAAAGACAACAGCCAAAGAGGTGCTGGATTTGGGATAAGGGAATCTGGTCTTGAGTCTCCTTTGACACTGACTATCTGTGTATTTTTAGAAAAATCATTAACTTTTCTGACCCTCAGTTTATTGTCTATAAAATGAGCATCAATACACCTTCATTACAGGGTTGACAGTATTAATTTTGACAACAGTCATAAACATGCTTTGTAAGCAGCAAGGTAGTAGCCAAGGTACAGTGTCAATGTGATTCCTGAATCCTTGACTCTGTTTTAGAAAGGTCATCCTAATTGATGCCAGCTTGATAAATGAGGTATAGGTCTACAGAGGCAGGGTTAAAACAGGCTGAAGTATTTATAAATCTAGTTTTCAGTTGGGCAAAGCATACTTTTGGCAGGTGATTCTCAGGGGAAGCTTTCAAGTGTCAAGTTCATGGACCCATGAACAGAACCGATAATTGAGGATAGTCAACTTTAGCTTAAAGTAGAATTGCTAAAATCCAGGAGAACATAAAAAAAGATTTTAATAAAACTTTTATGTAATACCTCTGTATTCTCTATATTTTCCCAGTCTCATAGTTCCATTAGAATACAGGTTTCTGCTTTATTTTGGAAGAGCACCAATAGTAAAACAATTATGTAGTCACCTTTCAGTGCAACCTAATTATAGTCTGCTTCCTGTGGTTCTGGTGGTCACAGGTTATAGATATTATTTACTCCAGCCATAACAGTTCCTGCCATTTCCCCACAGCTGTTCTTGAAGAACCTTACACAATCTGTTTTCTCTGCCCCAAATATATATTTCTTATCATGGGCACTTTATAAAGCCTCTTCTAGTATCTACTTGTCCCATCCCAATGACTCCCAATGTCCATCCTTGTATCTACTTATTTACAGGAAAACTTATACCTTTCCAGCCTCCAAGGATCAGCACACATCCTAGGCTCAACCAATCACCAGTTTCTATTTCATTGGCAACAGTGCTGATTTGGGGGTGGGGGGACGGTGGCATATGACTGAGCCTAGAGAATTAAGAAAGGATTGATTGACTATTGTATTCTCATTAAGGATTAAAGGGCTTATTTGTTTATTTTTATTTTCCATTCTCTATCTTGTTCACTAAGTATTTGTGGTATCACACATAGTTCTATTGAATTGAGGTTTCCTGAAACTAAGATGTATTTCTTCCTAAATATTGGAAAAATCATTCTGACAATCTTTTTGAACATTTTAATTCATTTTGGAGCTAAGTAGTTGAGAAATTGATTAAACATCTCTCCAAAAATTATCTAGCTATCTTTCTGTAGAATAAAATGCACTTATGCCTGGCATCTCTCCTCTAAAACCTGATAGCCTTATAAAGCACCATGAAAATAATACCAAACCAACTTAAGTCATCACAATAATTCATGTCTTTAAGAGCTGCCCTTAGCTTATAGACAGCTTTATGGTTTTTATAAGGTAGATTTTTAAAGAATGGCCATAGGTTGTTTAACACTAATTCAACTGAGCAGTGTCTATGTCTCCTGCACTTGAATCTGAGTGGGCCTCGGACATTTTCACACAAACGTGTTTGGTGGAAGTGATGCTAAATGACTTCTGAAGCTAATTAAATTCCATGCATCTTCATGGTGCTCTTGGGTTCTCATTATGAGGGAATCCAGCTGCTTTATAAAAACTCAGATGAGACTGAAATCATCATGCTGGAGAGACCAAGTATAAGCATTCCTGTTGACAATCACAGTGAACCTGGCCTTCAAGTTATCCAGCCCAAGCACCACATATCATGGAGCAAAGACAAACCATCCAGCTGTGTCTTATCTAAATTCCTACCCTACAGAATTTGTTTTTTCATAATAAAATTGCTTTGTACCACTAAGTTGTTTGTTATATAGCCTAGTAATAGAAAATTTTGCCTTTGTTCTTCTTTAAAAATAAAATTTATGGCCCAGCCCATGTGGCTCAGTGATTGAGCATCAATCCATGAACCAGGAGGTCATAATATGATTCCCCATCAGGACACATGCCCAGATTGCAGGCTCCATCCTCAGTAGGGGTCGTGCAAGAGGCTGCCAATCAGTGATTATTTCTCATCATTGATGTTTCTATCACTCTCTTCCTCTTCCTTCCTCTGTGAAATCAATAAAAATATTTTTTTAAAAAAAATAGATTTTAATATTTTTCTTAAATATGTGTCAGCTACTGTGTGTCTAAGTAGCCCAATTAAATAGGTTAGACCTTTACACTGCATCTCCTGTTTCTTACCCACTCTTTGGGTATCTCTCTATGCTGGGTAATTTCTTCTGCCCTATCTTCAAGTTTATAAATTCTCTCTTTAGCTAAGTTATGAAACCCATCCATTGTGCTTAAATTTCTATTTGGGTTTTATTTTGTAATCTGTACATCACTTTTTATAGTTTCCTATTCCCTACAGATATTTTCAAGTTTTCTTTTTTTAATATTTATTTACACATAACAATCACAGTTGTTTTATAGTCTCTGATAATTCCTAAATCTGCAGTCACAGTAGGGCTCTTCCTATTGTCTATTATTTTGCTGCCTCTCACTCATGTCTGAGTGCACACTTGTGCATTTGGTGTCTTTGAAAACCTGCTAGACATTCTATTTTAAAACTATGACAAGTACTTCTTTTAAGGAGGAGTTTTGCTTGCTTCTGACACACCAACATCTGAGATCTGAGAAGTTTTTCAGTCTAGACTGCCTCATTCTGTGTTTTATCCAGTTCTTTTTATTTATATCATTGGAGGTTTGGTTCAAGTGACTTAGCTCACCATTACCTAAAACATAAATTCAGGAGATGGTAGACTAATAAAGACCAAAGCTTCTCAAACTTCAAGATGCATACAAATCATGGACATCTTGTTAAGTGGTGGAATTGTCAACAGGACTGCAGATTCTGATTCAGCCGGTCTAGGGTGGGAGCAAAAATTCTGCACTTTTAACAAGCTGCAAGCTGCAAGGCAATGCTAACTTTAAATATCATGTGTAAAGCTGAATAGGAATATTGAGTGGAAGTTAGGAAAATTAAAACTCATGATAGAACACATTCTAAATGTATTTTTAAAACAATATACTACCCCAAATCAAACATATTTGAACTTTTTCTTTATAACATATTGGATATACAGGCATGTCTGAGAGTACCTGATGCAGTGGTAAGGTCTCAGTAGAGATGATTTACAAAGAGTGAGAGGTTTATAAGTTAAACAGAGAAAGACAACAGAGAATAGTATGATACCTGCCCCCTATATTACCTCCACAAACGGGTATCTAAGCCCTGTGGAGGGTTGGTCTGCAAATAAAAACTGTTTTCATAGGAAACAAAGTGAGACATAAGGATGTAGGTAGAAGGTCACTCAGTATCATCAGGCCTTGAAGCTCTGGAAGTTCTGGAAAACCAGCCTTTAACTCATCCCCAGTAACTGGTACCAAGTAGGCTTTCAAAAATACTTACTAAATGAATGATTTGCACAGTGGGTGGTCCTGACACAGAATAATATGAGTAAATTTTGAGCTGACAAGAAATACTTCCCCAAAATCATTAAAATAAATAAAGGTGCTTCGGGACACAAATGAAGATAAAAATGTAGTGAAATTTGAGCAATTATTAATACATATAAGTATAAATATACACATCTCAAGAAAGTATATCATATATATTCTTTTGATATATATGCATATATGTATATATGTATATGTACATATATGTATATATACCACACTTTTTATCATCTAGAGGCCATAATTTGCAAAATGAAGAGGAATTCATAACTAATAAAAATAGTAAAGTATATTGGAAAGTGTACAAGATTTTAAAGCAGATCTTTAAGGTTCAAATCCCTGCTCTGTCATCACTAACTGGTTTACTTAACTTCTTAAATTCCAGGGATTTTGTGAAGTTTAAGTATGAAAAACTTTACAAATCATTTGCCATGTCTAGATATCTCATGATAAATGTAAATGTATTTACTTTTCCCTTTCATCAGTATCAACAACTTTAAAAATGCATCTAAATCCCAAGTGACTGTTTTATCCAATTAAGGTGGTTATGACAGAAGATCCGGAATATTTGGACAAGAGATGCTTTCAAAACCACTATCCCATAAAAACTCAAAGCAGTAGAAATGTGAATCCTCTTTTCTTTGCTCCATTTTAAGAAAAGAGGTGCACCAGGCAGTGAACAATGATTTATCTGGTCACACTGTTTCACAGTTGAGGCAAACTGTGGGATAATTGACTAATAAATTTTGTTTTTATTTAATAACTGAGAGAAAAGATAATCCTTTCACATCCTCAAAGTAGGTCATTCTCAGATTCTTTTTAATATCAATGTGGCAAGCATAATTGATGAAAATTTTATTATATAGAGAAGACATAAATTCCAGAATATGAGTATAATTTTCCCCTATAGTCTCTTTCTGACCAGTTCAGGCATATTTATTAATAATCACTTGTGAAAACATAATTCACAGAGCAGATCTCCCTAGAACAATTGTGCATTAATTTATCTCAGTTGTACCACATGTTAGTGCTCATCCAGCATCCCCGGAAATAATTATTTAGCATCAACATGGTAACTTTAAAATCAGAATCCACTTTAAATACTAAATAATACACTTTCAAATTAGCCTCTCAAAATGCCCTCAATTGACGAAACTCTGCACTGAAAGAATATATATGTATATGAAATTGTTAATGTGAGCTTGAGAAAAATATATTTTATAGCACATACTCAGTTGAGTATGTAAATATTTGATAGGGGCAGAAACAGAAAGTTGTGAATCAGCTGTAATTGTAAGAAATATTAACCATGCTCTGTTAACCCTGATTGTTTTATTCTGATTAAAGAAGGCACATTCTAACCTTGCTGGCAGTTACACACAGGACCTGGGAGCTCACCTGGAAGTGCAGCCCATCCTCCCCATCAGGGAGCTGCCCATTATCATGGGAAGATTAACAACCTTGTTGCAGAAACCAGAATCACCAGCCCTTTGAAGACCCCAGCCCTTTTGCATATCACTAACCCTTTGAAGATCCCTAGCCCTTGTATCCCAGCAGGCATTGCAAAACTCCAACCCCCATTTCCTGTAAACTGCCCATTTGGCATAGTCTTTTGCCTACTTTCCCATGTAATCTTTGTTCCTCTACCCAATATAAGCAGCTGGCTCATGGTGGGGTGCAGA
Organism: Myotis daubentonii; assembly: GCF_963259705.1. Taxonomy (NCBI): domain Eukaryota; kingdom Metazoa; phylum Chordata; class Mammalia; order Chiroptera; family Vespertilionidae; genus Myotis; species Myotis daubentonii. The sequence goes on along the minus strand of NC_081846.1, from coordinate 28,943,397 downwards.
GCAGATTTTTGTGGATGACCAGCTGCTCTCCCGTACTGCAGGTAGTACTGGAATAAACTCTATGATTCAACCCTGTCTCTGCTTAATTGGCTCAAGTAGTGACAGGCAGCATGAAGCCATTGATTGGCCAGTTACATATTGACAGGTCCAGGATGTCCATAAGGGAGGGACAGTTTAGTAGAAAAAGGTGCTTATCTTGAAGTGCAAACACTGTATAGATCTCTTAGGCTGATGTGAAGGGGCTTTTGGCAGGGATGGGGGCACTTTAGTCCTCTAAGCCCCTTAGCATTCTGGTCTGCAAATATATTTTCTTTCTATTTATCTTCTTTTTTTTCTCATTTATCATGGTCAATGATATCTTTACTTCCCTTTTACCCTGTTCAATTTTATAATTACACTAGAGGCCTGATGCACGAAATTTGTACAAGAGTAGGCCTTCCTTCCCCCAGCTGCTGGCACCGGCTTCCTTCCCTCTGGCACCCGGAATCCGGGCTTCCCTCACAGCGTGGCATCATCTAAAAGGTCGTCTGGAAGGACGTCTGCTTTAATTAGCATATTATGCTTTTATTATTATAGATAAAGTATTTGTCTGCATGTGTGTGTTACTGTGTGCATATGAGTTTGACATTTCCTATGAAGAAATGCTAACTTTTGGTGCAAAATGGTCCATGCAGAATTATGGCAGAAATATAAACAAGGGTGAATCCGTTGCTCAAACTGGAGACTTTCATCAGAAACTCCAAGCACAGGAGAACAATTTTCCACCAGGGCTCTGTCACGGCCCATTGGTCACACCAGGCTGTATTTAAAAATCGTACTATTTTTCATCTTCCTTATTTTAAAACTAAAGACATCAACCCAGATAAAATTATCTTTCCTGCTGGTTGATTTCTCAATAATATACACAAGTGGCTAAAGGTTTATCAAAAGAGATTGCTAAAGTAATTTAGGGCAGCTTCCTTCAAGAAATACATTTCCACATGGTAACACATTTGTCATTGTGCTTTCAATAGAGTTAATATCAAAATTGCATTTAAAATTAAAGCTTTACACTTGTCAAGCTAATTTTGAAAAGAAAACAAGACACCTCAAACTGGAAGTCCCTTTGAGTTTACCAAGCCCTCCTTTAACCTATTTCCAAAGCAATTCAGTCACCAATGGATTTCATGTAACCCACTTACATCTTCTCCTTTGACTGTAATGTATAAAACAGGGTAAAAAACTGCCATTCTCTGGAGCACTATCTCCATATGTTGAGATTCTGCTTCCTGGCAATTGTCAACAGTTTGGCTCAAATAAACTCACAAAAATTCTTTACAGGTTTTAATGTTTTTTTTTTTACATTAACATTACAGATGCAGCTATAGATAGAGATAGAGATAGACATAGACATAGATATATAGAGGTATATTCATATTCTCCTATTTCTATTTTTCTCCTTCAAACCAAATCTAAAAATACCTTATATATGTTTAAAAGATAGCCTGAAACAAGGTGTGTACATATAGCCAATGCATAAAAAATTTTATTAATACTAAATTAGAATTGAGCATTAGCCCAAATACTTAAAAAACAAACACACAAACAAAAAACAGCTGATGCTATTTTAAACACGGGCCACCTGCTTTTCCCAAGGGAGTCAGTAAAACCTGAGCTTGTGGCTGAAAAGCACATCTGAGAAGGGAAGGCTCGGGGCTGCAGTGCGGGCACACGGCAGCCAGAAAGACAGAGGAGCTGCCCTTGCCCACGTCAAGAAGGGCAGTTCATGCAAGATCATCTCTTCCATCACACAAGACAGCCCTGATTCCAACCTTGAAATGGCACATTCTCAATGGAGAAAGAGAGGGTCAAGAACACTTATTAGCTGCCAACTCTTCCACAGGCCTTGTGAGCTGGTTTTTCTTCTCGTGTATAACCGATTTCATTGTTATTGTACTTCCATTTTATAGGTACAGGTATTGTATTTCCATTTTATAGGACTACAAGTTAAGCACTGTCTTAATCCAAAGTCCGAGCTCTTTATCACATACCATGTGAAGTGGGTTTTCTCTCCCAGGATCATATACTGACTCCAAGCTCATCAGCCTTTGTGTGGATCTTGCCATCTGCCCTCAGCAGAAGGAAGACACCAGTCTGTAGTGGGGGGAATGGGCCACCATCAGGGATTTGTTTGAAGACAAGCCCAGACAAAAAATGTCTCACCTTGCACAGTTACAGCAATATTTTAGGTTGAACCACATAAAATTAGTTTTCTTAAGATTAAAATTTGTGAAATTTAACAATTTCATATAATTCAGCCTAATTATTTGCTCAGGGTAATAACCCAAGAGTTAATAACTGCACCTGCTACTCTAGTTTCTGTTGGAGATGTTCCGGCCTAGAAAAAAAGTGCACATCTCCTTTTGCCTCAGGCATACATAGAAGACAAGTCTCCTCTTGCCTGGGGAAAATACCCAGCATCACCCTCCACTACAGGAAGTGCATTCCTTCAGGAAAATAGGGGAAAACCACATCTGCATTGAGCAAAAGTGCAGGCATTACCCCTTCAAACTGCCATCTCCATAATTAAAGACAAGAGAGTGTGTCTGATATAGGCCTACAAATAAAGTATCTATATGCAGAAAAATACTAAAGCAGGAGTCACATCTCAAAGGATTCAAGAGGATCATCATACATTTGGCATAAACCCACGCCAAAAACGATACAGGTCAATGCACTGGAAGGGCCAAGGGGAAGTGTACCTATGATTGTGTCTACAGAGGGCCACTGGCTTCTTTGATTGACACTATGAATAATTAAAATTCAAATCTGAGGACATTTGTCAACTCTTCCAATATGTAAGAATCACTGAAATTTTAATAGAACCATCAGAACACCCTAGGGAATATGTCTAACTTTCATATATTTTTTTAAGTATTTGACAAATTCCCTTTAATTTTTCTAATTATCTTCTCAAATACTGAAAGGGGATTCTAGGAAGAATTTTGAAATTCCTCTTAGTGATATTTGAATCTTCTTGTCAACAGTGATTTTGATGGCTGTACAGGCTGGACAGGTTTTTACTCAGAACACAGATTTGCAAAGGAGGGAAACTACTGAAAATATGGGAAGATTCAGAGCCAAGACTAGTTGTTTATTAAAATGAACCAATTTTTATTCACATGCCTGAATCCATAAGAATTCATGCAAGATAAGCTGAAAATACTGACTGCATTTATTTTACTCCCTTTCAGTTTCCTGGGAGAAGGTGAATTGGAAGGTGTTTTTTTTTATGTCTACTGTAGAGATATCCGAAGCCATCGTCATTAATGAGAAAATGTGCATTGAATGTACAAATTCTTTCTCAATTCTTTTTTTTTATTATATGTAATGTATTTATTAATTATTTATAAAAAATTAGAATTTAGATGTATTATTCATATTTTTACATTAGAACAATAACCTTTTTATTTTCAAATAACTATAAATTACTTATATAAATCAACATACACAAAAATAATATAGACATCTCATGTATCCTTCACTTAGTTTCTTCCAATGGTAATTGCAAGACCTTAGTGCAATATTACAGCCAGGATATTGACATTAATAGAATCCACATCTTATTTCAGCTTCCCTATATTAATAATACTTGTTTGTATGCATATATGTATGTGTTTCTCAATTCTTAAATTCTTTAATTTCAAATCATTAAGCAGTGTCCACAAATAATATTAGCTACCGATTAATTGTGTCTGATATATCGGGCTCTTTATGTATTTCTTAAACTATTTAAAGCTACCATACTGCCCTGCTGGTGTTGCTCAATGATTGAGCATTGACCTGTGAACCAGGAGGTCATGGTGCAATTCCCAGTCAGGGCACATGCTCAAGGTTGCTGGCTTAATCCTCAGTAGGAGTCAGCTGATCAATGATTCTCTCTCATTGTTGATCTTTCTCTCCCTCTCCCTTTCTCTCTGAAATCAATAAAAATATATTTTTTTAAAATATAAATCCCATACTATTATTAGTCCCATTTTATAGCTGAGTCAAGGGGTGTTTGAATTATCAAGGTACCACAACCTAGAAGTGGTTGAGATATTAAAACAGGTATTCCAATTCCCGAGTCTATATTTTTAAAGACAAATTTCTGTCACGCCTGAGTGGCTATCAGGACAGGCACTCCCCCCTCAAATAAAGATCATTATGACAACATAATGGCAATGAAGCATCCACTGACACCCTCCCTCCAATTGTTCCAGGAAATGGCTACCACAGAAAACCTCCCACCTACAACAGTGAGCAATCCTTTATTTTTTTTTTTAATGCCTCAAACTGCTTGCTGCCCCCTTGCTGCCAACCAAGGGCTGCCAAATGTACCTGAAGACCAAGTAGAAAGTCGCTCAATTTCCACCTGAATAGAACACTTGGCAAGTGGAGACTATCTCAATATTGCATCTTTTTACTCTATGAAATTGACTCACTTTAACACTTTGAACACCTGCTGCAATGAGAGTGACAGCCAATGGTCTCCCTTGACACATTTATAAATAAGTAGTCTTTAGTAATTTGGTTCCAGATTTACTTTTTATATTTAATAACCAAACACAAATCAGTTTGACCCTTTTGATTTACAGTTGTTAAAATAATAAAATTTAAAGTGCCCACAATTCTTAGATTCTTAATCCACTAGAATTATAATAAACTTTATTCAAACATAAAAACAAATCCATGTCACACTCTGATCAAATATTAATATTAAAAGACATCATTAAACGTTGGATTCCAGATGGATTGAGTCATTATAAAATAACTAAGTATAAAATGGATTTCAGCAAAGAAATCTATAGAGAGAAATAGAGCTATTTCTTCCTTACTGGTCTGTGTCCTCAGAAATAGATGGAAAATGTCTCCACAGTGCTTCAGGTATAATGAGATATGTCATTTGCCCCAGATATGGCAAGATGGTCCTAAACTTTAAGCCATACCACTGAGCATTGTTATATATCCTCACATAACCCTGACTGAAAAGGACATGAAGTTTACTCTTTATACCTTTCATTTGTAGCTATTAAGAAACAAGAAAGAATGTTTCTGCCAAAAGATAAATACTGCCACCTACTGAGATAAGAGAATCAATAAAAGCATAAAGCCTGTGAGCTCATTTGTTTTTAAAACACAGCAACATTTTCTAGTTTTCATTGCTACTGGTAAGAGCAGTAAAAAGTGTGTTCTTCATTGCTCAGAAGGAAACACAGATATCTAATGTATTGCAGTAGTTATCTGATGAAGATCCCACAGACCCAAAAAAGTAGTAGCAGAGGCAACTTAGTTCAAAGAGGTGCATCCAACATTTCCCAAAAAGTAAAATCAGCATCTGTCCTTGTCTTCATTGCACTTACAATCTATAATAATAAAAGCATAGCCCTAACCAGTTTGGCTCAGTGGATAGAGCGTCGGCCTGCAAACTAAAAGGTCCCAGGTTCAATTCCAGTCAAGGGCATGTACCTTGGTTGCGGGCACATCCCCAGTGGGAGGTGTGCAGGAGGCAGCTGATCAATGTTTCTAACTCTCTATCCCTCTCCCTTCCTCTCTGTAAAAAATCAATAAAATATATTTTAAAAAAAATAAAATAAAATAAAAGCATAATATGCTAATTAGACCAGACAACCTTCCTGACATCCATCCAGACAACCTTCCGGATGAAGCCAGGGCTGCAAGGGAAGTCCGGGTCCCGGGTGCCAGAGGGAAGCAAGTGTCAGCATCCGGGGGAAGGAAGGCCTACTCTTGCAAGAATTTTGTGCATCAGGGCTTCTAGTTTCTATATAACTGCTCTAGGGTTCCCATCTCCTGCATGCCCACAAATCATCATAAACTCATTAAGATCTAGGTAATAGAACCTGAAAATCCAAACTTAAGAGAAAAATTTAGAGAGAAAATGATGGTTTGGCCTTGATGTGCAGAATTCAAAAAGCACCCCCCCACACACAACTTTATCAACTATCCTCCATATTTTAAGCCAGTGATTTTCAACTTGCCACAGGAAGTTTTAAAACATGCAATACCTGGGAGAACCAAGATGGTAGCATAAGGTACAGACCTGTGCATGCTGCCTCCCACAACAACATTGAAACTACCAACTATAAGACAAACAGCTATCATTCAGAACCATGGGAAAGCTGGCCCAGTGGAAGTTCTACAACTGGAAGAAAGAAGGAAGCGCATTGAGACTGAGTAAGATGTGCAGAGGCGCCAAGAACAGAGGTACGGAGTCACGCGCCAAGCGGGCTGCAACTGGATGCGCGTTTTTTTCAATCAGAAGGGGTTACAAACTCTTGAATCCACTGAGCTTGTTTGGGGTTGGATTCTGAGCTCCCAGACCCCTATGGGGAGAGATGGGACGGCCTTGCAGCCGGTCAGAAAGCGAGGATGGCTCTCTCGCGGAGCTGCTCGCTGGCACTCAGGGACGTGGAGACGCGGAGTAGCGGAGAGGAGAGGAGTCACGGAGATGCCATTGCTGTTTGCTCCGCCTTGGTGATCCCCTGAGACCCCGCCCTACTCAATTTGCATCCCCACCCAAGCTCTGCCAGTGGCACAAAAGGAACCACCTGCGCTTTTGCAGCTTAACCCAACAAACCGCAGATTTCAACTCTTCACATCCACAAGGGACACACTCAAGAAGCAGAATCAGGTTTGGAGGAAGCCGTAGCTGGACTCGGCTGGGCCAGTGACATGGAACCGCTGTACCAGCAAACACACAAGCAGGTCCACCAGATCCATTCTCACATGGGACGCCGGGAGACGGCAGACAAGCAGTCTGTGCAGTTAGTAGAAAATGAAATCCAAGCAAGCATACCAGATATTCAACCAGCAAGAATGCCTGGAGATTTTGTCCAGCAAGGAGCCACCCAACAAAAGACAGAATGCCAAACTTCGTGTTGACCAGTTAAAGTATGATGTCCAGCACCTGTAGACTGCTCTCAGAAACTTCCAGCATCGGCGATATGCAAGGGAGCAGCAGGAGAGACAGCGAGAGGAGCTTCTGTCTCACACCTTCACCCCCAACGTGGGATGCGGTGCCCCCTGTGAGGCTGCGATGGCCTCTGTGAGGCTGTGACGGCCCCCGTGAGGCTGCAGCAGCCCCTGTGAGGCTGAGACGGTCCCTGTGAGGCTGAGACGGTCCCTGTGAGGCTGAGACGGCCCCTGTGAGGCTGAGACGACCCCTGGGAAGCCGGTGGAACCGTGCGAGCCGCCCAGACGGCTTCATCAATGGCCCGCGAACCAGAGCACAGCCCCACGCACAACTATCACCTGAAGGGCAAGAGGGGGAGAGCAGCGGTAGTGTTGCTTTCTCCTCACTTTTGGTAGTGATATCCTCATTTTAAACATAAAAGGACACATTATTTTAAAAAGGCGTTACGTGTCTCTGTACCCTTTCTGAGTAGAGCGTGAACAAGTCATGAGAGAACTTTCCGAACACAGGGACACGTTGCGGATGGAAATAACTACATTTTCCATGTGTATGACCTTTGACCCGGCAACAAAAAGCGTATACCTATGGATGAGGACAGTGGGGGGGTAAGGGCAGAAGGTGGGGTGGGAACTGGGTGGATGGGGAGCTATGGGGGGAGAAAAGGAGAACAACTGTAATAATCTGAACAATAAAGATTTATTTAAAAGAAAAAAACATGCAATACCTGATTATTTAGTTGGAGGCATTGACCTCTTTTTCCTTAGATTGTCAAATAAAAAAAAATGACAAGAGTCAACACAACAATAGCCTCCTAGTATAAATGAATCAAATTATGCCTATTTTTTGGTCAGATCAGCAAAACATATATTTTTTTGGTATAGTGCAGAATTTTAGTAATTAGTTTGTGTGCCAGATGAAAAAGGCTGAAAATCACTGTTCTAAGCCAATATCCATCCTGGGATTTCTTATAAAAACCAGGATATTTCAGAGGGTAGATGTAAGAGAGTAGTAAAAAGTGTTAGCAAAAGACTCCAAGTCATGCCAACTCGAAGGTGAAGTCTTCTAGATATTATAATGATTGATCTCCACTGGGTTTACCCTAAAATGGCAGGGTAGCCGTCATAGTGACCTTCCTGAATAGAGGCTACCCTTGCACAACCAAAGTAACATTGGAAAGCATCAAACCATGAATTCTTCAGAGAAAACTTTTTTGAGAACTTCTGGGTCTTATAATTTGAAAAGCATCAATTACCAACTGGATCTTCCCTTTCTGGGTCAGATTTTTTGCCAAAATAAGCGAGTGTTTTCCTATCAAGGTTCACTTTTTTCGTTGTACAGGTTTTATTTTTCATTTCCAAGATGTCAATTGCATTGGTTATCATACCAAACATCAAAACCTAACTAGTGGTGTCAAAAATATACTCAACACTAACAAAAGTAAAGAAACCCCTGTACTGGCCCATGCAGCTCAGTTGGTTGTGTGTCATCCCATGCACCAAGAGGTCACTGTTTCAATTCCTGGTCAGGGCACATAACCAGGTTTGGCTTTGCTCTCAAGTAGGGAGTGTGCAGGAGGCAGCAGATCAATGTATCTCTCTCTCATGGATGTTTCATTCTCTCCCTCTTTTTTCCTCTCTCTCTAAAAAATCAATTAAAAACATATAAAAAAGAAAAACTTCCAGCCCTAACTTGTTTGGCTCAGTGGATAGAACGTCAGCCTGCAGACTGAAGGGCCCCAGGTTTGATTCTGGTCAAGGGCATATACCTTGGTTGCAGGCACATCCCCAGTAGAGGGTGTGCAGAAGGCAGCTGAATCAATGTTTCTCTCTCATTGATGTTTCTAACTCTCTATTCCTCTCCCTTCCTCTCTGTAAAAAAAAAATCAATAAAATATATTTTTAAAAAAAAAACAAAAAACTTCCATAGCTTACTTGTCCACTAAAAAACTAATTACATTGCTTGTAAACATAGCTCTTGGCTTAGAGTCTCAGAAACAATAAATGATTGTTGAAAGATATAATCCAACTTTAAATATATCCAATGAGCTAACACCAATATCTTTATAGCTTCTGTCTTTTTCTCAATGAAAAAATATATGAGTATTTACATATGAGTATTAGCATGATAACTAATGCAATTGGTATCTTGGAAATGAGAAATAAAACCTGTACAATGCTGGGAAAATTGATCACTTGCCTTGGATTTAACAAACTGCATTTAAAAATGCAATCCTTTGTAATAAATAATGACCATTCAAGAAATATCCAGAGTCAGGAATACAGTTACATAAATCAGAGAGGAAAAAATCCCTATAGTGTTATTGTTTAAGTATATTCATCGAATAAAGCATCAATTTCATAAACAAAATTAACTCAATTCACTGGCTCTGTGGTCTCCTTTCCTGTACATTTTCTGATGCTTTTGTTTCAGATTCTTCATTTTATATGTCTTTATATTAAGGTTAGGCCATTTTATTAAGCAATTACTAGTACACATTTTAATATAGGGGGGCCCTGTTTTATAAACTTACATCTTTGTCTTTGCTCCCATTGTCTTAGAAGGAGTGTTTGTCTTGGAAAGAGCGGTTCCCAACACCTGCATTTGTGAAATGAATTCCGTGGTGATAATGGGTGGGGCCCCCTCTTACTGTGGCTATTGTTACAGGGTAGAAAAACTTCCAGTTTCAAATGAACAGCTTGCTTTTATAACCTCACACAGGTCTTTCTAGTACTGAATGCAGCTCCTAAATCATTATTGTATCTACCTTTTCACTATCTATGTTGTTATATGAACAATAAGAATCTGAGCATTTGTTTCTTTATATCTCCAAAAGCTATTCTTTTTTGCTTTTTTATTTAGTGTCTGTGATGTTTACAAGAAATATTTCTAATCTGTTACAATATAATGGCTGGGATAAGAGTGAATTTGTAGTTATCAGGCCATTTGGAACTGGGACTGGATTACAAAATAATGATATGCACAACAAAGATACAAAAATTAAACTCTTATTAATTGGAATAAAGCACCATGCATCATGATGTTTATTTTTAAGATGTATTTATTCAAGGGATTCAAAAGGAATTCAGACCAAAGGAAAAACCAAACATGACAGTCCATAACCAAGTGGGAAAACTCATAGGCAGCACATCACCATTTAATAGCTTCATTGGGCTATTGGTAGGACACAGCCTTTCTAGGTTTGAGTTCATGTCCGGCCATCTATTGGCCAAATGATCTTGGGCAAACCACCCTCCCGTTCCCAGGCATGTTTTATCGGCTCTAAATTAAGGCTATAGTAATTCCTACTTTATTTCTCTTACCAAATGAACTAATTTATGCAAGTCTTGTAAATGTTTGGATATATTTTTCTTTGTATTTTAGAAAGAAATTATCTGATAGGGCAAAGAAAGCCAAGGTAAATAACTAGAAGATTGGGGGTTTTTGTGTGAAAAGGGAATAATTAAATTATAGATGATAGATTAAAATGGCAATAAAACTGGCTAGCTAAAATTTGTTTTTTAACTAAGGAAAATGTTTATGATTTGGTGGGCAGATAGAGAAAAATAAAGGGGGAAAGTGATAGATAATTCCATTGTTAGCAGAGCTAGAACTGCTAAAATGATGGGGCAAATAGAAATTGGAGAGGCAGCAAGCTCTCTCCTGGACTTGATGAGATAAAAAGAGATGGCAAGATACTAAAACTAAGAAAATGGTGTCAATCATCTGGCAACTGAGAAGGACACCCAGGACAGATGCCAACAAGGAGGGCAGAGGGAAAGCCCCCAAATCCCAGGTGCTTGAGTCATCTGGCCACTGAATAGAAAACTTTGGTACTAACCTTGTTCTAATTATGTTTTTTGTTACTTGTAGCCCAAACCATCCTCACCCAGATAACAGTGAAGCTGAATTAAACAAAACCAAAAATTAATCTTGTAAGATAACTAAAAATGATTATAGATATTTTGTCAGGTTACAATTCCTTGTGTTTGAGGAGTATGTCTTTAAATATCTTAATTGCATTTTTTTCCCCCTTCGAATATCATCCCTTTGGAGATCCAAAAAGGTAAATTATTTTAAGAGTAACAGCAGCAGTGGGAAACACATAAAATAGTAAATTCTGTCAGAATGGCTATCATCAACAAATCAACAAACAACAAGTGTTGGAGAGGATGTGGAGAAAAAGGAACCCTTCTGCACTGCTGGTGGGAATGCAGACTGGCGCATCCACTGTGGAGAACAGTATGGAGCTATCTCAAAAAACTAAAAATGGAACTCCCATTTGGCCCAGTGATCCCACTACTAGGAATATATCCCAAGAAACCAGAAACGCCAATCAGAAAGGATATATGCACCCCTATGTTCATAGCAGCACAATTCACCATAGCTAAGATTTGGAAACAGCCTAAGTGCCCATCAGCAGATGAGTGGATTAGAAAACTGTGGTACATATACACAATGGAATACTACGTTGCGGTAAAAAAAAAAAAAAAAAAAAGGAACTCTTGCCTTTTGCAACAGCATGGATGGAACTGGAGAGCATTATGCTAAGTGAAATAAGCCAGTCAGAGAAAGATAAATACCACATGATCTCACTCATTTGTGGATTATAGAGAACAACATAGACTGATGAAAAGGGACAGATCCAAAGACTGAGAAACAGCGGTCAGGCTATCAATTCCCAGAAGGAAAGTAGGGGAGGGTGGGGGTAAGGGGAAGAGGTCAACTGAAGGACTTGTATACGTGTATATAAGCCAAACCAATGGACATGAACAACAGGGGGATGGGAGCATGAGTGTGCAGGGCGGGGGGGGGGGGGGCGTTAATGGGGGGGATGAGGACACATTTGTAATACCTTAACTAATAATAATAAAAAATTTTTTAAAAAGAATCTAAAAAATATAAATAAAATAAAATATTAAATTCACTTATAATCTTAATTAAAAGATGATGGGTGTGTTTTTACATGACAATGTAAGATTTACAGGTGTAAAAAAGCATTGTTCAGTTAAAAAAGCATGTATTTTATCTTTAAATCAGGCATTATGTTTAATCACAAGCTACTGCAGTTTTATGAGTTGTTAGAAAAGATATTTCATTTTTATGATGATCTACTTTCATAAAATCCTATATGAAGTCTAAATATATGGAGATGGATTAGACCATAATCATCTATAGTGATCATCTCCTCACATCCCAGCTCCTCCATTCAACAGGGGACCTTTAAAAGAAAAATTTCCCCAGGGCGCTTAAATTTTAATTTCATTGATAAAAACTCAATTTACAATTCTCCCTAAGATACCTATAATACATGAAATTAGTTATATTTCAACCATAATTTATGAGTAAATAACACTGTACTCCTTTCAAAAATGTGAAAATTTTGCCTATGTACGAAACACAATTTTTAAAAAGATGACTGCTAACTATTGAGCATACAAATAATGGCAAACATTTACCACCATGCTTACTAGGTGCTGGGTATTCCTACAATCAAGAACTAGTATTATCACCACTTTCCAGATAGGAAAACTGAGACAGAGTGGTGAGGTAATTTGCCAACAATTAAGAGTTTGAAAACAGAATATACATCCAGGCAATCTGACTCGAGACCCCATGCGTACTTCATGAAATCCTACAATACTCCAGAGGAAAATAAAGTGGGTATAGGCAGTGTAAGTGCCTGACAATAAGCTTTCTTATTCTAAGTGCATGACATTAAGCTTTGCATTGTCCAGGCATCCATTTCCAAGACATCCATCTGGAATAAACATCACCAGCTGCTTGACCCAGCTACTAGCGGCTAGCCTAACAGCTAGGTAAGGAGCCAGGCCTCTCCCACCCATGAGGTTTCCCATTTGGGGCAACCTGGATAACTGACTGGTTGAGTAACCCCATTTTTCCTTTCCATGCACTAATTCCATGCTTCTGCTTTAAATTCACCAATAGTGAACGCACAAACCCCAGGCACCCCACCCTTGCCCCTAATAAGGGGAGATGCCCTAGCCTGCACACCCTCCCTCCTCCTCCCTGATGGCTGTTGCTGAGGTGCATCTTGCAACCATAATAAGAGCAACAAGGGCCAGACCAGCCACATTGGCTCCAGGTGCGGAAATGCCTTTGACATTGCCACTAGCAGAACATGCCCCATGAGTGCCTCCTAGCCAATAGCATCACTACCCATAGGCTGAGAACCAACAGGAAACTGTATATTATAGTTTTTTCTTATAATCTTAAGTATTTAAACACTTATTTTTCAGTAGGTTAGGATATCTGGAAACCTTCATAAATATTGTATAAAGAAAAAAATTCTTCAGTACATAAAAATTAGAGGAACAAGCCATTATTCTGGCCAAGGGCTTCCTACACCTAAATTGTTCCATGAGACATAGGATGCTCTCCGTAACCACACTCTGGCGGACTCTTTGGAGTGATGAAACAAAACGGTACCACCACTTTCCCAGAGTCATCAAAGGCACGGAGGACGACTCAGTGTCTGCCACTTCTTTAGAGTTTTAAAAGTAGCAAAATGTTCATCTATTTTCCTTTAACTCAAGCTCTCCTTGTCTTCACCATCTCTGAACCACCTCCTCCTGGCAACTGCATGGAAATTTTATTTACTTTATGTTGCGTTTATTTTTTCTTCTTGAGGGTTAAACATCCATAGACAATCTGAAAGGTAATTCTCACCCAAAACCTTCCTACTCATAGATTTGACACTCTTCTCCCATAACTAAGCCTTGTTCACCTGAGAACACAGTGTTCAATCTCTGAGTCCAGCTTCACTGCCTGATATCTGGATGTCCTTGACTCACCTTCCTCCTGCCAAAGTCAGGACTGTTATCTGCCAGGAGGATGAAATGAGATGATCCATATACTTGGTTGGGCAATATCTGGCACACAGTAAGCCACAATGCCCGCTATTTTTATTACTCAGAAAATCATTCTATAAGATTCTCTTGCTCTGGATTCAGGCATCACTGGTTTTATCCTCTGTTTTTTCTTTTACCGTTAATTTAAAATAGGTATTGAGATACTTTTACATAAAACACCCTTTATAAAACATTTTTAGTGTTTCAGCTGCAATCATGTTGGAGTTTGATTATTTTCCCTGGTACGGTGATTGTTTTCCATCCATACTTCATATTCAATAGTCTGAATATCTATTCATTTTACTGTTCCTTATAAGCAAACCTGCCTCCATATTTTCATTCCACTATGAATCCAGATTACATCTGCTACTAAATGAGATCCATTTTAGTTACCCTGTATGCTGCCTTAATATTATTTGGTGTAGGCCTCAACATTTTGGGGGGGGGGATGGGAATATATTCTTGAATGTGAAAAAAGAGCAACCTTCTATTCCAAGGCTACCTTTCTCATTCTTAGCTAAAAAAAAGTAAAATAACTAACTAAATAATGAAACTTCTAATCACATTCTTAACATATACGTCCCCCTAAAAACACATCCTAAATATCTTTGTACAATTCACAAAAAATTTCTCTGAATATTTTATTCAACAGAAATTAAAGTAATAACCTTCACAGTAGAATCTAGGAGACATGCTGTGAAATTGCTCTGGTTTCATTTATCAGTCTCATGATGCTATTAAAAAATAAAACAAAAATTGAAATAACCAGCAACACTTTCCAAACAGTAGGCTGTTTCCTGTCATCTCCATTTAAAAATATCAAGAAATGATATCTCTTCATCAGTTTTAATAGTCATATCTGTGAAGCGAAGGACAGTGTATCAATAGGTGACTTGTGGGAAAAGAGAAAACATGAAATATCAAAGCAGCGTGCCAGCCATCTGCGATGCTCGGCTCCTGCTCCCATCGCTAGCGAGTGTGCTCATCGGCAGCTTCTGCAGTCAGTGCCATATCCTACAGGTATTATCCTTGCTGCCTATGAAGACACATTTCACAAGGTTATTTTTTCTTTATTTCACTCCCTTCACCCTCTTTTTTTACAAGTTGACATTTTCTGGGTCACTATCAATTATCAATGAGCTAAATGTACAAGTATCTCAGGGCCCAGCTGCCAAGTCCCTGAGATGCTCAGCTCAGGTGTTTCTGGACTGGGAATTTTTTTCTTTTTCTTTCTTTTCTTTAATTTTGCATGATTCTGTCAGTCCTAAATCGTGCAAGTTCACGTCCTACTCACAGCAGCAAATTCATGGTATGTTAAACTTGGAGGGGACCTGAGATGTCAGCCATCTCCTCTGCTCTTCCCGCTGCTCTCCCTCAAGCATCGCCACCAGGTAGAACTGCAGTGAACTTGAACATTCCCGGGTTTGGGTGTCAGCGTGTAAGACAGTACATTCCATTTTAGTGCAGATCAAAATGTCCACAGGTGTTTCTCACCATGAGTCAACGTGAACTTTGCATCCTTCCTACACTCCCCCCATGACAACACTCTTCCGAAGTGGCCTTGAAGCCCCCCTCCCCGAGGGTCGCCTTTCACATTCCTCTATGGAAAGGACCATCTTGGCGTGGCTTCCTTCCAAGGCCAGGCATATAACGTCAGCACAAGAAGTGTGGGGCTGCATGGATTGGCAAAGACTGCGGACACTGCACGTTCCACCAAAAGCACCCTATGTCCTCAAAATGCAGTGATCACGCTGGCCAATTCCCTTCCAGTTTGTGCTTCTAAACCTACCAGGCATTCCATTAAAAACGCATGGTGGACACTGGAGTCAGCCATGAAAATGGGGGGGGGGGCAATTCAAACAAAGTGGGCTGTGGGCAAGACAAGCGTGTCACCCCCGTTCTAACAAGCTCTGCTGTCCAGTTGGCTTTGGGATGCACTAAATAAATCAAGAATATATTTAAAGAAGCTCAGGAATCTAAATGCCAGCACTAAAAGAAGGCACAGACAATGAATATTCCTCCCCATGCTCTCCAGGGTCTTTGGGAAAACTGATGAGGAATGAGGTATGCAGTGCTGGCCTCACATGAAGCACGTGGACTAGGAAAGGCGGGTCCTCTGCCAACCCAGCCGAGCCTCCTCCTTCCCTTCCTGCCAGCAGGTTCCTGCAGAGCACCCTGTGCCTGGCATCACAGCCCCCACCTCTGTCCTTGTCCTGGGGAAGGGCCTGACTTGCGGTTCACAATAAAATACATGGCTTCCCATGGCCCTGTCTTAGGAGTAGCTACCTGTTAGTTACACTTGAAAACCATAAAACCCACAGGAAGTAATCAGTAATTTTAGGACTTATCCATAATTAAGTAGAAGGGGGAGGTTTTAGGCCAGAAGGGGAGATTATTTGCAGCATACCTGAAGTTACATGACCACGAAGTAGCCAACATACAAAGCCAACCTTGCGTATGTGACATTGAACTTATTAGACAGTTAAGCAAGTCTTAAATTTACTCAACATGTTGGGAATTACTGGGACTTAGGCCTATTGGGTCTTAGTGCCTGCTTAGGGCATCCCTGCCCCACACTGTTGTAGCACCCACCCCTGCCAACCCTCCTCCCGGGGCACCACACTGACATCGGACCAAATGCTTGTCATTTTCCTCTCCTTCCCGCAATCAAAATTAATTTATTCTCAAACCAATTCTTACAAAATGTTGCCAATATAAATAATTCACGATAAATTTGGTAATGGTTGAACAGTGCTCAATCCCTGTTTTCTTCCCCCAAATATATGTATGTTAGCAGGGAACATCAAGGAAAAAACAACTTAGCTCAAAGAATAAATTTCTAATGAGCCAAAACCTGACTGTGGAGAACCCTGGTCCTGACTTATTTAAGTTACTAACACCTAACTGACATCGACTGGAAATTAACCATTCGGTGACCATGCCTGGGGAATGCAGAAACCAGCAAGGCAGGCTCAGAATTCTTACTCTGCCTAGAGCAACTAAAATTCAAAGTCACAGAGACTTACAGTCAGTGACAGAGCTCATTCCTGTGGTTCCCTGATGCAACTAAAATTAAATAATGAATATAGAGCACCCCTTTCCCCCATGCTGAGCCAGGGACCCCAGAAGAGAGGTGGGGGATGAAGGTGAACTCCTTTTGGTATTCAACTTAGGATCTCTCCCAGCCCATTTTAAATGAAACACAAGTCTGTGGTGTTTGTTTCTCCCCACCTGTGATGATTATGTTGCCTTTATAGTTGAAAGCGCATGAGAAGATTTCATCCGTGTGCCCCCGGAGCACCTGGAGGCACTGGCCGGTCTGAGCATCCCAGATTCTCGCTGTTTTGTCAGAGCTTCCTGTTAGAAGACGGTTCCCTTGGGGGTTGAAAGAAATCTACAAAAGAGAAAGAAAAAACCATGACAGGTTTGTGTAAAGCTCCCCAACAAATTTAATCAGCAAAAAGGGGACATCACTAAGCACCTGTCACCTTCCCAGCCTGGTACTTATTCTTACACAGAACAGTTCCTTCATGATGGGAAAAATATCGCAGGGACAAATACATGCAAATTAAAATCTAGACAGAAACATTAATTGCCTACCCCCTGCGTGCGCGTGCGCACGCACACACACACACACACACACACACACACACACAATTCTAAGGACAAAGACCAAAGCACCTTTATAGTTTGAATATTCCCCACTCACTTCTTTCAAATGACTGGTGATGCCTTCTCCATGCAAACAAAGACACAGGGCCCTGCTGTGGCTGAGAACCCGTCAGGCTCCTTTATACCCAAACCTCTAAGCTGCCTCTGCAACTCAACTTTCTGGGGTCAAAAGCACACAGTCTGTGTCACAGAATAAGCGAACATCAGGGCCTACAAGGGAGGGCGTTCTGACTATCGCTACTCAAAGTGCAGCACTTTCCATAAACACGTTCTAAGTGTCTCCCATGTGTCAGGCATCACCTAATGGTACCAGAGCAGCAGTCAAAGAGAACTGTTGGTCTTCCATTCCTTTTGGTACCATGTCCATAACCTTCTCTAAATCATCAAAAGGCAATGATTGGTGCCACCTCCTCCATGACTGAAGGTGTGATAAAGGCAAAGCCATGTCTTGT
The DNA here is from genome assembly GCF_963259705.1 of Myotis daubentonii. NCBI lineage: Eukaryota > Metazoa > Chordata > Mammalia > Chiroptera > Vespertilionidae > Myotis > Myotis daubentonii. The sequence goes on along the minus strand of NC_081846.1, from coordinate 28,925,452 downwards.
TTTCATCACTGTGTCACCAATGCAGAGAGCAATGCCTAGCACAGCGGAAGCTCTCAAAAGCATTTGCTGAATGAATGAATGGATGGATGAGTGAATGAATATGAACCTTAGTTTGATACTCCATAGAAATGCCCTTACTGGGTGGCAATTCAAGAAGCAATATATCACTTAAGTATAAAATGCAATAATGTAGAATCTTAGAACTCTTTATAGTCAGACTCATGCAAAAATAGATGTGCAATCGTTGAGTGGGACATGCCAACCATGTCAATAGCTATCAAGCCAGACATTCAGAAATACAACCCAGCTTTCTCTTCAGCCTATCTCTCATGTCCACACTTGCTCTATCTCTCTTTTTGCCAGCCCCTAAAGCTTCCCAGCCTGTGAAGAGAATGTTCTCTGCACTTCCTTGGAGACCAGGCCTGCTAGGCTCACAATGACCACCAGCAGAAGGTGAGGGTGCAGGAGGGGAGAGAGCATGGTAGGGGTGGTTCTGGTGTCCAGGTGGAGCCTTCAGAGACTAGAAACCATCAAGCTGATATTTTACAAGGAAGGAGCAAATCTGACCTGAGATCAAGGAATTGGGCTAGGAGGTGAGAGTCACCACGTCCCAGCTTTCTCTAGAAATATTTGAGGACACATCTAAACCTCAGATCACAGACTGGATGGCCCTGCTCTGTGAATAAGCCTTTGGGAGAAGTTAATACAAAATTCTTAGCTACAACCTTGGAGTTTCAACATAGGTCATTTTAAACTTTGTTGAGTGTTAAATATTTCCATGAAATACTTTCTCAACTGCACCTAATTTACAGAATACTTGATACTTTCTTTGCACAATATAACCTTGTGTGTCTAGCAGAACCAGGAAAATCACTTCATAAGCTTCATAAATAACTTTAATAAGTATTTTCATCTAGCTAAATCTTTTGCTGATGTCTGAGAAAAACACTTTTGTAGTTTATGAAAAGTTTTAGAAATAATTTATTACACTGAGTTTGAGGACACACTTAAAAATAATGTCCTTAGGTGCCTAATTTCTAAAAAGAATGAGATCATTGGACAAACCTTAGTAGCCTAGTGCCAATACTTACACTAAACATGCTATTTTTTGAAGTAAATAAATTGCTCCAAATGAGAAAGCAACTCACCTTTGAAATCTCACCTTCATGACCTTCCAATTTAGTAATGCATTTTCTGGTGGCTGCACTGAAAACTCTTGCTGTTCCTTTTTGAGAGGAGTGGGGATACATACATAAATTCACCTGAAATACAGAACTTTGAACCACATGCCTTGAATTATCTAACCATTTATCACTCTGACACACAGCTGCCTGCTAGGTTTGTCTTCTGTGATGAGAGCCAGCCACTCAAATGCAAGCTTGTCCCACTGTGGGTAAGAGAGTGTGAGGAGTGCCTCACTAGCTCTGAGCTTATCACAAGAGATAATGGGTTCCAAGGTAGAAAAGGCAAAGAGGCAAAAATTCAGAATGAAAAATATATTTTAAAGGGAGAAAGAGGGAATGAAAAAAAGTCTTGAGAGGCCAGGGATGAAATAAGCAGAAAGCCTACTATCATACACCAAATATGAGTCTAAGACAGAAGGCACGAGCAGCCACTCTAAGAAGAAACAGTGGCTGCCACTCAAATGAACAAAGAACAGGCACTAGAAACCCTTTTCAACAGAAAGAGCTAACAGAATGGTTTTCTCCCTGTTGTGTCCCCAGTGCCTAGAAGGGCTACTCAATAAGTAGATGCAGTGTGGATGGATGGATGGATAAATAGAAGAAAAAGTATGTTTTTTTAGAATTAAAAAGTGGAGGAGTAAAATAAGCATAGAAGAGAAAAAAATAGCAGTAATGCAATTGTTGTCAGAAAAAAAGCTAACATTTGTCAGGCCAGGAGGAGGATACTTTCTTGTTGCAAATTACAGCATTGCATAAAGTAAAATTAGCAAGAATAGGGTGTTTTGGTCACAATTTTCATTCAGAGAAGAGCAAAATGTCTTAATTTTTTATTTACCTTTCTGACAATGTCAACTCAGAAGGAAGTAGACAAAATGATGAAAAACTGCTATTTTGTAATTAATATAATCTAAAATAATAAAAGTGTAATATGCTAATTAGACCGAACAGCTGAACGAACTTCCAGGCATCATTCCGGATGTCCTTCTGGATGAAGCCACAGTGGCAGGGCTGAGACAAAGGTGGTTAGGGGCAATCAGGCAGGCAGGTGAACAGTTAGGGGCAATCAGGCAGGCATGCAGAGTGGTTAGGGGTGATCAGGCAGGCAGGCAGAGTGGTTAGGAGCCAGCGGTCCCAGATTGTGAGAGGGATGTCCGACTGCCGGTTTAGGCCTGATCCTGCCTAAACCGGCAGTCAGACATCCCCCAAGAGGTCCAGGATTGCAAGAGGGTACAGGCCAGGCTAAGGGACACCGCCCCCCACCCTGTGCGTGGATTTTGTGCACCAGGCCTCTAGTCCTATATAATAAAAGCCTAATATGCTAAGTGTCCTGTCGACCAGTTGACTGTTCGACCAGATGCACAATGACCACCAGGGGGCAGATGCTTCGATCACTAGGTTAGCTTGCTGCTGGGATCCGACCGATCGGGACTGGGCAAGATGAGCCAGACACACCCTGGAGCCTTCCCTCAGTCCCTTCCCAGCCAACCTCCTGCAGTCCCTCCCTGGTTGGTCGACCCCGATCAGCCCTGATCATACACCAGTGGGGTCCCTCAGCCTGGCCTGTGCTCTCTTGCAGTTCGGGACCCCTCAGGGGATGTCAGAGAGCTGGTTTCGGCCAAATCCTCACAGGCCAGGCCAAGGTACCCCACTGGTGCATGAATCCGTGCATTGGGCCTCTAGTTAAAATATAAAACTTGCTCTTTAGTAGGACATTTCAAATACCTTAAAGGAAAGTGGCCAACTTGTTTTAAGAGTTTATAAATAATACAAAAAGGAATATACTACATAGTACAATACTCTAAATTAGCACAAAAACATTTTTTTCTTTTTTTTATGTATAGGGCGTAATGTCACAGGAAGGCCAAAGTATTCTGCCACCCATGAGGAGTAAGCCCAAGTTGCTGTTGGATGTGTTGTACACAGAGGAGCCATTCTTCAGGCGCTCTGCTCTCTCCACACCCAAAGCACAAAAGCATTTTTAATCTTCATAAAACACAGAAATAAGATAGTCTGAAACCTTAATTTTTTTTTAAAAAAAAGATAGAAATATGAATAAGATTAAAAAGAATTACACCTTCAGCATAATTTCAAAGAGGAAGGAAAGGATAATATATAGGAACAGACGTAGCTGCCCAGGTAACTCATTGTGTTGACAGATTCAATTTTAAGAAGGAAATAAGGAGCAAAGACCAGAGATAAATAAAGAAATTGGTCTAAACATCAATACTTTTCAAGAAGCACAGATGAAAAGAGGTTTACAAAACACACCAAAAGAAAAATAAATAAGTCTTATCAAACAAGAATGGAATCACTGCTAGGGAAAAGAGCAGATCATAGAAAAAACAAAACTGGAAGAATAAAACTTGTATTTTATTCTCATCCATCCTGATCCCTTAGCCCTGCTTGTTTCCTGCCCCCCATAGCACTGACCAACTCCTAGCATCCTGTACAATCTAACATCCTTTTAATCTAACATTCCACATAAAACGTATGTATGGCATTGGTAATTGTCTCCTCCTCCATGAGGGCAGGGATTTCTGTCTCTCTTTTTCACTGATGATACCCTTTTTTCCTAAAACATAGGTATTCCTGGCACAAAGTAGGCATTATATGTGTGTGTACACACACACACACACACACACACACACACACATTATATTGAAGAAATTTTTTGTATAAATGAGAATGATATTTAAAAGGAAAAGGGCAGAGTAATTACAGTTGAGAGATGATTTTTAAAAAGCCAAGATCTGTGAGAAAATGAAAAAATAGTTACTTTTAAAAATAAAATTGTCCAGATTCAGAGGGTTTACATTCCGGGATATAAAAACAACTTGTATGTATAGTCAAAGAATTACCTTTGAAAAGCCCCAGTAAGAGAACAAGTATGCAAATGTAATTTTAAAAGGGAGACAATGATGAAATAAAAACTGGGTAGTTAAAATGAATCACCAGCAAAATAATATAATGGCATATGTGATCAACAGGGAAATGACATAGATGTTCTATAGTGTCATATGTGGTCTTTGTGAAGTTGAGGCACATCGTGTAGCACCAGCCTATGTTTATCAATAAGAAACACAGACATAGTATAGAATCATAGTGGTTCTCATGAACATGATGTATAGCAGAGCATTATATATGTTTATCACGAAGATTTGCTAGACATAGTGGAGCAACACATGTGGTCATAAAGGAAATAATGCAGATTTATTGTAGAACCATGGATGGTGGTCAAGTTGCTGAGGTTGACATTGTGTAGCATAGTGCATGGACATCAGGGAGATGACCCAGAATGTACCATTATATATCATTATTAAGGAGATGATGAAGACCTAGTATAAAATCATAAGTGGTTGTCAAGGAGGTGATGCAGACATTGCATAGCATTACATGTGGTTATCAAGGATATGATACAGGCATAGTGTAGTAATATACAATGACATCATAGGGATAAAGCAGAATACGGTTTCTATCATAGCTGGTCATCGGGGGGATGACCTACAGTGTAGAATCACTCTTATTTATCAAATAAAGCATAAGTCCCTCCACAAGTTAAATGTATGAACAGATGACCTACCATCAGCTGAAGCAGTTGCAATAAGCTTTCCAGTGTAATCAAAACAGCAGTCGAGTATTTCATCATCATGGCCTGTTAATGTTGCCATACATTTTCCACTTGTAGCATCCCACAACTGCAATTAGAAGGAGGAGGAGAAGGAGGAGGGGAAGGAGGAGGGGAAGGGGAAGGAGGAGGGGAAGGGGAAAGGGAAGGGGAAGAAGAAGGAGGAGGAGGAGGAGGAGGAGGAGGAGGAGGAGGGGAAGGAGGAGGGGAAGGGGAAGGGGAAGAAGAAGGAGGAGGAGGAGGAGAAGGGGAAGGGGAAGGGGAAGGAGGAGGAGGAGGAGGAGGAGGAGGAGGAGGAGGAGGAGGAGAAGAAGTCGTCAACGACTGTGACTTCTGGTCCAAAATTTAAAGATGGCCAAAAGTAGTCTTTATGTCATTCTTATGGTTGGTGAAATAACTGTGCCAAAACCATGTGTATGATTTTTACATGTTCTGTTCATTTTACCTTGATTCTGACAAGCAACCACAGCCAACCAGCTAATAAGGCACACTTTGGACAAAGAGGAGACCAAATGCAGACACTGAGATTGGGTAGTGCAAATCTGATACCACATTAGGAAAAAATCTCCAAGTGCGCAGTTCACTGGTTGGAGTGGAAGCTTGTGTCCTCTTTTCATAAGAAAGGTGTCAATGTCAAGAAGTTTGATCTAAAACTACAATGCCAAGAAATGTAAAGTTCATTAAGATTATAATACATTTATAATAATCAAATAATAATTCCAAAGTATATGCTCTTAGTAACAGAATCTTAAAGTCAGGGAGACACTGGTTGAAACTTCTTGAGCTTTACTCTAATCAATGTTTAATCAATGAATAGAGGGACATTAAACAAAAAGAATGTACCTTTAAAAAATAATACCTCTTAATACATTTGAATCCATTAATATTGTCTTACTACATCATAATTCCTCTAAACTTGAAGGATCAAAAACTTGAAATTAAAAACTTATCAATTATCTACACTAATAAAAGACAAACATGCAAATTGACCATACCTTTGCTACACCTTAAGCCATGCCCACCAGCCAATCAGAGTCCAGAGTGCTAACCATTACACCATGGAACCCCCAACCACCAGCCAATCAGAGCAACTATATGCAAAACCCAACCAAGATGGCTGCTAGCAGCCACGGCGCTGGAGCAAGCAGGAGGCTTGGTTGCCCCAATGATGGAGGAAGCCAAGCTTTCCAGCTGCTGCGGCCGGCTCTGAGCTCCACTCAAAGCAACAAAGTTTCAATTATAGAAGGTAAATAAACCCCAGATACCTGCTTTCAGCCGGCTGGGGCCACAGAGCTGGAGCGAGCAGGAGGCCCGTCCTGGTCAGCTCTGAGCTCCAATCCAGGCTACAAAGTTTCAATTATAGAAGGTAAATAAATCCCAGAATTAAAAAAAAAAAAAGAAAAAAAAGAGAGGTGGGGAGCTTCTGTAGCCAGGGAGGCTTGGCCAGCCTGAAAATAGCCCTCAGCCCCTCACCCAGACTGGCCAGGCACCCCAGTGGGGACCCCCTACCCTAAAGGGGGTGTGGCCAGCCTGAAAACAGCCATCAGCCCCTCACCCAGGCTGGCCAAACCTCCATGGGGTGAGGGTCCCCACTGGGGGGGGGGGGCTTGACCAGCCTGAAAACAGCCATCAGCCCCTCACCCAGGCTCGCCAGGCACCCCAGTGGGGACCCCCACCTTGAAGGGGTATGACCAGCCTGCAAACAGCCATCAGCCCCTCACCCAGGCTGGCCAGGCACCCCAGTGGGACACCCACCCTGATCCGGGACACCCTTCAGGGCAAACCAGCCGGCCCCCACCTGTGCACCAGGCCTCTATCCTATATAATAAAAGGGTAATATGCAAACTGACCGTAACAGCAGAACAAATGGGAATGACTGGTCACTATGACACACACTGACCACCAGGGACCAGACGCTCAATGCAGGAGCTGCCCCCAGGTGGTCAGTGTGCTCCCACAGGGGGGAGCTCTGCTCAGCCACAAGCCAGGCTGACGGCTGCCAGTACAGTGGTGGTGGTGGGAGCCTCTCGCACCTCCTCAGCAGCACTAAGGATGTCTGACTGCAGCTTAGGCCTGCTCCCCGCTGGCAAGTGGACATCCCCCGAGGGCTGCCGGGCTGCCAGAGGGATGTCTGACTGCCAGCTTAGGCCCAATCCCCCAGGGAGCGGGCCTAAGCCAGCCGGTGGTCATCCCCCGAGGTGTCCCAGACTGCGAGAGGGCACAGGCCGGGCTGAGGGACCCCCCCCCCTCCCCGCCCAGAGTGCACAAATTTTTGTGCACCAGGCCTCTAGTTATTTATAAATTAATATCTTAATTTTATAACACCTTCAAAATTTGTTAATGTTGCAATGAATATCTGACACAGCAAAAAAGCAGACTTGAGAATTATAAAATCAAGGTATTTCTTGAGCTCACCATGCATGTTTTGTCCATAGAGCCAGTCAATATCATAGAGCAATCCCAGTTGAATAAGGCACTGCTAATCTCGGCACAATGCCCAATTAGGTTGCACACCTTTCTGCAAAATGGAAATGATTCAAAGATGCCTGATGTCAGCATATGTGCACAATTAATGATGGCAAACCTATTGATGTGAGATATAAATTCCAGTTTTTACAAAATAAAGTCTTTGATGACAAAGCAAAGATGGCATTACTGAAGCTCAAAAAGTCAACTACTAATTTCATTTCAACAAAAAATATACTTAAATTTTAAACCACCAAAGATAGCAATATTACTTAAGATAAGACCAGAAAGGCATGGGTAAAAAATAAAGGTAGCCTGAAATTCTGGAAGTGTTCTCACACCAGATGAGTGAAGCCCTGAAACCACCTGTCAGTGTCTGCAGGGCCCCTCCTGCTCTCTCTTGCAGACTCCACCCTGGGTACCCCTGATGATTAACCCTATGAAAACACAGACACGTCTCAAGAGTGGAGTTTTATAACACAAATAGGCTAATTTAGTTAACTTCTTAGCAACTAGAGCCAAAAATGATTAGGAAGGAAATTGAAGTTCCGGTACCAAATTAAATTTAGGAAATTAGATGTGCTTTTATTTACTCATGATATCCATGCCTACCATAATGACAAGCCATTGAAATTTGATTACTCGTACAAAGGATAAATAATAGCTATATAGCCAGGCTATTACTAACATTCCCCTTTTATGTTGCTAATTGACATTTTTTATCAGAATTCTGAGAAATCACATTATTTTTTATCAAAAATATGGTTAAAGAATGAAATACATAAGTGTATCTTATTCTTATAGAGTCTGGAACACAGTTAATTCATTTAAGATTAAACTAATAAATAACAAAGATTTGTTTTCTTAACCCTCTGATCCAGATGAAAAAATTCTTAAAAATTAAGAATACTGGTTCTGGCTGGGTAACTCTCTTAGTTAAAGTATTGTCCTGATACGCCAAGGTTGTAGGTTTGCTTCCCGGTCAGGGCACATACAAGAATCAACAAATGAATGCATAAGTAACTGAAACAACAAAACATTCTCTCTCTCTCTCTCTCTCTCTCTCTCTCTCTCTCTCTCTCTCAAAGAAAAATCAAGCAATAATTTTTAAAATATATATATATATAAATAGAATACCTTCCAGTCGCAGTGTCCCACACTACAGCTGTGTGATCAAAAGACCCTGTGATGATTCTGTCTCCTGAGGTGTTAAAGGACAAGGAGATGATTTCAGCTGAATGTCCCTAAGAGAGAGCAGATACTGTCATGCATACTTTTAGATAAAGCAAGAACTAGAAATGCACAATATTAGCACCTAAAAGAAAATGCCAGAAAAGACAAAGCTATACATATAGAGGGGGAAACAATTAGTGGCCCACTGGGATAGGAATGGTAGTGAGTACAAATGGGCATGAGGTGGCTTTTGGGAGTGATGGAAATGTTCTAAAACTAGATTTTGGTGATGACTACACACTTCTTTAGGTTTACTAAGAATGGACAGACACTTAAAGCAACTCCATTTTCACTCAATAAAGTTGTTTGCTTGCTTGCTTGTTTGGTTTTGAAAGGAAGAGGGCAGGTTTTGGGAAATCAGAGGGCTATATGCTTCATGGGCTAATAGTAGGTGGTGAGTAAAAGAAAAAAGTTTGTGAAGTTAATAACTTTTAAAAAAGAAATTTTTATGATAATTTAATATGAATTGATCAATAATTATGTGGCCTCTGGCCTGACCTTCATCTGGTGACAGTCTAGGTCAGGGGTGGGCAAACTTTTTGACTCGAGGGCCACAATGGGTTCTTAAACTGGACCGGAGGGCCGGAACAAAAGCATGGATGGAGTGTTTGTGTGAACTAATATAAATTCAAAGTAAACATCATTACATAAAAGGGTACGGTCTTTTTTTTTTTTTTTAGTTTTATTCATTTCAAACCGGCCGGATCCGGCCTGCAGGCCGTAGTTTGCCCACGGCTGGTCTAGGTCCAATGACTCAAACTGAGACAATGAGAAAAGTCCCTCTCAGCAGTAGATTCTGCTGGGAGAAGATCCCTCGTTTTCCTAATTATTTTAGTACATTCATGTAATTACTTTTTAAAAGAATACGAAAGTTCATTTACAAATTAAATTTCTGGTTCATTCCACATAACAAAAATCAAATGTAGCCAAACATTAAAATTCTGAAGACGCAAAACAAGTGTGTTTTTCTCTGGCAGGAGCCAGGTGTGCAGAGCAAGGCTCATCCCTTCAAATGTTTGGAAGGGAGAGGCAGAGACCCACAGAAATGATAACGAAGACCAGAAAAATAATACTTATATTAATAAGGCCAGGCACTCTGAGTTGAGAAAGAAAAACTCTTAGTGTTAGTTAAAAACAGTGTTGTTTTTTCTCTCTTATTTAAGTCCGTGTTGTTGTTGTTTTTTACATTTTTAAAGAAAAATCTCTCCTAGGAAAGGAACCCTATATTTTTAGCACATCTATAATTTGAAAGGATGAGAAAACTGGATTTGCTTTTATCCAGTTGTTTCTACTAATTGCCGTAAATAGCCGCCTTATTTTTGTTGGGTAGTTTCGGGTCCATGGAAAGGAGTGGAGGGTAGCAGGTGACACGACTGTGGTGATGACAAACAGGGGCCCCTGTGCAGACACACCACCAGCATTCACTCTGGGAAGAGCCCCCGGGCCTGCTCCCCTCCTGCCGCTTGCCTCTTGTCATTCTGGACTTTGTGATACAGAAGGCTGGAGGGTCGCGGAGAAGGTGCTAACTAACAGTCATTCCTTTGAGAAACTTGCTGGAAAGTTTCCCAGTTCTGCCTTTTCCTAAAAGTGCCAGCCTCCACCTACTTTGCTTTTAGCCAAATAGATGGCAATAGTTTTAAGCTATAATAGGTGTGGCTTCTAGGCTGAAGTGAATCAAAATAAATCTGGCTTCCCCAGTACATCCAGCCAAGTCTCAAACAGCCATCACCTTCTCTAGAAGATTAGCTACTGATACACCAATGAGAACACTCTCTCGCTCCGGTCTAAAAACCATTGTCTACTTAGAGCTAATTTTGTAATACAAATAAAAATAAAAACAAACACAAATGATGGACTTCTCCTAAAGAATGGGTGATGAAAATGGAAAACTCTAAAAGGTATTATTAACACTGATAACATACGGTTAAAGTGAATACTTCCTCTCCATTCTGAATGTCCCACAGTTTGGCCATTGTGTCCATACTTCCCGTAGCCACCAATGTGCTTTGAGGATTGAATGATAAACACACCTGGATTACATGAAATGAAAAGGGTTTTACAAATATAGCATTTTACATTGTTAATTTTATAAAGAAAAGCTTCAAGATGAATTTTGATAAATATAAATACATTTTACACCTAAAATAAGTACCTTGTTTATTTTTACTTAAACTATCACTTGTTTCATAGGGTGCCAGTTATCTCACTAATTGCTTTAAGATGTATCAAAGAATTACTGCTGGGGTCTGGCCAATCGGACTGAGCATGATTGGCCAAGGGCAAAAGCACACTAAAGTAAAAGCTGTTTAGAGTATCAGACTATTTATACAAATTTGAGTTCTAATGACATCTAGAAAACAATCAGTCTAAATATTTTAAGTGATATAAAAAATTATTTTGAAAACTATCATAAGCATTTCATAAAGAACTAATCAAGTCAGTTCTTTAAAGAAATATAAATGAAAAAAAGGAAGGAAGGAAGGAAGGAAGGAAGGAAGGAAGGAAGGAAGGAAGGAAGGAAGGAAGGAAAGAAGGAAGGAGGGAAGAAATGAAAAAGAGAAAACCAGTTTGACTACTGTACTCATGTACTTCTTATATTATTTGTCTACTTAGTCAATTCAGGAATCTATAAGATATTAAAATTAGAGTAGTTTGTAAATTATATCAATGCTACTACACAAAATTTATAGAGAATAAAAATACTGGTTAGAATTTTTTAATTAATTATAAAGATAGAACCACCACTTTTATAATGGAATAGTAAAAAGAAATAGTAATATGTGTCAGTGCAGGTTCATTATTTGTAAACAATGTACCGCTCTTGTGCAAGATATTAATAATGGGACAAGCTATTTGCATGGGGGTGGGGGAAGGGAAGAGGACTGGGAGTATATGTGAAATCTCTCTACCATCCTCTCAATTTTGCTATGAATCTAAACTGCTCTAAAAAAAAAAATGAAATCTATCAAAAGAAAAGAAAGGAAATATAAAACAAAACAAAGAACAACAACATGAAAAATAATAAAATAAATGTACTCACTATTTCTGCTGTATGACCCCTAAAGGTATGGTAACATTTTCCCGTTTCTACACTCCACAGTTTACAAGTCTTATCAAAGGACCCAGTGGCAATTTTGTCACTAGGATAAAAAAAATAAATAAATATGTCGATTTTGAAATTTAATTCAACCACAGTATGTTAACCACTGAATTAAGATATTAATACACAACTCTCCACCTGCTCAGAAATTTACTTCAATTTTAAAACAAGAAGCAATCCTATATCTGCTTCATTGGTAAGAGAATAAAGGTCTAATTTTTAATGGCATCAGTTTGTTTCATTTTAAATATTTTACATTAAAGATATATGTTTAGGATTAAAAATACTTTTCAAATTAGTACAATTGTAATAGTGGGGAATTGTAACTCACCCCACTATTCTTTTGACATTGTTTCTATAAATGCTGGGTCTGACTGCTATGTAGCTTATAGATAAACAGCATCCTCTATAATAAAAGCTTAATATGCTAGGTGTCCGGTCGACTGGTTGGCCGTTCAACCAAAGGGTAATATGCTAATGATATGCTAAGGCTGCTCAACCATTCACTATGACCTGCACTGACCACCAGGGGATAGATGCTCTGACTGGTAGTTAGCTTGCTGCTGGGGTCCTGCCAATCGGACTGAGCATGATGGGCCAGACACGCCCTGGAGCCCTCCTGCAGTCCCTCCCTGGCTGGCCAGCCTCTTGTGTCCCTCCCCCTCCCTGGTTGTGCACTGGTGGGGTCCCTCAGCCTGGCCTGTGCCCTCTTGCAATCCTGGACCCCTCAGGGGATATCAGAGAGCCACTTTCAGCCCGATCCCGCAGGCCAGGCCGAGGGACCCCACTGGTGCACGAATTCATGCACCAGGACGCTATTGTTTATAAAAGAATCCTAGGAACTAACTTCAGAAGACGCAGACTCTGACTTTCATTCATCCAAGTTCCAGGATAATTGCTGACCTTCAACTGTAAGACCAGGATGGTGCAGAACCAGGATGACAAAGACCACGTGAAGCACACCAGAGCTTCACTTGACCATTTTCGAGGTCCTTATTAGAACTGACTCAGTTGGCCTGCACATAGAGAACTTTTCAAAACACCCCCCACCTTGATCTCTCTGTTCTGCTTTCTCCCTCTCCCTCCTTATAAAACATCTGCCTGCACTGAGATGTGGATATGTGCTTTGGACAAGAGTTCCCCATTTTCTCAGGTGAACAGCACTTGAATAAATCTCTTTCCTTTTTCACCTGCCCCTGTCTCACAAGTTTGGCTTTCATGGTGGCATGCAGCCAAACTTACTAGTAGGTTCCAGTTACTCAATGAATATGATAAAAGACTTAGTTTAGAAAATTACTAACAAATGAAAATTAATACTCCTGTATAATAAAAGCATAATATGCTAAGTGTCCGACTGATCAGTTGACCACTCAGTTGACTGCTCGACCAGTCGTTATGATGTGTACTGATCACCAGGGGGCACGTTCTCCGATCGGTAGGTTAGCTTGCTGCTGGGGTCCGGCCAATCGGGACTGGGTGAGAGGGCCAGACATGCCCTAAAGCCCTCCCAAGGTCCCTCCCCAGCTGGCCAACCTCCTGCAGTCCCTCGCCGGCCAGCAGGCCCCCAATCAGCCCTGATCAGGACTGGGCTAGACGACCCTGATTGGCTCCAATTATTGGCCAGGCTGAGGGACCCCACCTGTGCACAAATTTGTGCACCAGGCCTGTAGTGTATAATAAGCTGTATAAACATAAAAAAATTCTGTTGGTAGGTCTCCTTAAAAGGATAGCATTGAATTTAAAAGAGAAATGATAAAATATAAATCCAATTAACCATATGTCTAGATAAGGTTTTAAGAAGTTAGACAATGGACATCTCTTAGGGAAAATAAAACCTGTATTATTCCAGTTGTAAGGACTTTGAACCAAAAAGAAGGTTTAGAGAAGGGTGTGATCAAGAGTTCAGGCCCTTTCAAACATGAGGATCCCCATCTTTACTGTGCAGCAGGGCTACTGTCAACACTCAACCGGTCAGAATAGATTAGCCTATTTTTACTCTTGATTGTGGAACTAAAACCTTTGCTTTTACCCTTCACCCTATCTGTCCTGTATAGGAAATCATCAAAATATTCACCCAATTGGGTTGTCATTTATAATGTAAGCTCATTGTTAAAAAGTGTGAGGGCTCTTAAAATCCAAAATACATATCCCAAGCAAATCTAAGTGCTCAACACAGCTGCAGAATTTCTACTTGCTCATTCTAACACAGTGCCTTGCTTCTCTGCTTTGTTCTCCGGCCACCTACATAGCATCTCTGTGGTCTCTGATGCTAACGGAAAGCAAGGCCCTCTCTGTGATGCTGCAGGGACAGCTTATCCTGGGGAATACACACCACCTCCCCCACACAAGTCCTAACACACAGACTGTTTCTACACCCCAGTCTCTGCACTGGCTCTCTCCTGTGACATCCACTCTCAGATCTTTTCCAACAGCAGTCGTCTTTCAAATTCTGCTTAAGATACCTTGAACACCCTGTGAGTTCTTTACTAGTACCCCCCCCCCATCCATTTTCCGTGCTCCCTGCACTTCAAACATAATCTCGAGTTTGATCAACTTCTGTTCTATCATATACTATTCTCTACATACATATGACACCATGTTATAAAAGATATTACTAATGTCAATGATTTTTACAATTATTTTATTGAATTAAAGCTTACTCCTGACCTAATATATAAAACAGATGAACACTAAGCTAGTTCACCTCTCTCTCTCTCTCTCTCTCTCTCTCTCTCTCTCTCCCTCCCCCCCTTTTCTCTCTCTCTCTCTCTCTCACACACACACACACACGCACACACACACACTCCCTTTTATTCTTTGGCAACTGTCTTGAGCTCATTTCGCTGAAACCCCAATGCACCAAAGTGTAGTGAAAAGCTCTGCTCCAGCCCATACAGTTACCCTGACCAGACTAGGATAACTAGGAGTTGGAAAAATGGGTTTTCACCAGGGACTCTTTTTTTTAAAATATATTTTATTGATTCTTTACAGGGAGGAAGGGAGAGGGATAGAGAGTTAGAAACATCGATGAGAGAGAAACATCGATCAGCTGCCTCCCGCACACCTACCACTGGGGATGTGCCCACAACCAAGGTACATGCCCTTGACCGGAATCGAACCTGGGACCTTTCAGTCCGCAGGCCAATGCTCTATCCACTGAGCCAAACTGGTTAGGCCTCACCAGGGACTCTTGGTAAAATCCAATAGAAGGGCCAAAAATGAGGAGTGTTTCTAACTTCTTCATCCTCAAACACTTTGTTCCCAGATAGACATCCCAAAATATCACTTCTGTTAAATATACTATTAAAGGATATGGCATTACAGAAAATATACTTTCAAAAGCCTTTAAATACCATTGCAATTAAAAGTAGAAATCATACTAGAAGTAGAACAGTATCATTTATAATTTCATAATAACCCTTCCCTCCCACAAACTGGTGTAATAAGGTATTAGAAAAATTATCATTCTCTACCATTTAAAAATACATACATCAAAGTTAAATTTTCTGTAGTTTAGTTGGAATGTGTAATCATATTAATGTACCAATGAAATTTAATTGTGCCACCACAATTGCCATGTCTAGAAATTGTATTATGGCATTAGCCAAGTAGATATCAAGTTTTTAATATTCATGGTGTAAAAGTATTACTCTAGTGCAGCAAATTTTTGTAAAATACCTGTTATTGCCTCTGCCACTATCCTAGACTACGTTTCCATCATCTCATGAATGTGTTCTTTTACCTGCTTCCTAACTGATCTCCTTGCCTCCTGGTTTCTTCCCCAGTTATTCCCACCCCAAACCCTCTGCTCCTTTCTCTCTGCCAGATCAATCCTTCTGAAGTAGCTCTTTCATTGTGCCCTTCCTTTGCTCACAAACCTTTCATAGCAGCTCGGTCCTCCAGAATAGGGTCCAGCTGCACAGCAAGCTCTGACCTCACCCACTTGCTTCTCAACATAAAATGTTAACTAGAGAGACAGGCCACTGAGGGTGCCTGACAAAGTCCTGCCTAAAATACTGAGCGGCCAAAGTCCCTTCGCCAGGGTGCCCTCACCATTCCTTCTAGCTTCCACCTTTCATGCATCTGTGTGTCAACCTCATATCATCCTCAAAGACTCTACCTGGGAGGAACCACAGTGATCTTCACTCAGCTTTTAAGAATTGACTGTTTTGTTCTAGTCGTCATAATCCTATCTAATAATAGACAAACATGGTAATTGACCATACCTTCACTATGTCCCCCATTGGCTAATCAGCAAGATATGCAAATTAACTGCCAACAAAGATGGCGGTTAATTTGCATACATAGGCACGAAGCAGCGGAGCTAAGACTGAAGGCGGCTCCGGCCGGGGCAGCGAAGGCATGCAGGCAGCTTCGGCCGGAGCGAAGGCCTGGGTCCCGGGTGCCGGAGGAAAACCAGTGCCAGCAGCCAAGGGAAGGGAAGGCCTATTGCACGAATCTTTTCATGCAACAGGCCTCTAGTACTATAATAAAGAACCATAGCTTGATTAATTTTAAAAAGTCAGTTAAAGCGGCCAATGGTGAAAATAAGATACACGTTTAAATTTTTACTCAAATATGTACAAGTTTACATTCATTTGCCAATCTTTGACAAGAGGCCAAGGCCTTTTCTTTGCTTATGGGTGAGCTAATTATGCAGCTCATTATCTGCCTTGGATAAACCATATCCAACCTCTGCAATTTCCCATTTTTTTCTTTAAAATGGAATGAGAACTTAAACTTAAAGATACTTGCCGAACAATCCGAATACAGAATTTGTTCAATTTTTTGCAATGTGTTTTCCAATTTTTACATTGATCTCATCTACAACTTCATTTAGTAAGTTTTTTCAAATATTTACCTTTTCTATGCTTTCATGGAAAAACAACAGCTTCATTTTCACATTCACATTCCATTAGTTATATGCAAATTTTAATTACATAACATAATTACAACTGAAAGCACAACCAACATAAGCAGATTACCAAGAGTTGGTCACATTTGTTAACTACAGAGACAGGCCACTGAGGGACAAATATGACCAACTCTTGGTAAGCTTAGGACCTAACCAGTGGGCAGAGAAGTTAAGCATGCCAGTGGTTAGCCCAGCTGCTACAAGCATGCAGGGAGTCATGGGTATCAGTGTATGTCGTGCAGAAAGATAGAGAATGTTGGTAGTTTATTGACTCCATGAACTACTGATTGGTTTTTAAATTCTTCTATTGCATTTGGTACTGTTACTTAGCATGTTACTATACACAATTTTTTTCTCCCTGCAAATGAACTTCTAAACAAAGTAAACAAGTTTATCAACATATATGGCACATTCGCCAGAAGCATCAGCCGGTGCTACAAACACCAGTGGAGCTGCCTGTCAGAGAGCTGCAAGGGTAAGCCAGCTCTCCTTGAGCTCGAACTCTTGCTCTCCTCTTTACTACTGTGTGACCCTGGGAAGGGGACTTGAACTTCATATTTTTTATTGAGGACAGTAATGCCAATCCCCAAACTCCCTTAAACACTGGAAGTGGTACTTAAAAGCATGTATCAGGCACTCAATAAATTTTCATTCTCTGCCTTCCTCCTTCCCTCCCTCACATAGATGAAGGAGGGGCTGAGTAAGTGAATCCATGGATTAACAGGGAAGAAGTGAGTGAGCGAATGTGCTTTACCCATAGGGGTTGTTGAATGCAATGGCGTACACCACGTTCCTGTGGCCGTCCAGGGTGAAAAGTTCCCCTCCAGATGCGGTGTCCCAGACTTTGCAGGTTCGGTCATAGCTTCCTGTGATGAAGCTAAGACAGGAATATCAATTAATCACAAGGGGAGAAAACTGTGTGTTAATAAGACCTTATTTCTTACCTGAAAGATTATAGCCCCATTTCTCATACTTTTTCCATGAAAATCATGTATGCAGAACAAACAGTTAAAATGGGAGCAATAAGTCCTTTGTCTTAATAAGTTCTTTGCCTTCAAAACTTTCCAATTTTATCCCCAAACCAAAAAGAAGTCACTAAATAAAATAAAGAGTAATCCTTGCCAATAACTAGCCTTATAATAAAAATAAGTATATTAAATAATGACAATCACTAACATTTTTGGAAATTCTAATATATCTTAATAAATAGCATCATTCTTCCAGTTGGTCAGCCCCTAAAATCTTATCATCATCTTTGACTCCTCAGTTTCTCTCACATTCCACAATCTATTAGTAAATTCTTTTATCCCGGGCCTCAAATACATCCCTGCTAGGGCTATTCTCACCAGCTCCATTGTCTTCATCTCTTACCTAAACAAATAAAACCATATTCGAATGGGTCTTGCCTCACAAATGGTCCTTACAAATTAGTTTTCCTTGCCAAAATTGGAGTTATTTTGCTAACCTTCTTCTAATGGCGTTCTAGCAACCTGGAGGAAAATTCAACTTCTGCTCGTGTCCACGAGACCAGCAGCCCTGGCTCTCTCTGGGACTTTAATCACCCTCACCAGCCACATTCTCTGAAGAACTGCATTGTTTATTTTATAGATGCTAGTCCTTGTACCCAACTGGTTCACCACCATCATCCCCACGACCCAGGACGTGATTGGCACATGAATAAGCGTTCAATAAATATTTGCTTCATATTTAACACTTTTTAACATGACTATTCTACTACATGAATAGGTAATATATTGACCTCTAATATTTTTAAGTAAATATTAAAGTAAATATCTTACATATTCTATTAGGGACACTATTTCTCTAACACAGAAAGTAATGCACAATATTGAAAGGTGAGTAGAAATGTCAAGTGGTAATTATACAAGGTAAAGACAGATTCTAATATCTAAACTCAACCAAATAGGAAGGTAGACAAGGCAGTGTGTCTTTGATTCTCCTCTAGGCATTCTCTTCCTAGTTTCTCTAAGAATGTTTTGGTGCGGTCATTATGGAAGACAGGATGGTGGTTTCCCCCCAAGATTAAAATTAGAACTGCAATGTGACCCAGCAGTCCTACCTGGGGGTGGGTGTATGTACCCAAAGGAACTGCAGGAAGGATGTCATAGAGATAGATATTGGGACTCCGATGTCCATTGCAGCTTATTCACCATAGCTCAGAAATGGGAACAATGTAAGTGTTGGTCAAGGGATGAATGGATAAAGAAAATGTGATGTATACAGTGAAATATAATTCAACCATGAGAGAGCAGAAATCTTCCAATTGTGACAACAAAAGTGAACATGGATGACATCACTCTAAGTGAAATAAGGCAGGTAGGGAAGGACAAATTCTGTATGATCTCATTCTATGTGGAATTTTAAAAAGAAGTTAAACTCATAGAAGCAGAGTAGAACAGGAATTACCAGGGGCTGGAGAGTGGGAGAATGAGAAGGTGTTGGTCCTAGATTACAAAGTTGCAATTATGTAGGATGAATAAGTCTAGATATCTAATCTACAGGCATGTGACTACAGTTAATAATACCATTTTGATTGTAGGAAACATGTAAAAGAATAAATTTCAGGTGCTTTCTTCACACACAAAGAAGGTAACTGTGAGATGATATCTTAGTTTGACTAGCAATTATTTCACTGTGTATATCAAATCATCATATTGTACACCTTAAATATATACAATTTTCACTTTAAAAAGTTTGCCCCTCAAATGTTATAAATTATAAAAAATAGAAATATATAGATATAGACAAAGTAAAAATAAGAGGAGTTTCAGGTCAGTGAAAGTGCTCTGTGTGGTACCATAGTGATGGGTATATGTCATTATACATTTGTCAACCCATAGAATGTACAAAGTCAAGAGTGAACCCTAATGAAAACTGTGAACTTTGAGTGATAATGATGTGTCCCTGTAGGTTCATCGATTGTAACAAATGTTCGCCTCTTGGGTTGTTGAAGTGGGGGAGCCTGAGGGGGGAGAGGAGGAGAGGTGAACATGAGATATATGAGAAATCCCTTTACCTTCTGCTCAGTTTTGCTGTGAACCTGAAACTACTCTAAAAAAATGAAGTCTAATAAAATTATTATTTTTTAAATAAATAGAGAACCTTACCAAGAGCCCGATTTATTCAGTGCAACGTTAGTCAATGGTAGTATATGTGCTCTGAGAACCTTCAATGAAAGAAAATACCATTTTTAAACTCAAATAGAATTAAGTTTAATTCATTAATTTTAAATTTCAAACCAATAAAAATATGCAAGCTTATCTTAATTATATGTAATAAAAGGACAATATTCGATATCTGAACAAATGAGAAAAAATATATTGTACCATCTATTATTATTATCAATAATACATTTGGTAGTTATGAATAATTACAAAACCAAAATCTGTGTTTTCCACCAATTTTCCTTTAATATAAATTATTGCTATTAAATAAGATATCAAATAGCACTAATTTATAACATTTTCTTTAACATAGTACTCATGGTTTGGTACGTATGTATGAACAGTGTACAGAGGAAATACACTAAATGTTTACAATGTATTATTACTTTTTTAATCATAAAGTTCTTTTAGAGTCAGGATATATCTTATTGTATTTATCTTCCAATCCCTACATTATTTGGCACACAGTGAATGCGTAATATTTATTGGATAAATATAGGCAAATTGGATATTCTGTTTACAGACAGAGTGATAGATTAGGCTGGGACAGTCTAAGTTATGTCTATTACGAGAGTGTAACTACTATTAATAGTGTTTTCTTTCACTATTAAAATTGTTCCCTTCCAAGGATAAATTACAAGGTCATGCTAGTTATAGAGCTCCTATTTGAAGTCTAATAGTGCCACCTGCTGGACAAAGAAATATTACAAGAATAACCATCCTCTTAGTAAATTGAAGGGATGAGTACAAAAGATTGCTTTAATATTTTGTGTCAGAATATAATGACTATATAAATAATAATTATATTTTATTATAATTATACTTAAATCATAAAAAATTAAATCATTTTAATATGAAGCAATTCTAGAAGAAGCTATAAAATGTTGAAAAAGCTGTTCCTGAAGTAATATATGACTAAATTTGTTATATTTTTAATTTAATAATCAAAAAGTATGGAAAATAAGCATATTTTCATTGCATTAAAATTGTTATATAAATCATATCAATAAATAATTTACTGAAATACTGATATACCATGGAACACAACTTCTTAATATTACTCTAACTGTAAAAAAATAAGCACTTTAATTATTCAATAACTTAAAACTTCCTTAATGGTTATCCTTTAAATTAATCATTATAAAGAACAGCTATCTTTATGTAGTTTAATAAAGAACTACAAATCTTTATTAAACTTCAAAAAATAAAAGTTTGAATTTCATTGATTCAACAGTCATTGAGACTTAGCCTTAGCAAATAAATGTGAGGCACTGAGGGGAAGAAAAAACACGCTTTGCATTTTACCTCAAATTAGTAGGATATCAATGAATTTACTGAAGTTACACCTTGTATTTTGAAAACACACATTACCTTGAAAAGTTCGAATTGGTGGTCGCTGTGCTCTCTGAGTTTATCCTGTAGTCTCTGAATTAAAAGTTTCACCTGATGTGATCGTGAAGCTGTGATTAGAGGTTCTGCTCTCTGTATCTCTTCTACTAGGGCACTGACATCAGTACTAAGGTTCACAAAAAGAAAGTTACTTCTCCTATGCCACAGTCGCACGTGCATTCATTACCTGAAGAGTTCTGTTGTTTTACAAAGCAGAGTATTTATAAAATGTCAAGAACACCATCATCTTTATCAAGAGATCTCGGGGGGCGGGGTGGATTCTGGGGGGAAGAAATCATGCAAATCAATGAAGAGCATTGTGGCAGGGATGGCAGCAGCTGGGATTCTCCAGAACCTGTTTTCACTTCCTGAGACTTCTCCCCTGGGAGGAGCGGGTGCAAAGATCCTGACTTGCTCACCTAAAGAAGGCCAAGGGCATCCTGGGTCTGAGCATGAGCTTCTTCTATATGGTTTTTCCTTCTTTCTCTTTGAAATGAAGTTATATTGAATCCTCCTGGTACTGCTATTCTTTCCACTTTACATATGTTCTCTCATTTAATTCTGTAACAACCTTTTAATTTAATGCTTTTATAGTTACTACTAGAGGCCTGGTGCATGAAAATTCATGCACTGAAGGGGAGGGTGCCTCAGCCCGGCTTGCCCCCTCTCACAGTCCAGGAGCCCTCAGGGGCGGGAGGTGACCCAGTGATCAGGGGAAGGTGATGCTGCATCACACCTCTGCTGCTGCCACTGCCGACAGCACAAGCCTCGGCCGGCCCTGGTTACCTGAGCTTCGGGCGGCCCTGGGTGGCTGGGCAGCCGCTATCTGAGGTTTGCCTGTGCCTCAGGCCAGCCCTGGGCAGCTGGGGGGCTGAGGGGACTAGGGGACTCCTTGCCACATGCCTGCCACCGCAGCAGGGTTGAAGGGACTGGTGTGCCATCTTGTGGCTGTGGGCACCACCATCTTTGAGGGCAGGCCAGTCAATTAGCATATTCCCTCCTTATTGGCTGTGGGCACCACCATCTTTGCGATGGTGTGAGAGTCAATTAGCATATTCCCTCTTTATTAGATAGGATATTTGCACTAAAAGAAAACCGAAAAAAATGAGGTCCAGAAAGTTTCTTTAAAAATATGTATTTTTATATGTCCCCTTTTTTTTCCCCTCATTGACCCCTTCTAGCCTGCCCCCACCCCCTGCCCCAGATCTTCATCACCCTATTGTCTGTGTCCATGGCTTATGCATATATGCACACAGTGCTTTGGTTGATCTCTTCCAACCCACCCACCCAAAGTGTCGGCTCTAAATATTTTCAGGGGAAGAGAAAGTACCTGACCAAAAATAAACATTCAAAGCATAACGGTGATTTTTATTACTATTTCTTATTGGCTACAACATGATTTCCCTGAAAGAGAACTGGTCTGAAAAGGGCAGATTTGTGGTTTTCCTCAGTATTCAAGTAATCTATACCAACTTTGGTCAATTTTGATAGTCCAGAATAATATTAAATCAATGCAAATATTAATGATTATGAACTGCAAAGCATCCAAATGGGGTAATTTTGCAAAACATGAGTCAAAGATGCACACTACCCAGCACGCATCCTTAAGGCCCTGTGGCCCAGCTGCGAGGGGTGATGAGTTAATGGACAGCCTCCAGCTGAGCTGCTCCAGGATCCGTCTCAGCATTTGAGCTCAGGGCCTGGTCTTCATGGTGGCCCTCAGCGCAGGGCTGAGCAAAGGGGCAGTGCAAGAGCCTGGCCGTTTTGGAACATGAGGAACCCCCCTAACCAACAAGCTCCACTCCGGAGCTCCCCTTTGGGCTGTCAGAGGCCATTGTCAAATCTGCATCATCATGACATGTGCCTCCTCCTTCCCGACCCCCTTCACCCTCTGGTCTGTCACAGGTGTCACTGCCCAGTAACCTTTTACCCACCTACCTCTGCCTCAGCATGCCCTTCCCAGAAACTCAAACTCTGATGAGCATCCTAAATACACAATTCCTGAGCTCCAGTTATGTGCAAGGCACTGAGCTACGAAACTACTGGTCCCATGAACTTTAACTGAGCACCTACTGTGGGTTACGCGCTGCAAGAGTAAAAGACATGGTCCCAGCTCTCAAGAAATACAGCCAATCAGAATTAGAGTGAGTATTTGGAACGGAAATAAACCAGAGACGGTTTATAATGATGCCTTTGATAAATTCTGAGACAGTTTGTCATCAAAAAAATTATACTTTCATAAGCATTAAAAACATCATAATGCCTTTTGGGAGTTTCTAACAAATGTGGTGAATCAATACAAATTTCCTAGTAAGATCTAAAGAAACCAGGTGGTTAACCAATATATCCAACTGTGGTCCTAGTCTAGTTGTTATCTTCTAATATAGTAACTGCATTAGGTCATATTAATGCAAGTGTTTTTATGTGCAGAATACTTCCAGATTCTAGGGCAGAACTAGAAATAAGGCCCATACGTTTTTAAAACAAACTTTGAGACACTGATTAACTCCATCGGATGACTACAGCATCCTAAAGATCTACATTTTTTATACATAAGTCTGCACTGTCCTGAATCTCTACCTGGAAGTTATTCTCTCACCTACAAGTTTATCTGCATCACTCACATGATGTTCATCTGTTTCATACAAGCTGTTCCTCAAACTAGACAATAAGCCCACTGAGGTAGGCATTATGACTCGCATCTTTATAGCCTCTCATAGACTAACCTAGAGCTTTACATGTAGAAGGTGCAAATACATCATTTATTGATTGAAAAAACGAATGTCTAACAACAGAGCTTTCTGCCTGCTGCCATAACCACATGTATCAGTAATATGTTCCCTTTACAGAACTAGCAAAAAAAGGCTTGATTTGATCTGAGGTCTTGTCTTCCCTGAAAACAGATTAAACAGAGATTGGTGTAGATGAAATTAAATAACATTATCTTTGCCACCATTTACCTTTTTATTTAAAAAAAACAAACAAACAAAAAAACCCCTTCTGAGTCCTCTGTGCCAGGCACCTGGAATCGGACTTGGACTTCACTGTAACTATTATCATCCAAGCCACACCTACTCCCACGCTGAGACAGACTCCAGACCCGGCGGCAGCTCTCACCAGCCAGGAGCTATTTGGGTTTATTCTAAAACTAGAGAGCAGCTCCTCTCCTATGTGAGAAGTCCCTTTGCTGACAGACTGTTCCCCTCCCCACTAATCAGGACAAAGCAAAAGGACAGTCACAGTGGGAAATCACTCATTGCCCCGGGGATACTAGATAAAACACATACTGCAGTATTTTTATACTAGTTTTTTTTTTATTTTCTCCCATTCAGAATATCTTCTCCTTATCTGCATGTGGGCTCCCACAGGTATAATCTCTTCTGATTCTATCTCTCCAAGTGCAGTTTTGCATAAACCGTCCTAACTGGAATGAATTCTTGGCAATAAGATCTCGCAGGGGGATTTCCTCTGAGCACACAAGTTTCAGAGACAAAACTTAATCCCTCCCAACTCTGCCCCATGGCAATTATTGAGGAAGATTGTATGCAGTCAGCCCTAAGAGACGTTTATCTACTAAGAAAATAACAGGCTTGGTAATATTCTTAAAATGTCATGACCAGTGCCCCTCAGTAATGTAAGGTCATCAAAAAGAAGGCAAGTCTGAGGCACTCTCACAGCCCTGAGGAGACCAAGGAGACATGACGACTAAATGCCTTGTGGTCTCCTGGAGGGGATCTTGGAAGAGAAAAAGAGGTTTAGGCAAAAACCAAGGAAAATTGGGAAAATACAGTCTTTAGTTAATAATAATGTATCAATGCTGGTTCATTAATTATGAGAAATGCACCATACTAGTCTAAGATGATAATAACAGGGGATATCGAGTATGTGGTACGTGGAAACTTTTCTCTTCACAACTTTTCTAAAATTATTCTAAACTAAAAGGTTTATTTTTATTTAAAAGAGTCTATTTAGGGGGTAAGAGAGAAGGACAAACTAATGATCCATTTTCTACCTCCTCACTCAACAAGACACTCAAGTAGAACTCGCTGAAACAAACAGGAAGTCACACACAACACAACATTTTTAAAGCAATGTATTGTCTGAGGTTATGCAGCTCCTCCATCCGTCACCCTATGTCAGGGTTTTCCAATAAAAAAAAAACTGGGTATGAAATACATGTTACATTGTATAGCTAGCTTACCTGGGACTGAGATCAAGTAAATCTATGGATTTGGTCTTCAATTCTCCACTTTTCTCATATTCCAACATAATTCCTATAAAAGTAAACAAACATGTTTTAAACATTTATGATGACAACTGATGTCCAAAGTTAATCTACTTTGACAACTTGATCATTTTTATTTCTCAATAGCTTGAATTTTTCAAAACATCAAAACATATGCACTGATGTCTAATTCTAAAACAAGATCATGTAAATTCACTTTTCCCTGGTCTTTCCTCTAAATACAATTAAATACCCTTGAAATTATTCAACAGGCAAGGAAAAAATAATTGAGAGTTGTATAGAAGAAGGTGGACTGGCCAAAGGCCTTAAGACTCAAGGAATGACAATGGGGTAAATTCCCTAGATTTTCTTTTTGTCACCTTATGTCCCCAAACTGGGGACCAACAGGACGTGTAACCTGGAACCACCAAAAGGCAGAGACAACAAAAACCAAACATCAACAAAAACCATACCACAGCCACAGCAACTTGCCTGCTATGGCCAAACGTCCACAAGAAGGGAAGTCATACAAAGAACTACTAGGGAGCCCTGAACCCTGCTCCGCAGCTGGGGTCCCTGAGGGCGTCCATCCACTAGGGAAAGCCTGGGCGGATCCAGTTTCCACTGCAAAGCTGAGCCAGCAGCTGTCTAGTCTGCCTGCAGCAGACACAGCAACAAAGTCCCAGGTTTTCTCAACACGTGCTCCTCTGCTGGGCCCAGGGAGCCAGCCAGTCTGTCTAGAGCAGCGGTTCTCAACCTGTGGGTCGAGACCCCTTTGGGGGTTGAACGACCCTTTCACAGGGGTCGCCTAAGACCATCAGAAAACACATATATAATTACATATTGTTTTTGTGATTAATCACTATGCTTTAATTATGTTCAATTTGTAACAATGAAATTGGGGGTCACCACAACATGAGGAACTGTATTAAAGGGTCGCAGCATTAGGAAGGTTGAGAACCACTGGTCTAGAGGAATACTAGGGAAGTCCCAGGGTCTTCCATGCCCCACTTCACAACCAGGCCATTGGTAGGCAGTCTCATCCACCTCCAAAAGGAGCAGCAATGAAGTCCTAGGATGTCCCAGATGTCACTCTACCACCAAGTGCCAAAGCAATGTCTCTCTGTATTTGAGCAGTGGCATAACCAGGCCTGGGGTTTGTCCCCCATCCTCAGAAGGTCACCCAGTGAGAACAGGCGTATTGGGATATAGCTCTGTCCCTGCAGGTGGCACCAGCAGGAATGGAGCAGGAAGAAGCTCTAGCAGCACCAGGAACACAAAACAGACCGGAATCGCATTGCAAGGCCTCAGAAAACTGACCTGCCACTGGAACTAACGCAAGCGCACATCCGTGAGCACAGAACCACTGTCAGAGTCTGCGGCCACTGCCTTGATTTGTTCTAAGGTGCCAGCTGTTTGACCTTTCACTGTTTCTGCACCCTTAGTGCAAATGTCAATACAGGGGGAAAAGCAAATGATATCTTATTGTTATTATGGAAAATGATTTGGCCTGGAGGCCCCCTTTTAAAGAGGTTCAAGGGCCCCTATAATTTGCGAATCACAGTTATAGATCATAATTCAATATAACAGATGTCAAATTAATCTATGGAGTTAAAGTAATTATCATGATTTATATTTGGGATTTGAAAATGTACCCCATATTATAACAAACTATATCACAATAAACTATGGTTCTGATGCAAAATTAGATCTGTGTTTTAGAATCACCTTTATTAGAGAAGTCACTTTATTTTAAAGATAAAGTGAAGGTAATATTTCAAATTAATTGGAAAAGAATGGTTTGTTCAATAAATAATGATTTCATAATCAGCTGAATTTTGAAAAAGTAATAAAACTATAATTCTACCACGCAGTGTACAAAAATGTATTCTAGGCTGATTAGAAATTTTTAAAATTAAGAATGAATTATAAAATGGTCTAAATAATAGAGTATATTTTTATCTTAGTGTTTGTAGTTGACTTTTTAAGCATGACGTGAAACTCAACAGCTAAAAAGGGAAAAATAGGAATCTCAAAAACAAAGAATAAAATATAAAACATGTTCATTGACTTTTCCACTGTGACAAACATCAGGCAATACAGTCCCTCTTCCATGATCACTGAGCTCCAAAGTGAGTGAGAGTCTGCGAAGAATATGGTTTTCAAAAAAATAGATGCTTCTGAATACATGTAGTTCTTCAGTAATTGTTTCTCACAATATAAATATTCCTGACCTCCCTCTGGTTGCGAATCATTATTCAATTGATATAATTCCCAAAACAGGTAAGGAGCCACTGCCCCCTAAATTCTTCAATGTACTAAAAGGCTAAGCTTCGTAAGATGTCAGTGGTCCTTATCCAGGTCATCTTCAGTCAAAGAAACCTTTAAAGTGGTCAGAACATTGATCAGTTTAATTAATATTTATAACTCCTTCTCCTGACCATAAAACTAAGGACTTGTACCTAATCAATAAAAGACAAAAGCTGTCACAACTGAGTCAGTTGACAAGCACTTATTCAACACCTACTAATTAATGAGTTAATTAGTGTGACCAAGATAAAAAGGAAATGCCTCATGTTTGATTAGTCATGTTACTGTTCTGTGTCTTTAGTCATCAGGAATTTAAGTAGGGAGCGGGATCATTCAATGGATGCCAACAAGACAATGCTCCTGATTTATAGATTATTCAAAAGAATGTGGGAGGACTGAAATGAGAGGAATAGGAGGTGAAGAAAAATTGCTCTATAGACCAAAGGGATAAAGGTGGCATGGGGATGACTCAGTGGGGAGCAATTTTTCCCAAGTAGATAATGTTATTGCACCACCCACCTGCTACTCGGCAGTAGCTTGGAAATCTGCATATAATACATGGCTCACCAAAGATTGGAATTCAGAAATTGTGTCTAGATGCTAAGTGTTATGCCCTCATTAGAAGATAATCATTAAGGCAATAGTTGCAATCATGGCTCTAAAGCAGCGGTTCTCAACCTGTGGGTCGCAACCCCTTTGGCGGTCGAACGACCCTTTCACAGGGGTTGCCTAAGACCATCCTGCATATCAGATATTTACATTACAATTCATAACAGTAGCAACATTACAGTTATGAAGTAGCAACAAAAATAATTTTATGGTTGGGTCACAACATGAGGAACTGGGCAAGATGGCCCTCATCGCCCCGATCACTGCCCAGGCCGAGGGACCCCACCTGTGCACAAATTCGTGCATCGGGCCTCTAGTAAGATTATAATGGAGCTGGAAAATTCCTATTACCTAATAACGTCATAGCCATTGTAATGTTGTAGCACAATGCATTCCTCACATGTTTGGGGTGATACTGGTGCAAACACACGTACTGGCTGCCAGTTGTATAAAAGTGTAGCACATACAAGTATGTACAGTACATATAACACTTAATAATGATAATAAATGGCTCTGATGCTGGCTTGGCTTATGTATTGACTACACTTTTATCGTTATTTTAGAATGTACTCTTTCTACTTATATAAAAAAAAGTGTTTTCTGTAAAACAGTACACTGTGTTGTGCCAGCAGTAGTTTCATACATCTGTGTTTACCGTGTTTCTTGATTGCATCATTTTCTCTTGTGCCTGATTTAAACTTGTGTTTTTTGTACAGTAAGCTGCTATGAAGACTGTGGCCTAGGAGCAATAGACTATACCATACAGCCTAGGTGTGTAGTAGGCTAGACCACCCAGGTTTGTGTAGACGCACTCTGTGATGTTCACACAACACCAAAACCACCTAAGCCTTAGGTCCTAAGGACACACTTCTCAGAACGTATCCCGTTGTGAAGCAGTGAATGACTGTATTTTGAAGGCAAGCTGGCAGGGTTTGCTACTGGACCATATGTGGAGTGTGCAAGAGAGGAGAAAAGGGTGAATCCAGGATTTTGGCGTGAGCCATAGTGGAGAAATGGAGCTACCATTGACTTAGTTGGGACACAGAGGCCCTTGTACAATGCACACTGGATATCTGAAATAAAGAACCAGGTGGGCAGTTAGGCATTTAGGATGACTCAGGTGGTTTGTAAGCCTTAAGAAGAGATGAGGTCACCTAGCACATGAGTATAGATAGGGAAAGCCAAGGACGGAGCTCTGGGACACTCCATCATTAAGATTAGAGAAAAAGAGGAACAGCCAACAAGATGGACCAAGGAGTGGCAGTGAGGCAGGAGATAAAACAGTGTGTCCTGGAAGCCTAAGGAGGTCAGAATGAGCAAATGGGTCCAATGCTACCGTCAGGTCCAAAAAGGGAAGGACTGAGATGCAGCCGGGGATTCAGTCACGTTGGAGATCATTGGGGATCTTGAAAGGGGCAGTTGCAGTGGAGCAATGAAGATGAACACAGGATAGAAGTACATTCAAGACAGAGGGAGAAGAGAAATTGAAAGCAACATTCTTTCAAGGAGGTTTACTCTGCAGAAAGGGAGATAAATGGAAGAGTAGCTGGAAAGGGTCAGCAGACCTGGGTGCTATTATCACCATCTGACAGCTCAACAGATCAAAACAAATTGTCCCAGTTGCTGAATTTTTACAGGGTGAGAGTAGTTATGATCCCAGAGCTCACATTCTTGACCTACACGCCACAGCAAAGGAATGAAAGCAAGACATTCATTTATCATTCTATTTGTGGGAACCGGCCCCAGACTCTGTGCAAACAGCCAACGTGAGGTTGTGGAATGCTTAAAGAGAACAAGCCATTCATCTTAATTTAAAATTTCCCAGATACTACCTCTACTATCTAGAGCCTTGTCATGGTATTTTAATTGGAATTCTGAGAGGGAAAAAGTGAATGTCTTTCCTACAAATGTTGACTTCTCACTGGAGAAAGTTGCTGTCTAGGCCCACTCTTGCCAGAGACCTGAACTTAACATTGGGCAAGTATATATCGTCATCCACAGCCTTGGGGCAAGTTTTTCATACTTTTTACTTTATCTTTTCCTTAAAGTGAGTTCTGAATTAAAAGCCAAGAGTTCTGTTCCTGGTTCTGTCCCTAGCAAGCTGGGTGACCACTGGACTTCAAATATTCTGTAAAGGCGACCATGTCCTCGCCTGTTAGAGAGAGAGAGAGAGAGAGAGAGAGAGAGAGAGAGAGAGAGAGAACTAGGCAAGTTTCTCCTACTGGAACTATAGCATTCTGGGCTTATTTCATCATTTCCTAAACTCATTGGAAGCCAGGCCTGAGACCTTCTTTAAGGCCCCAGGGCAGGGAGCGCAAAGCACCTGGGCGGCAGGCCCTCAGTAAACACGCCCATCGATTGGCACGTGCAGTCTGGAAAACAGCCACTAAGGTAATGGATATTCATCCTCAACACACCTTGCCTGGACCGTAAAACCCAATGTGGCCCCTGTCGGTGTCCAAGGACATCACCCATCGCCACCTCCCCCTCTGCATCCGCCACCCTCCTAACTAACCAGAAAGCATAACTCAGCGACTTACAAGTTCAAAGACTTCCTAAGAGACTCGTTATAAAAGTTTTGAGGAACAGAGTCCAGTATCTGAAAGAGTGAGGATGTTGGGAAACGCTCTGCTTCCTGTCCCCCAGGGATCACCCACTCCGGCCCCGCGCCGCCCTCTGGGTCCCCGCACCCTCTTCACCGCACACACCCCACCCCCACCCCCCCGCCCCCCAGGCGCCGGAGTCCAGGTCCCACGCGAGGGCGGGCATCCGCCTGTACCTGGCGGGTAATAACGGAGCAGGAGGCTCTTGAGTTTCATTTTCTTGCTCCCGGACCCTTCACAGAGCGGATTCGTAGCCATGGAAACGGCCAAACAGCAGCGGGACGCCGGGACGCATGCGCAGGCGCCTGGCGCGCTCCGGGGGCGGGGAGCTTGGGGCGGGGGTTCGCGGAGCGCTACCTGAGTCCAGGCCCTGTAAGACCCCAGCATCTACCTCTGGGCTCCCAGGATGAACCGGGGCTCCAGGGTGCGGGGCCGGGCCAGCGCTCCCGCCCGCGTTCTCGCCACCTGAATCTGCATCCCTGTTTGCCTGGGACATCTCCCCTCCTGGCCATAGGAAGGGTGACCTCATAATGGCAGGTACGCGACCACCGCCGGGGCTGCGCCCATTGGGTTCCAAAAAGCAGGGATGGGAGAAAAAAAGCCCTGTGTCCTTTTCCATTCCTGGCTCCTCCACATGCCCTGCCCCTGTCCCCACAGAGGAAAAATGACTCAATGTAATAGCCTACATTTGCCGATGCAGTACCGTACACTGCGCTAAGTGTGTTATACGCCTGTACTCATAGTCTTAAGAAAAGTATGACTTATGCACCACTTATTGCCACCCCATCTCAAGAAGGAGACAGCTGAGACTTAGAGGTGAAGCCCTACCCCAGGTCTAGGTCTAGTGAGTGGTGGAGGCTGGGAAGGTGGTGTATCCAAAGCCTATACTTGGAAGCCAAGGCCTGTACTCTCCACTCCAGGTTTAAGAATTCCCAGGTCTCCTTTTGTCCTGTTCTATTTTGGCCAGCATCACCCCCTCCCTGCCGCCTGGAGGTTCGTTCCATCAGGAACGCTGTGAACAGGAAGAGTTGGATAGGCAGAGTGAGTGTCAATTTCCTTTAAGGAATTTGACTTCCCAAGTTCCAAAATCGGAATTTCCCAAACTTAAGCAATTCCTGTGTTATCTCCTTATCTCCACATCTACAGTTTTTTCTATCCTTTCAACTTCTCTCAATTGGCTTACTGAGTTGTTTTACTCCACATTTTAAAATGTAATTTAAAAGAAAATGATTGTCAATGCTGTAAATGAAAATTTCGTATTAATTTTCAATGAAGAGCAGCAGGCAACTGTAAAAATAAATGTGACTTTTTAAAATGCTAGTGAATTACTCTATACTATAGCCTACCAAATACTGGGAAACAAAGGCCTTTCTCCTCCTCTTCCTCCTTCTCCTCCTCCTCCTCCTCCTCCTCCTCCTCCTCCTCCTCCTCCTCCTCCTCTTCTTCTTCTTCTTCATATATTTTCATTGATTTCGGAGCAGAAGGAAGAGGGAGAGGGATATAGAAACACCAATGGTGAGAGAGAATCATTGATTGGCTGCCTCCTGAGTGCTCCCTACTGGAGATCAAGCCCACAACCCTGGCATGTACCCTGACCAAGAATCGAACTGTGACCTACTGGTTCATGGGTCGCCGGCATTCAACCACTGAGCAACACGGCTGGCTTCCCTCCTCCTCCTCCTCCTCCTCCTCCTCCTCCTCCTCCTCCTCCTCCTCCTCCTTCTCCTCCTCCTCCTTCTCCTTCTCCTTCTTCTCCTCCTCCTTCTTCCCTATAGAGAGGAAAAAATCAGCAACTATTTAAAATTTTCAAGACAGGCTAGCACCCAACTGAGCCTTATTACTTTATGGAGTCAGAAAACACTTGAGTTGCCCTACTCTGAGCCCATCTTTCCTTTGGAAAAGACAATAATGCTGAGATAGATAGAAGGCAGCAGGAAAGGAAGAAAACCAAATATGAGAGACTGACTCCTTAAAAGAAGCCATAGCATGAGTCCACAGGAGCTGAGCAAGGCAGTTGAGGACAGGACATTGGACATCACTCATCATAGAGTCACCAGATTTGGGAGCTGACTCAATGACATGTAACTCACTTGGAAGGTTGGGGAGATGATAGGAATGGGAAAGCCTTTGTCACTAAGTAATACAAATGGGCAGCACATAAAAATCATCTCTTGCCACCTGAAGAAAGCATCCGCATTTGGGAACCAGGGATCCAGATGCAATCTAACACACCTTCTAGCTCAGATTTCCCTCTAATCATTAAGACTCTGGAAAAGGTCCAAGCACAGAGAAGCAGAGTTCATCTGTAGAAACAAGGGACTCTTTAGTAGATTTTGTTCACCCATGTTATTGCTTAAGTTTGTATCATTTAAAATTAATGTCATTTAAAATTAGAAAAATAGTAACTTTACAGTGGAGAAGTCTGTTAGACACCATTTAACCACACAACCAGATTTCACATCACCAATATTGGGACAGACTCACATCATCTCTCCTGTTACAATGCCTTGAAAAGGACACACCTGCCGGAAGCCAATTCCAGCATGTCAGCAGGGCTGAATCATCTGGAGTGGCAAGGGCATGTCCCCAAACCTGAAAAGGGATGATTGCTTGCTGCCAGACAGCTAAGGGCATCTTTTTTAAAAAAAATATTTCTTTATTGATTTCAGAGAGGAAGGGAGAAGGAGAGATAGAAACATCAATGATGAGAGAGAATCATTGATCAGCTGCCTCCTGCACACCCCCCACTGGGGATCGAGGCCGCAACCCAGGCATGTGCCCTTGGCCGGAATCGAACCCCGGACCCTTCAGTCCACAGGCCGACACTCTATCCACTGAGCCAAGCCGGCCAGGGCATAAGGGCATCTTAATCTACATGTTATTGCCTCCTACTGGCCAAACACTTGAAAAGCCGTAGGCAAATTCTTCCAATATGACAATGTATAAGAAACCTGACCCTTTGAAGTATATATCTACCTCACCTTAGGACAAATTGTGTTAATAAAAAGCAAGGGTTCCTGAGACGAGGAGATCTTAGTTTCTTTAGCTAGGCTCCTCTGACCCCCAAATGCCTTTCAAAATTATGCTTCGTCTCTGGACTCTTTATTAAGTTACACACAGCCCTTCTTCAGATTGCTGAACCCTTCTAGATGCAGGAACAAGAACCCCGGCACACACCAATTCCCTGGAACTCCTGCCCAAAAGGCATTACCTGCCTGGAATCACAAGGAAACATCCGAGCAAACCAAGTAGGAAATAATTGTTCAAAATAACTGTCAAGGTCAAGAAAGAAAGGATAGGCTGAAAAACTACTCCAGGTTAAAGGACACTAAAGAGAGAGAGAAACCAAATGTACTGAGTGATCTTGGATCCTGAACCAGAAAAAAGTTTAGCTATAAAAAACATCATTAGGACAACTGGATGAAATATGAATAAGGATTATAGTTTATATTAGAATAATATTATAGAAATGTTAAATCTCGTAATTGTGATTATTTATATTCTATGGTTATGTAAGAGAATGTTGTTTAAAAATAAAGTCCTCAGATTTATTTAGGGATAGATGGGTATGATATCTGCAATCAACTCCCAAATAGTTTTGAAAAAAATTATATTATGATGTGTGTTTGGGAGAGGAAGTGTAATTTGATAGGTAGATTGATAAAAAAAAAATGATAATCCAATGAGCAAAATGGTGACTCTAGAAAAAAAAAAAAAGGTTTATTTTGAGGAGTTTCTTGTACTACTCTTGAAAATACTCTATAAGTTTGAAATTATTCCAAAATAAAAAGTGGTCTTGATTTCCCATAGGCCAAGCCAGACTTTAAAATGTTATAGGTTATAGAAGACAATCAAACTATTTGGTTCCACTTCTATTTGGTTAAGAGAATCCCAAGTTCAAGTTCATTTCCTATTTCACCCCTAATTTCACCTCCAAAATCCTCTAGTTATGGAACCAAGAGCCTCCATGATTGTTACCTACCCTTCCTCACTCCCTCCATTTCTGGGATTTCCAGTTCTTCTATGAACCAAACTCAGGAGCTGTCCTTTTACTTCTTAAAAAAAAAAAAAAAGATTCCAGCTCTGCAGATTGACATCTCTCCCTTGGCTCAAGGAGCTTAAGGCAAGTTGTCCCATATAAGTGGTTAGAGAGCTTCCTAACTACACCCCCACCATATCCAGAGCCCTCTCTATTAACTCTGGGGCACAGACCCTTGGAGGTGAGGTCTAATCTTCCCACAGCCTATGCACAGGAGAGGTAAGTAACTCTCACCTTTGTCTTTCCTTGAGAATTATTTACCTGGATGCCCAAGTACCCTGACTGTCCATTGTTTCCAAAGTTCTTCTCACAGTTTCTCCCAAGGACCTAGGCCCTCTCTACTAATAGGACTCCTAGTGTTCTAGCTTACCAGACAGAATCCTGCTCACAAGTACCCAGTGAAAGTCCTCCATCCCCTTTTCTAGGAAAGCAGTGGGGTTGTATGCAAATGAAAAGGTGACCCAAAGAGAAACAAATAAAGTTCATGAGTGCCGGCAGATTTCTCTTTGGGCCTTGGCTTAAGTTGACGTTAATCTGTGCTTAGTTGATTCACTATTGACTCATTTCGGGAAGCTTCTGTGTGAATCTCTCAACTGAGTAATGATTATTTTATTCTGAATTGGCCCCAGTGCAGTTATGAATGATGTACAGACATCTGCAAAACCAAAACCCCTACTTTACCCAGGTGATGGGCACTCATCCCATTGTGTGGTTACCTTAGTATGACTTCCTTACCAGGCTATTGTAAAGACCTTCCTAAAAGTTGGATAATACTTTTCACCTATTCATGACATTCTCTGTTGTAGACCATTGACACACTCTATCAACAATTGCCATTCATATTGATTTGTACAGATAACTGGAATATTTGGCTCAGGATTTCTTCCTATTGAGACCTGCCTTAAACAACCAGAAACTGAAAGATTAGTAGCATTAACTTTTCTCCCCAGGCCAATCCAATCTAGAGCATTGAAGCCACTCTGGGATTCAGTTCTCACAGTGCATCCCTAGGCTGGCAGCACCAGTATCATCTTGTTAGAAATGCAAATCCTTGCCCCACCCCACCACCTACAGAATCAGAAATGCTGGTAGTGAGGTCCAACAATCCGTGTTTGAACAAGCTTTCCTGGTAATTCTAATGAATGATGAATTTTTAAAAACATTGCTGTAGTTTAATAGAGTACATTGGGTTGGCCAGCACTGGGAGAAATTGAGTGCCCTTCCCCTATAATCCCCTTTCATGTACTCTGAACAGTCTTCCCTGATTGCCAGGGGCAGTAAGTTGGTTGCTCAGCCACATCCCAGGATGTGAATAAGACACAGAAACAACGTGGGAAGAAAGTGGAATTCTCTAGCTAATTGAGTTTTAGGTGCTCCAATGCACCAAGAGAGACCAATGGACATTGGGAAGGAAAGAAGGTCCCTGGGAAGGAAAGCAATGTGGGGAGAGGGGTTGGATCTCTACGAGAGAGAGAGGGAGAGGAAGAGGGGAGAAGGGCAAAGGAAGGAGGCAGGAGTGAGCCTGGGAATTCAGATTTGGCACTGAGATGGGACATGTCGGCAGTGTTGCAGCTACAATGGGCCTTGGTGGTTTCCATGTGACCTGGCTCTTCCAGGATAGAGCCATGGTATCAATCAATGCCAAACTGTGTCAGTTGTCTTTGGGGTCCACATGGAAAGTAGTAGATTTAAAAAGAGAGGTACAGTTCTCTTCTGGAGAGAAAGACAGAGAGAGGAGATCTAGATGTCCAGAGCCTGGCAGTAGACGTCAGCTGTGCACACTCCCAAGAAGAGAGGCTCAGGGGCAAACAGATGGCACATCACTTTTATCTTCTTCCCATGCCTGCCTGCACCCAACTGAAGGACCCACAGAGTATCTGATCTCACCTGGAACCGTCTACTGGTGGGGCCAGGGGCCATAATTGAATCATTCAATAAATATGTATTGAGGACCTACAGTGCCAGTTCCAGGTTTATAAGGGACCCAATTCTGAAAAAAAAAGTCTCAGGGAAATCATTCGTAGAAAGAATCAGACTTCAGGTGGGTTTGGAACTGTTGCAGTTATGGAAAGGGGGC
The DNA here is from genome assembly GCF_963259705.1 of Myotis daubentonii. Lineage (NCBI taxonomy): Eukaryota > Metazoa > Chordata > Mammalia > Chiroptera > Vespertilionidae > Myotis > Myotis daubentonii. The sequence continues at coordinate 28,888,492 of NC_081846.1, read as the reverse complement.
CCGTCTCTAGGTGTGACCGCATTTACATTCACTGATGGGTACCACTGAGACAACCAGGTCACACTAGTAGGGCCGATAAAGGATAGCTTTGCCATTTGTTGTAATCCCTTGGGGCAGAACACCTTACCTGAAGCCTGCCTCTGCCATCTGCCAGCCACATGATCTGGGGCAAAGTTCCCTTCTGTATCAGTTCCTCATTGAAAAGAAATGATTGCAGTGTCCAATTAATAGATTTGGTATTGTTGACTCTGGCTCATTCATAAACACTCCATAAGTATCAAGGAAGGTGGAGATAACAATAAGTTTTTATTATCTTAAGATTATTTTTTTTTGAGATTGGGAAAGGGTGTATGCATATTGTTCCCATTTAAATTGATAATCTAGACTGATAATCTAGGTGTACCTCAGTAGTTATGTTAATTAGTGTTAGAACACTTAGTTTAAATATTAAAACTATCTCACATTCCTTAAGACATAACTATTTTCTCTGTATATCCAAATAAATCATCTTCTTAAAGAAATGGCTGTGAGAATTTAGAAGAGGGAAGAGGGTTCAATATCTTAACAAGTCCGGAGGCCCTCCAGAGAAGAACAGGAAGGTTAAAAGGACTTGAACAAATTAAAAGAACATGGACAAGGGGACCTCGTGGGGATACAACACCACCTTCTGTGCCTGGTGCTTATTAGGTGCTCCATTCCTGCTTGATGCTTGAGAATTTGGGGATCCATTTGGAAGAGGAAGTAACTGATTATGGGCAAGTAGAAGTCAGGGCTAAAAGAGCCAAACACATGGAGACAGGTTTCAGCTCCTCGTGAAGAACTTTGGGACCCGTGTCCATCCATCCAGTCAGGGGCCTGGCTGGCTCCAAAAGTACTGAGAATTTCCAGCACAGGAAGCATTCCGGTTGAGGAGGCAGTTTGACCAGCTGCCAGGATTATCATAGAGCCCAAGGTTAAGTTGGATGAGACATAGGTCTAGATAAGAGGTTTAATTTCTCTTTTGATGTTATGATTCCATGATTTTGTACTGTCTGTGTGTTTTCACAAGAGAATAAAGGTGGAAAGGCAAATAGCAGTGGATTGCATGTTGGAAGACAGAAGTTCCCATCTTGGCCTTCTTATCAATGACCTTTAAGCAAGTCATCTATCTTGCTAACCTTTGCTTACTCATCAGCAAATCATTTCTTTCATTCCATTCAGATCTAGCATACCACCCAACTAGCTTGTTCATGCTCTGGGCTTTAATTCTTGTCATTCCTTCCACCTGATAAACCTCCCATGCCATCTGTCCTGAAGTCTTATCAGGCTAGAACAGCCGTGGGCAAACTACGGCCCGCGGGCCAGATCCGGCCCGTTTGAAATGAATAAAACTAAAAAAAAAAAAGACCGTACCCTTTTATGTAATGATGTTTACTTTGAATTTATATTAGTTCACACAAACACTCCATCCATGCTTTTGTTCCAGCCCTCCGGTCCAGTTTAAGAACCCATTGTGGCCCTCGAGTCAAAAAGTTTGCCCACCCCTAGGCTAGAATCACCTTCTCCTCATGCTCAATTCATTTCATCTAAGCGTATGTGGTGGATGTGGGTTTCACATCACAGACTCTAAAATATCCCTATTGAGCCACTCCTGCCTCCAGCCCCCGTCCTAAAGACTGCATCTGGCCACTTTCTGGTAAATTCACTTGAACCTGTGCCTTTGGGAAAATTACAAAAGGTGTCACTGTAACCCACCCCACCATTCTTTTGACATTGTTTCTGTAAATGCTGATCTGACTAATGTGTACCTAGTAGATAATCAGCAGGTTTGTAAAAGAATGCTAGGAACTGACTTCAAAAGATATAGACTCCCACCTTCAGTCATCCCAGTTCCAAGAGATTTGCTGACCTTCAACCGTAGAACCAGGATGATGCACACCAGACCGTCACTTGACCAGTTTCAAGGTCCTTCTAAAAATGGACTGTATTGGTCTGCACGTACATAACTTGTCAACCCCTCTCCTTGATCTTTTTGTTCTGTTTTCCCTCTCCTTCCTTGTAAAACTTCTGTCTGCACTGAGATGTTAAGATGGGCTTTGCAACAAGAGTCCCTCACCTTCACAGATGGCCGACACTGGTGTTGTTGTGCCCAGATTTCTAGATTCCCAAGGGCCTACCAGGGAGCCAGCCAGTCCGATGCAAAAGCAAAGAGTCCTTCATTTCGAACTAGTTCGGCTCCCCGACCATACTCACCGATGCAATGGTAAGCCCAGTGGCCAAGAGAGCGAGGCCTGATGGGATTGTGGGTTTTATAGTAAGGTCAGGGGAGGGGACTGTGGGCCCTGCCGATTGGCCAGGCGTGAGTCGGGTCTTGTTACACAGGATGTGGTCATCTCTATGGCACGCACGTCCCTTGATTGTCATTGGTTAGTTTAAAGAAATCCCGGGCGTGGCCAGCAGGGGCCTGGGCTTCTGGGAAGAAGGTACTCTCCTGAGCACCTGGCGGCCGCCCCAAAAATGGAGGACCCAGGGCAAGATGGAGGGTGCAGTCCTAGCCCCCCCAGGGCGAGCTGAGCCCGGGCTCCAGGGGCCAGTCCGGTTGCAGGGGGTCCAGCAGATCGACCAGTTCCACCCCAGACAGGAAGTCCACATCCTCCGTCTCGTCCCCGGGGGCGCCGGCAATCGCCTCCTCCTTTATCTCCTCGGGCGAGGGCACGCGCCCCGCCCCACCGCCGCTGCTGCCGCGTGGGTCCGTCCGGGGGCGGTGGGTCCGGTCCGGGGGCAGCGGGCGGGGGGCGGCCTGCGCCGGGCTCCCACCGTGGGCTGGGGAGTCGGTGCCCGAGGCCGCCAGCAGCGTGGTCAGGCTGTGCCTCATGGGGCCCGGCGGCCGGCCCACGTAGGCCCCGCGATGACTCGCCCTTTCAGAGTAAATCTCTTTCCTTTTTCACTAGCACCTGTCTCATGAATTGGACTTCCATGGTGGCAGGCAGCCAAACCCTGGTTTTGGTTACATCAACTCTGGGTTGGAGGGTTACAAAAGGTGTCCCTTCACCCCTCCAGGGCCTCTGGGGCCAGTTTTAAGGGGGCAATCCCAGAGCATGGGCCAGATTTCTCCCTCCTCACCTTCCCTGGAATGGCTTAGTGAGCTGCCCAGACTACCCGCTGAACCCAGTGGGCCACTGCAGCCCTCCACGAGTGCCCAGAGGATTGTTGATCTTTATAATCTTGTTCACACAAAAGCCTTTACCCTATTTGCTATGAAAAATAATAGTAATAATCAAACAAGCAAACTTCCCTATTTGGTTCATACTCTATTTCTACTGCATTTGCTTGTGAGCTGCTACTCAATGCTGAAGAAATGGGGGAAAGATGGAGTAGTGTGGTTAGGTTAGACTTGCAGAGAGTCAAACTTGATGCTGTGGGTGACTCTGTGTCCTCTTTAGGGCAGGAGTATGGCCTAGAGAGAACAAAGATGAGTCAGAGGAGTTTGAGGTTTGAGTGCCATTCTGCCACTTACTAGCAGAGTCACTTTTAGAGCCTCAGTTTCCTCTACTTATAGTTGGGACAATAATAATATCTGCCTCGTGGGATTCTTGTGAATATATGAAGTGCACTGCATACCCCTTGATATATCTAGGCACCTATTTTTTTTCTTTAAACATTAATATGCTGCAGTTAGCCTTAGCTGGTTTGGCTCAGTGAGTACAGCATCGGCCTGTGGACTGAGGAGTCTCAGGTTTGATTCTGGTCAAGGGTACATGCCCGGGTTGCAGGTTCCATCCCCAGTGGGCAGCATGCCGGAGGTAGCCGACAATGATTCTCTCATTGATGTTTCTAGCTCTCTCTCTCCCTCTCCCTTCCTCTCTGAAATCAATAAAAATATATTTTAAAAAATATGCTGCAGTTATCTAACTCTATAACTGAATTATCTAACTTGGGAATACATAGATGCAAAATATATCAAACTATCTAATCAAAATAAAATATCACTTCAAGGAATTTTTTGCAATTGAGTTATGGTTACTTAACTGCTGAATAACCTACTGGCACTAGGGGGCAGCAGTGTACACGTGTTGTACATATGCCCAGTAACACCTGCTTCCTTTCCAAGTGGAGATGGGGTCAAAGAAGCTTACGGTCTGCACGGAGTACATGCCTCCCTTCTGGCTTCCTGACACTTGTTTTTGAAGGCCATCCCCCCAATATACCAAAACAGTACATGAGACAGGTTTTTGTTTGTTTTATTTTTTATAATTTTGTAATTATTTGCTGAGGTTTTATCATTTGAAAGTGTCTTTCACTTTGCTTTGAAAGAATACTCACAATTGGTGAGCTAGATTTAATTATGTTTTCTGCATTCAACTTTTCATGTATGTTACTGCTGTGTTCTTCGCCATAAATATATTTGAAAGAGATTTTTAAAACCCATTACTTTTCAATACATAATAAAAAGTGATAATTATAGGTGGCATTGCTATAAAAAATCAAAACATGTGGTTTAAATATCCCTGCTAATAACACACAAATTGCTAGTAATGGGAACAATGATATTTAATATTTACTAAGTGCTCAGTTTGTGCCAGGCTGTGGGTAAAGTGTATTATACAAATTATTAGCTGATTTAATCTTCACAAAACCTCTGTGAAGTAAGGACTATTGTCTACATTTAATAGATGAGAAACTGAGTCTCCAAGAGGATGAAATAACTTGAGCTTCCCTCTCCCTGCCTATGGTCTTTAGTTCTTTTATTATTTTTTACAACCAGATGTTTATTTTTGTCTTTTTTTGTTTTTTTCCTTTTTAAATCAGTCAATATACAATATTATATGCATCTGCTATGTTATATGTTATAGTTCTTTTATTTAACCAACTTTTTTGCTTACCTTTTAGTCTACTAGTAAACATTTTATTTAAAAAAATAAAACCTAAAATTCTATTTTCTCCTACCTTTCCTTTTAAGAATGTAACACTTTCATGGCATATGAAGACTTGCTTGTAACACTTTCGCTGAGATGAGGCTGTGTGGGCTCGCCAGGACACAGTCCCTACAGGTCTCACTCTAACGTCTAACAAAGACAATGATAGCCAGGATTTTGTTGTCACATGTGCCCGTTGAACTGAACACATGGTTGCCAAAAAGTAGTATTTTAAAATCAGAAAGTCAAACTGCTCTTACTTTGTTTTGTTTTCCATAGGAATATATTAAAAAATACTTTAAAAAGAAAGACTTTGAGACCTATGGAATTATTATTATTATTGTTGTCATTGCTTTTGTTTTTTCCCCCAGGACTTGAGTCCCTGGTTGCCCAGCATCTCACAGTGGCAGTATTTGTGGGCAACACCAGGAAGATGTAGTGAGTATATCTCAGATGCAATCCCATAGTGGGATTATGAATCTTTTCCCCTTCCCTTCGGTTTCTCTAACCCCATTGGTGCGCCCTTCCTTTCTTTGGCTTTCTCCTGTCTTTCTAATCTATTTCACTCTTTCTCCTGATCTAGTCCCATTGCCGTCTCCAACTTGACCTAAGTAACAGCATCCTTTCCCCAAGCCAGGTCTTCTTCATAATTCCTAGACTTTTTTCCCCCCCTTTTCCTCCTATTTAATCAGCTGACAAGTCCTTTTATTTCCAAAACTTTACCACTTTGGCAGATCCGGCAGGTGGGCTCATGCAGCTCCATTTCTCTCCCTGTTAGGTGTCCTAGCACTGGCTGGAGACTGCAGATGTCCTCATAGCTAAAGTTTCATATGTCCCCCAACTCCCATGAGGCAGGTGGCTCCCATGCCACCTGGAAGCAGAGTTAATGTCAGGGGTGGGGGACACAGCCCGTGCTGTGGCTGCCAAGTTCAGTCACTCAGTCATGGAAGCAGTGTGGTTTTTCTGCAGCAGGTTCAACAGAGTTCCCCACATCTGCTCTCTAGCATCATGGATGTTGGAGAGAAGAGTGTGTGCCATCCAGAATGCCTGCAATCATGGGGCCCACAGCCATCAGCTCTGTGCAGGGGTCCTGCTTGCCTGCTCCCTGGTCTTGGCTAAGCTGGCCACCAACTTGTTTCACCTCTTGGTTCAGCACCATAGTGTTATTTTTTTTACACCTACCTGGAATTTTCACTCAAAATCTCTTCTTCTAGCCCTCCAGTGACATGCTGTGTCATATTTTTGTCCTCCCTCTTCCTTTTCCCTATTATCTTACACAGAGGCCCGATGCACGAAATTCATGCAAGGGGCTCGGCCCTCGCCGCAGTCCCAGCTTCGTCTGGAAGGTCGTCCAAAAGGATATCTGGAAAGTCATTCAGCTGTTTGGTCTAATTAGCATATTAGCTCTTTATTATCATTTGGTCCATATGTTATACTGTAACAATACAAGATTGTAATTAAACTAAAGGAGGAAAGACCAACACCAGGAGTGAATGATGCAAAAGGTGACATTTTGGGTCTCCCTCTTTAAGGGGCAAAGTGGAATGCACTCTCATTTGCATGAGGGATGATTTCAGTTACAATAATGAGAGCATTTTTTTCGGCTGTTGTTGAGGTTTGAAAGTTAAGTCCTGGAAGAAGGGTGTTTATGGTTGTTACATAGCCAAAGGTGTGTCTGTGGCAAGAATCGGATACTGGCTTCCCCAAGCCCATCCAAACCCCTCAAACTGGGCCTTCATGCAAGCTGGAGGCTGAGAAACCAAAGACTGCGTACCCAGACATCCTGCCAGCTCAGGTTTCGCATGTGACCTTGCCTCCCTCGCCTGCTCTAAAACAGAATGGGGAAGAGGTGTTTAAAGCCACATTTGGGCTATGTTTTCACCTGCAATAGAAATGTCAGGGGTGTTAGAGTCAGAAAGATGGGAGTTTGAGTTCCTACTCTGCCACCAAATCTTACAAGAATCTGGGCAGCTTCCTGACCTTCTCAGAGCCGAGCCTCAGCTTCCCCTGGGTGAAACAACAACCCCTCCGTGGGAAAATTATTATGAGAAATAAGTGAGGCGGTGAGTGTAAACCACCTAATAGAGCACCTGGCACGCAGCACCAAAGTTAGTTCCTCATCTCTTAACAATTGACACATCTGTTTGGCACCTTGGTAATTGATCAAATCTTTTCCAGAGATACTGTATAATGAGTGAAAAAAATATCCAACATTGTAGAAATGATAATAAAAGAACTTATGATATTATGTAAGGGGGCATGAAGCCAGGAGAACTATCACTCCAACTGAGATATGATTTTTTTTTTTTTTTTTTTTGGAGGTGGCAAGTTATCTGGGCAAAGCCCTCTTTGGAATTCAAGGCCAATGTCACTCTAAAACTCCTGGACTACATCACTGTTTCCCCGATGACTTTGTTAAATAGTTTATAGGTGGTAGAACCAGGTTGTGTGCAGACCCCCGCTCCCCCTGCCACCTTGGGTTGTTTCTCCCTTGAAGCAGGAAGTGCTGTTTAACAGCAATTGCCTAGCGTGTTCTTTTGGTTTGGTTGGTTTTGTTTTTTTAGCAGTTCCCGAGTTAAAATTCCTAAAATATGTCATTGCATGTTCTCTGCTTTCATGTTAAAGCAGAACTATTTGAAAAGCTTGTTCTTAAAATTCACCCATGACTTAACCTTAAGAGGTAAAAAGAATAAAAATTCAAACTGTTTCTTCACAGTGGAAACCACCACTTTGGAAACAATAAAGTGAAGTTAGCTTTCAGGGCTGTCTGTCCTGCTGCGCTTATTGTTCTAGAAGTGCTCAGTGCCTGACAACCCAGAGCAGAACAAGAAAGCTATTCATCATCAGTAGCAAAATACACAATGCGTGATGTATTTCTGCTCTAACTGCTCAGAACTTCCCAGCCCAAGGTGGAGGGAGGAAGTTCACCTTTGAGAATTGGTTTAGAGAAAAAACCCATTTTTTTAAAAAAATATATATATATTTTTATTGATTTCAGAGAGGAAGGAAAAGGGAGAGAGATAGAAACATTCATGATGAGAGAGATTCAATGATTGGCTGCCTCCTGCAGCCTCCTACTGGGGATGGAGCCTGCAACAGGGGCATATGCCTTGACCGGGAATCAAACCAGGACCTCCTGATTCATAGGTCAACGCTCAACCACTGAGCTATGCCCACCAGATGAAACCCATTTTCTTTTAGCAAAATATTTCATGAGCCTGGTGAAAGTTACGTGTGATACTTAAATATCTGCACACTGTATTCATATGATCCTTCTAATATAACCAGGACTAAAACAATGAACAGGTATTTAAGTATATACTTATGTAAGGATAGTACTTACATATTGTTTAATAGAGATGTTAATTCATCCATTTATTGATGGAGGTAAAGAGAAGAATAGAAGACAAAAGAGAGGAAAAATAGCTGAGATATATGGTTAAAGAGGAGGAAAGGGGAGGCATTAAGAGAGTCAGAGAAAAATATAGGGCATATGAACAAAAGGAGATGGAGAGGTTAACTCTAAAATGTAATAGGAAGCACAGTGCTAAATAATCTGAGATCTAGGTCCTGGGAGCAAGTGATGTAAGTATAGGAGAGAAGCTGTTCATGTCTGTCTTTCCTACTTGCCAAGTCTGTGTTCAGCACTGTGCCCCGCGTGCCTAGCCCAAGGATAATAAACCCCTGTTCGGTAGCCCTTGCTCAGAGCATGAGGAATCATCTCAGATGCCAAAACCTTACAAGGGCCCCACCTCCCTAGGGTCATTGTTCAGCCCTTCTCGGTCCTTTCCAGTAAAAGAATGCACTTCTCAAGGCAGACAGGGGTAGCTTTCTGCTAATAACATAAACACACTCCCCTCAAGACTGGACCTCTTCTGCCATATAGCCTGGTGACCTTCAGATCACCTTGAAACCCTGCTTGTTCCTCACATCACACCTTCCAGTCCCCTCTTCATCATGACTGTGCCCTTTGAAAGCATTTCCTTCTTTTTTCTTCTCCTTTCTTCTTCCCCATTCCCGTAGAATGGTCTGGACAACACAAAGGAAGGGACTGTTACTGCCCTTCTTCTAGTGATCACATGTCTAATACTGTGCCTTCAATTCAAATGCCTTTTCTTTGGTAAAAGGAGCGATCATCACTGAAGAACACTTCATAGTTTACACGCCTCACATTCAACAACAGTTTTCTTCCCCTTCTCTGGGTACAAAGAGCTGGGAACTTGTTGGAACAGGATAAGAAAGTTTGTCTTTGGCCAAGTCTCAGCTTCCTTCATGCACCGATTTTCCTTCCCCCACGGGAGGTTCCCAAGGGCTCTTTTCCTTCGGACCCTGCCATGAGCAAGGGTTACCTTGGGCTCATTCTAATTGCCAAAGTGTTGCAAGCCTCCGCATTAGCTAGCTGCCTCCTTACCGATCTTCCTCAAACCCTGTCCCACCCCAACTGCTCCCGCCTGCACAGCATTCTGGTAAAAAGGGCGAATGCAGAGTCAGGCAGCATCATGACCCCACTACATGGGTCTAGGCAACTGAATTAACTTCTATTCTTGCAAAATAAAGATACAGTAACAGTGCCAGGCGCCTGGTGTCCTTGTGAGATACAGCAATACATGCAACCCCGAGAGCAGGACAAGGCGCTCGGGAAGTGCTTGGGAAACGCTGGCTACTATTCCAACGTTGCCTCTGGCTCTGCCTCCTAAGACAGCTCCCGTGTTTTTTTTTTTTATCAAGTCTCACCTAGAGGTGGCTGACTATAGACTTCAGTGTCCTGTGTGGGATTCCTTAGCTGGGCTCCTAAAATGGTAGACAAAATTATGTGGGATACGGCATTTTCCCCCTGTAATTCTCAACCTTGGCTACACATGGGAATCATCTAGGGAGCCTTTAAATACTACTGATGCCCTGGCTCCCTCCTCCACCAGATATCCTGATAGAAGGAGTCTGGGTGAGGCCTAGGCATTGCTCCCCAAATAGACACAATCGGCCGCCATGGGTGAGATGCCCGGATGCACAGCAGGTTCTTAATGAGGTGCGTGTCAGATCACTTGTGTGGTTAAAAAATATACTAGTACCTGCCACGGCACCCATCCCAGAAACTCTGATTCCGTAGGACTAAGGCGGGACCACAGACCTATACGTTTCTAAGCTATTTGGGTAATTCTGATGTGCTTTGGAGAACCACCAGTCCCCAAATTTTTGTCATCTTCCTAAAGGTGACCAAGACAGATTGGCTCCCAGATAGTAGTCTGAGATGTGGCCTCTATTGGGGATGACATTTTCCCTGGTCCAGACTTCTCTTTTCTAGACCCAGACGCTGGCGCTGAGCTCCGGGGCCAGCCCTGGGTACAAGTGGCTTCAGGGAAGGGAGGGAGCCCTGCACCCTTTGGTTCTTTCCTTCCTAACCCACAAATCACCACTCAGAGCAGCTTTGTCACCGAGAGTGAGAAAAAGCAGGAGGAATGGCTGGATTCAAAAGGTTCCTTCTTTCTCTTTATCCAGAATAGTTTGAAGTAAGTAAAAGTTGTGTCTGTTTCTGTCAGCACATGCATGTAGAACAGGTTTTCAACAATAACTGATCCAAACTGAATCCAGGAAGAAGTAGGATATTGTCACTTCATCTCACACCACACCAAATATAGACGTGCAAATTGACAGCTTGCATAATTGGGGCAAAATACACTCAAAGAAATGCAAATAAAAATGTTGTGTTGTATTTATTTTTATCTATCTACAGTCTTTAACATATTCTCTTTTTTAAAAAACACACATTTAGATGATCAGCATAACTTTCCTTCCTGTGCTTCCTTAAGATGAGTTTCCCGTATCTGAAAATTGCTCTTTTCATATTTATTGATGGTGTGAAAATGCCTTTTCTTTAATGAAATGATGGCGTGTTTGTTCATTTGTTTTTAATGACTTTGTTTTGAAAAATAGAGAATTAGTAACTCTATATTAGTCAACCCCTTCACTGTAAATCCCCCACCCCTTTTTTTAAAAACCAATCTGTGAAATCACAGAGCCTGGGAAACAGGTGGTTTCTGCAAAGTGCTTTTCAAAGTTGTTAAATAATATACAAACAGAGAAAGTATACCAAGTACTTAAACAACAATATACAAATATACAAAGGATTAAACAATATACAAATATATGCAGTACTTAACATACAAACATCCAAAGTACTTAATATACAAACATACAAAGAATACAAAGTACATAAGATATAAATATAGAAAGTATGCAATGTAATTAAACAACATACTAATATAGAAAGTATACAAACTACTTACACAGTATATAAATAGTAGGTGTAGGGTGGGGCTCTACCCCACACCTACTAAATGAGTATCTCCAAAATGCCCCAGATGCTTCTTATATATGGAAATCTTATAACAAAACTAGAATATTGCATTGTTTAAAGGGCAATGTATTTATTCCAATGGATCTATAATTAGTGATGCACCATAATGAAAGGAAGAACAAAATAATTAAGTATTCTGGGAAAGTGGAAACCAGCAAATTTGAAAAGTGTTCTTTTGGAAATATGGACAAAGCAGGCAAGAAGATGGATGGATAAACAGGCAATGGACAAATGGATGGAAAAAAGGATGAAGTAGGATAAACAATGGAGAAAAGAATTGGGGATGGAAACAGCAAGACTGGAAAGAATTGGGGACAGGGAGATAATTAGATGAAGAGGAGGATGAGAAAGAGAAAGGATAAGAGTGTGTAGATAGCTTCAAGGACAGAATGCTGAGAGTCACTGTACAAATGAGTTAAGTGGTGATCATGTCCTCCGTTTCCTCATCTGAAAAGGAGAGAATTGGTTCTGATGAGCTCTGGTGGCTTTTCCTGATGTGGCATTCTCTGTGTGAATGGGGTAGACAAAGAAGGGGGGAAAAGGAAGAAAAAGAGAGGAAAAGATATTTCAAAACATTAGACTGCATATTAGTTTCTTGTGGTTACTATAACCAATGACCACAACCTTTGTGGCTGAAAGCACATTTACTCTCTTACAGATCTAGAGGTCAGAGGCCTGGAATCAGGCCAGTAGCCTGTGTAGTCCTCTCAAAGGCTTTGAGATAGAGTCAGGGCTGCTTTCCACTTTTGGTTCTACCTCCTTCTACTCTTGGTGCCTAAGGAAATTGCTTTGAGGACAGGTTTGACAGATTTAGAAAATAAAAATACAGGAGGCTCTGGGAAACTTTGCATATCAGGTAAATAGCACTAATTATCCTATCTAATAACAGACAAACATGGTAATTAGCCATAACTTCGCTACCCTTCCCATTGGCTAATCAGCAAGATATGCAAATTAACTGCCAACCAAGATGGCGGCCGGCAGCCAGGCAGCTGAAGGGAACAGGAGGCTTGCTTGCTCCAGTGAAGGAGGAAGCCAAGGTTCCCCGCCTGCTGCTGCTGGGCTCTGAGCTTGCACTCTAAGCAACTATGTTGAAATTATAGAAGCTAAATAATCCCCAGAAACCTGCTTTCAGCCGTCAGAGCTGGAGCTGAAACAGTGTTTCAATTATAGAAGCCAAACACCCCAGATACCTGCTTTCAGCAGCCGAGGTCTCAGAGCTGGAGCTGGGCCTCAGAGCTAAAGCCAGCTCTCAGTTCCAGTGACAGCCATAGAAGGTAAATAAATCCCAGAATTAAAGACAAAAAGGAGAGGTTGGGAGCTTCAGTCACCCGCCAGCCTGAAAACGGCCCTCAGCCCCTCACCCAGACTGGCCAGGCACCCCAGTGGGGACCTCCACCCTGAAGGGGATGTAACCAGCTGCATACAGCCATCATCCCCTCATCCAGGCTGGCCAGGCACCCAAGCGGGACCCCCACCCTGATCCAGGACACCCTTCAGGGCAAACCAGCCGGCCCTTACCTGTGCACCAGGCCTCTATCCTATATAGTAACAGGGTAATATGCAAACTGACCCTAACAGCAGAAGGACTGGGAATGACTGGTCACTATGACACACACTGACCACCAGGGGGCAGATGCTCAATGCAGGAGCTGCCCCCTGGTGGTTAGGGCGCTCTCACATGGGAGGAGCTCTGTTCAGCCACAAGCCAGGCTGATGGCTGCCAGTACAGCAGAGGTGGTGGGAGCCTCTCCTGCCTCCTCAGCAGCGCTAAGGATGTCCGACTGCAGTTTAGGCCTGCTCCCTGCTGGCAAGTGGACATCCCCCGAGGGTCTCCTGGGCTGCCAGAGGGATGTCTGATTGCCATCTTAGGCCCAATCCCCTGGGCAGTGGGCCTAAGCCAGCAGGTGGTCATCCCCTGAGGGGTCCCAGACTGCGAGAGGGCACAGGCTGGGCTGAGGGACACCCCCCCCCCCCACTGAGTGCACAAATTTTTGTGCACCCAGCCTCTAGTCCTATCTAATAAAAGAGTAATATGCAAATTAACCATTACTCCACAACAAAGATGGCGGTGCCCATAGCATACAGGGCAGGATGCTGGAGGCGTCACCCTGGCAACGTGAGCCCAGCAGGCATTGCTGTGGCGACCCGGAGCAGGAAAGTGCCCAGCAGGGCCTGCTGGTGGGTCGCCCAGACGATCTGTGAGCAGACAAGCACTGCCCGCAGGCAGCGCCCAGCAAGGCCTGCTTACCCGTCACCAAGGTGTGAAGCAGGCAGGCCCTGCAGAGAGCAGAGAACCATGGGGAGTGGGCCTAAGCTGTCAGTAGGACATCCCCTGAGGTCACCCAGATTGGAGAGGGCCTCCCTAGGTATTATCCCTGATGGAAGGCTGAATTCTGCACCTGTGAGCCTCGGGGAAAACTGTAACAATAAGCAAAGACCATCTGAATAAAACCAAATCAATCTAATTCAGAGTCTGCTATACAAAGCAATAGTCAGACCAAAAGGGGCACAGAGGCAGGCAGGAGAATGAAAAAGCCTTAGAGTGAGACAAAGGAATGCGTTAATACAAGAGGAGCATGGGATGTGGTTGGTTTGGGGAGCATAGTTGCATTTTTGGCTTTTTCTTGTTGTTCCTTGTTGTGAAGTGGGGAAAATTCTATGGAGGCTGGTGGTCATTTACTAAGTCTTAACTGTTCTTGAGATATAGAGACAGTGGCATAACCTAATAATTAAGATTTCACAAAATTATGGTCCCTGTCCATGACACATTTACCTTTGGCACATGACAAACAGTTCCGTTCCATGGAGATGTAAAGAGAATCAACATCCATCCATCTTTCATGTCTAATGATGGCACTTCTTTTGGCAATTCCTCCAGAAATGAGGGCTTGCTGGGGTCAGAGCAGCCCCAGGGCCTTCCCCGTCAGCGATAGTACCTCGGGAGGCCCTTTGTGCCTTGAGGCTCATGTTGGTGAGCCTGAACTCTGCTCTCGTGGCATGGAGTTCCTCCGCTATTTAGTCACAGTCTGGTTTCTGGATTTTGTTATTGGTTCCCATTTGCTGTGTATTCTTACTGGAATCAGGCCATTTATTTCCATCCCTTTTTGTTTGCTGTGTGCTTTCACTTTGCATTTGTTGTACAGAAGTGGTGTTTGTCATAAGGAGAATCCCGGTGCCTGGTAGATACAGGTGCTGACTTTCTATGTTAATTAAATCCTGCCACCTTTGCTCAGCCTCTTCCTCAGAGTAAACCTACAACACAGGTGGCAACTATTCAAATAACCCTCAGAGTTTCCCTAGCTCCCAGACATTAACTACAATCCTTGGGCCCTTCACTAAAAACATCCCTTTCTCTTCTATATCACCCCAGTAAATGTAATAGGGTATGGTAGGCAGAGCAATGCTTCCCAAGGAAGTCCATATCTTAGATTACAAGGCAAATGGTAATTAAGTTTGCAGAGGGAACTGAGTGTGTGAATCAGCTGACCTTAAAGTAGAGCGAATCCTGGATTACCCAGGTGGGCCCAATGTATTCACAGGGGTCCTTAAAAGAGAAGAGGGAGAGAGAGACAGAAGAGATTCAGATGGAGACACAGCTGTGGAAGGGCCTCAGAGATCTGAGGTGGTTGGAGGAAGAGCCCACTGCCAGGGAATGTGGGGAGCCCCTGGAAAAGATAAGGAAACACATTCTCCACTAGAACCCCCTGCTAATTGTCTATCTTGATTTTCAGCCTTGTGAGACCTCTGTTAACCTTCTAACCCATAGAAATTGGAGTTGTTTTAAGACAGTGGGTTATTTAGAGCAGCAACAGAAAACTAATACAAAAGCAGAGACTCCCAAGGATGTCCACATCTTTTCAAATGGAAATTGTAAAATTAAATGCATGCCAAGTAGACTTTTTTGACGTTCCAGAGAATTTGTCTCTTCATAATCAAGTTTTATCTTTTACATGTTTCCTTTCTCCATTATATCTAATGAGGACCCTAAATAAAGATGTTGACAATGTATTGGGCACTCTGTGGGCTAAACATTTTACTAACATAAAATAATATTGGAAAAGAACCTGTTAAAGTTGAGATAGATCCTACCAAGCTATTATCCAAATTTCCCCCAATAGCCCTTAAAGCCAGAACAAAGAAAACCTTGACTCTATAGTGAAGGCTTTGTCCTCTCCTCCATTAGTCCTCATAGCACTTGCATCCTCTCAGTATTAAAAAAAAACAATAGACAAGGATATCAAATTGTTCGTGGCTCCATGGCCATCAACAAAACTTCGGTCTCTTACTTCTCAATAGTACCTATCAATACCACAATAAGTTTTTCAGAAAGGGAATTACCCTTAAGACAAGGAAAGCTGCTTTTACAGCTGAGTCAAAGGTGAAGCGGTTGTAAGCAATGAGTTGCCCTGAAGTCGAATCACCTGAAGTTAAATCATCTCAGGTGTCAGAATGTAACGCTTTTACTTATCAACTAGTGACAGACCAGAAAATAAATGTATATACAAATAGCAGGTATGCTTTTGGATAGTATTTGACTTTGGAAATGAAAGGTGTTTCTTATCTCTGCTGGAATCCTTATAAAAAATGCACAAGAAACTTTTAGACACTCTTAATTCTAAAGAGGTGGCTATTATAAAGGTTCAGGCTCATGCAAAAACAAGATATTGTGGAAAGTAAGGAAATGCTCTAGTGCAGCGGTTCTCAACCTGTGGGTGGCAACCCCTTTGGCGGTCGAATGACTCTTTCACAGGGGTCGCCTAAGACAGTCCTTCATAGCAGATATTTACATTACGATTCATAAGAGTAGCAACATTACAGTTATGAAGTAGCAACGAAAATAATTTTATGGTTGGGTCACAACATGAGGAATTGTATTTAAAGGGCCAGAAGGTTGAGAACCACTGCTCTAGTGTGTCAAACATCAACTTGAACCAAGGTTATGATCCTAATTAAACCTCTGAGGACAAATCTATGGAGGGGTTTGAAAAGCTCTTTAAAATATCAGCATTTCACCTCTGATTTAGAAAAAGGAACTTTAGATGGATCATGGAAAACCCAGGTTTATATAACACATGCAAGTTAGTTAAAATGGGCTGGGGCCAGGGCTAGGGCTAGGGCTAGGACTAGGACCAGGGCCAGAGTCAGGGCCAAGGCCATTGGAGCCAAAATGGAGTTCACCTGGGCCTCCATAATTGCTCAGAGAAGGAAACATGTCCCAACTGAAATGAGCTGAATGTCATTTAAGTCAATCCCTGGGTTCTTTCCAATTCTGTACGGACTCACAGTCCAAGGTCTTTAAGAAGCTAAAACAGTTTTTTAAGCTCTCCAAAAAGGTAGAAAAGAAACTGAACCTAGAAAATAGTGCAAAATATGAATATGTTTAAAGGAGGGTGGTTTTTAGGCTTCCGTTTAAAAGAAGAAGAAAAAAGGTCTGACCCAGTTTTCAACTAGGTCACACTGTGGCAGACTGAGTGAAATCTCGAAAGGCACAAATTACCCAGAGCAGAGGAGGATTGTCATGAGGTCACTTCCTAGATGCTCCTTTACCTGGGGTGGAACTTGCCTTTCCAGTTCAGGGAGTGTCGTACCCCAGAGGAACAGTGAGCTCATGATTTTAACATTCCTCTACTTTATTTTCCTGCCCTCCTCCAACTTTGACCAACTTCCCCATTCTTTCCTGGAACAGTTGGTTTTCCCCCATTTCAATGATTCCGAGTGACCCTAAATGGGTGGTTTTGTGGTGTTTTACAACTCTTCTGTCCCCTTTTTCTTATATTTTTAGCTGAGTAAGATGCAAAGAGACCTGAAGTTTAGAAAATCTAATCATTTATATATTTTTTTTCCTTCTCTTTTTCACCGGCATCGTAACTCTTTAATGTTTTTGGCTTCTTTTGGCTGATTATTTATTTCCCTTAGCATTTTAAATGATTCTTTCACACCATGCTTGTTCCTTTTCTAAAGGTTTTTCCATTACCTGGTTTTGTTGATATTTGAAATCGGAACTCTTTTGATTTTCTATAAATGTGTTTTCTTTTAAAAATAAGCCTCATTTTATTCTCGCCCATGAACTTTTAATTTTCACACTCTTGTTAGACATTTTTTATCAATTTCTCTTTTTTTCTGCTGGAACTCTGTTTTTCCCTTCTCTTTTATCTTTCTCCTTCCCTCACCTGAAGGGAAATGGTCTTATCATCCAGCTTCTAACATCCTTTATTTTAGTTTTATTTCTCAATTACCGCTGACATTCAATATTATTTTGTATTGGTATAGTAGTCAGGCAATGATAATTTACTTGATAATTCAAGTACCCACCTGACATCATATGTAGTTATTACAATATTATTGACTACTAGAAGCCTGATGCATGGATTCATGCACTGGTGGGGGGACATGGCCTGTGAAGATCGGCCCACTGTGGGAGCAGCTGCTCATCCTGGTCAGCGAGTGGCACTCCCACTGTGGGAGTGCACTGACCACCAGAGGGCAGCTCCTGTGTTTAGCATCTGCCCCCTGGTGGTCAGTGTGTGTCATAGCAACTGGTCTACTGGTCGTTTTGGTCATTCTGCTGTTCAGTCACTGGGCTTTTATATACACAGACATATACTGTATTCTACATCCATCTGACTACTTTGTAACTATCAATTTGTACTTCTTCACCTCTTCACCTTTTTCACCCAGTCCCCCAATTCCCCTTCCCTCTGGCAACCATCAGTTTGTTCTCTACACCTGTGCATCTGTTTCTGTCTTGTTTATTCTTTTTTTGTTGTTGTTCTTTAGATTCACAAATGAGTCTAAAGATTCATAAGATATACACGTGAAATCATACAGTATTTATCTTTGGCTAATTTCACTTAGCATAATACCCTCTAGGTCAGGGGTGGGCAAACTTTTTGACTCGAGGGCCACAACGGGTTCTTAAACTGGACCGGAGGGCTGGAACAAAAGCATGGATGGAGTGTTTGTGTGAACTAATATAAATTCAAAGTAAACATCATTACATAAAAGGGTACGGTCTTTTTTTTCAATAGTTTTATTCATTTCAAACGGGCCGGATCCGGCCCGCGGGCCGTAGTTTGCCCACGGCTGCTCTAGGTCCACCCATGTTGTCATAAATCACAAGATTTCCTTCTTTTGTACAGCCGAGTAGTATTCCATTGTGTAAATATACCACAATTTTTATCTACTCATCTATTGATGGGCACTTGGGTAGCTTTCCTATCTTGGCCATTGTAGATCACACTGTGATGAACATAAGGTTGTGTATATCTTTTTGAATTAGTGCTTCAGGTTTCTTCAGCTATATAGCCAGAAGTGGGATCACTGGGTCACAACAGAGTTCCATTTTTAATTTTTTGAGGACAACTGCTTTCCAAGTGGCTGCTCCAGTCTGCATTCCCACCAGCAGTATATCAGGGTTCTCTAAAGTCTTTGCTTCTTTCCTTTTCCCGCAGTAGCTCTTCCTAGCATTTTCATTTTATGTCTTTACTATCTTACCTCCTCCTGACTCATTCCCTACCTTCTCCTCATTATGTCTATGTCTCAGTTCTCCCTTCTAAATTCTCCTAAGTTTCCTTGTCTTTTCTTTAGATCTTCCTGCTTTTGCTTCATAACAAAATGACCTTCCTTCAAAAAAGCCACTAGTAAATTTCTTAGACACAAACAAGACATCTTTTGACCTCTGACATGCCTGCCAGCCCCATTTCTTATACCCTCACACACAAGCCTGGAGGCTCAGTGTCAAAACTGAGCTTTTGGCCATCTCTATGTCTTCTTTGAGAAGTGTCTATGCAGGTCCTTTGCCCATTGACCCAGTGATTCCACTTCTGAGAATATATACGAAGAATCTCAAAACACGAATTCAAAAGAATATATGCACCTCCATGTTCACTGCAGCATTACTTATAATATACTAGAGGCCTGGTGCACAAAAATTTGTGCACTTGGGGGGCGGGGTGTCCCTCAGCCTGGCCTATGCCCTCTTGCAGTCTGGGACCCCTCGGAGGATGTCCACCTGCTGGCTTAGGCCCGCTCCCTGGGGGATTGGGCCCAAGCTGGCAGTCAGACATCCCTCTGGCAGCCCGGCAGCCCTTGGGGGATGACCACTTACCAGCAGGGAGCAGACCTAAGCTGCAGTTGGACATCCTTAGCTCTGCTGAGGAGGCGGGAGAGGCTCCTGCCACCACCGCTGTGCTGGCAGCCATCAGCCTGGCTTGTGGCTGAGCAGAGCTCCCCCTGTGGGAGCGCACTGACCACCAGGGGATAGCTCCTGAATTGAGCATCTGCCCCCTGGTGGTCAGTGTGTGTCATAGCAACCAGTCATTCCCAGTCGTTCTGCTGTTAGGGTCAATTTGCATATTACCCTTTTATTATATAGGAAGGATAGAGGCCTGGTGCATGGGTGGGGGCCTGCTGGTTTTCCCTGAAGGGTGTCCCAGATCAGGGTAGGTGTCCCACTTGGGTGCCTGGCCAGCCTGGGTGAGGGGCTGATGACTGTTTTCAGCTGGTCACACCCCCTTCAGGGTGGGGGGTCCCCACTGGGGTGCCTGGCCAGTCTGGGTGAGGGGCTGAGGGCCATTTTCAGGCTGGCCAAGCCTCCCTGGCAATGGAAGCTCCCAGCCTCTCCTTTTTTTTTTTTTAATTCTGGGATTTATTTACCTTTTATAATTGAAACTTTGTAGCCTGGAGTGGAGCTCAGAGCCAGCCAGGATGGGCCTCCTGCTCACTCCAGCTCTGTGGCCATGGCCAGCTGAAAGCAGGTATCTGGGGTTTATGTACCTTCTATAATTGAAACTTTGTTGCTTTGAGTGGAGGTCAGAGTCGGCAGTGGCAGGCGGGGAAGCTTGGCTTCCTCCATCATTGGGGCAACCAAGCCTCCTGCTTGCTCCAGCTCAGTGGCTGCCATCCACCATCTTGGTTGGGTTAATTTGCATATAGTTGCTCTGATTGGCTGGTGGGCATGGCTTAAGGCGAAGCGAAGGTATGGTCAATTTGCATGTTTGTCTTTTATTAGTGTAGATAATAGAAGCCTAATCTGAACAATAGATATTTGGGGGGGAAAAGCCTAAGCAACCATTATGGTGGAACAACCAGAACGACCCATAGCTATGATGTGCACTGACCACCGGGGGCAGACACCCAATGCAGGAGCTGCCCCCAGTGGTCAGTGCATTCCCACAAGGGGATCACTGCTCAGCCAGAAGCCAGGCTCACGACTGGCAAGCACAGCGGCAGTGATGGGTGCCTCTGCTGCCTCTGCAGCAGTGCTAAGGAGCAGAGAGCCGAGCTGTAAGGAGCGAGCAGGCTGGCAGTAAGGAGGTGAGATCCCAGATTGCAAGAGGAATGTCTGACTACCATCTTAGGCCCAATCCCGTAAGCCAGCAGGCAGACATTCCCAGAGGGGTCCCGGATTGTGAGAGGGCACAGGCTGGGCTGAGGACCCTCCCCCCCCCCCCAACCCCAGTGCACAAATTTCATGCACTGGGCCTCTAGTTATTTATAATAGCCAAGATTTGGAAGCAGCCTAAGTGCCCATCAGTAGGTGAGTGGATTAAAAAGCTGTGATACGTTTGTATAATGTAATACTACTCAGCATAAAGAAGAAGAAAATCTTATCCTTTGTGATAGTATGAATAGACCCAGAGAGCATTATGCTAAGTGAAATAAGCCAGTGAGAGAAATACAAATACCATATGATTTCACTTATATATGGAATCTAATGAACAAAATAAACAAACAAACAAAATAGAAACAGACTCATAGATACAGAGAACAGACTGATAGCTGTCAGAAGAGAGGGGCTGGGTGATAAAGGTAAAGGGATTAAGAAAAAGGAAAAAATGTCATAGACAGACAATAGTATGGTGATTAACAGATTAATAGTATGGGGGCTGGGGGAAAGGAAGGAAAGGGTATAGGAGAGATAAATGGTGATGAAAGGAAACTTGACTTGGGTGGCAAATACACAATACAATATACAGATGATGTATTATAGAATTGTACCCCTGAAACTTACGTTTTATTAACCAATTTTACCCCAATAAATTCAATAAAAATAAATAAGTTAATTTAAAATTAAATTAAAAAGACCGAGTCTTACCTCTGCCTAAAATGCTTTTCCTCCTTTCTCTTCTTACCTCCCACTGTTCCTCCAAGATTATCCAAGCTGTCACCTTCCCCAACCACTAGCCCAGTTAGTCAAATACTGTCTATGCTTCTGGGTTTAACCTCCTCACCAATCAAAATCCAAGGTGGGACTATAAATTTAACCTTTAAGAAAGGTGTTAAAGATTTTAATGTCACATATAGCAACATATGAAAAAAGTGCATAAAATGAACATACAGGGCATCAAATAATTATTTTAAAAATCCGTACAACCTCTTCCGAGGTCATCACTCCCTGAAAGCTTAAGTAGTTAGGTTTAGTCACACCCTGCTTACTCTCCTAAAAATAACCATTAGCCTGACCTTTATACTAATCACCACCTCGCTTTTCTTTAACCTTTTACCAGCTTTGTATGCATTCTTAGGCAATAAAGTTTAACTTTGCCTGTTTCTGAATTTTATAGAAATGGGATGTTTCTGGAGATGGCTCTCTTTTGTCTTCTCTTCACTCAAGGATGTGTTTAAGATTCCAAGCTATTACATTCAGATGCTGTATGATATCTTCCCTCTGTCTAGTTTTCCATTGCATGCAATATTCCACCATTTGTTTATTCATTGATGGACCAGTTTGGGGCTGCTAGAAACATTCCTGTGCAAGGATCCTGGCACACAGGTGCATGCATTTCTCATGAATGAAAGAGAATAGTTGAGTCATGATCAGCTTTAGTAAAAAGTGCCAAGCTGTTTTTCCAAAGAGGTTGTAATGATTTGCATTTTTTACCTGCATGCAGTCTGTGGGAATTCCTTTTGACCCAGAAACTCACCAACCTTTGCCCATCTGATGGGCACGAATGGACTTTTTCATCATCTCTGGCTGCCTAGAACTACCCAGTGACTGACGTGTAGAAGGTGCTCCCAAGAATTTGCTAATTCAGAAAGCTCCCTTATGTTCATGAATCACTACAAATTTATCCCAATATCTGAATATTTACAAGGATCTATCCTAGGAGGACTTGTGGTCAAGTGTGTATGGACAACATCTACTCTGATCGTTTCCTTTTCTTTAACATGTAAAAAGATTTGCTGCACTAGTGTTATTGGTATAGAGGACGAAGTTGTATAAGCCTTTTACAGAGCAGAGTGAGGGAGGCTGCAGTGCATCAACCGGCCAGTGCATTCAGCACAAAGACAAAGGATGGAGAGCACCACTGAGTTTCTAAACTCTTGAGCTCAGAGGGGAACTTTCCACCTTGGCCTCGCAAAGAAGTTCTGCATTCAAGAGATCTGAGCTTTCCAGGGACTTCTGTGGGGTTCTGCTACCTCCACAGGCACAATAATACATTCTTAACTAGCCCATGGAGTCCCTCCTTAAACTCTCACTTCACAGTAAATTAATACATGTCCACCAGCAAATTTACTAAAATTACAAGTCTTTATGGATTGATATTTTTATTAAAAGATGTGAAAATGGAACTTTTGGAAAGACCTGACACCATGTCTTCATGCTTCTCCGGAGATCATTTACTACAGTGGTCATGGAAGGGAGACAGAGTGAAGCTGTGGAGCATAAAAGAACTGCCACTTGTGAACACACATTCAAGAATTTTTGTTAAATGCCAGTGAAGTATTGCTAACAAAAATCTCCCCACCTACAAATGATGTTTCCCTGAACTCAGGTGTTCATTGAATGTGTGAATTAATACTCCATAATTTTCTTAAATGCCTTTTGGTGAGAGCCTCTGTAATAGTTTGGTCTAAAAATACATATTTTTAAATCTCTTCCACCTTCAGTATTTTCTCTGTTAGATAATGTGTTTTGGCTCAGTGGCTAGAGCGTCGGCCTGCGGACTGAAAGGTCCCGGGTTCGATTCTAGTCAAGGGCATGTACCTGGGTTGTGGGCACATCCCCGGTGGGAGATGTGCAGGAGGCAGCTGATCGATGTTTCTAGCTCTCTATCTCTCTCCCTTCCTCTCTGTAAAAAATCAATAAAATATATTAAAATAAAATAAATAAATAAAAAGGTTCAAATTGAATGGTAGGTATGTGGGTATCAGAGAAGTTATTCCCTTTAAGAAGAAATTTCCAAAAAGTTGACAGGAAAAGGGAATATTTGTTGTTAGAAATTTTTTGCCCTAACATCCTCAAAAAGTGATGTTTGAGATGTGTAAAATGAAAGAACCTCCAGGCTTTAACCCTTTCAGTTGTCAGCTCCTACAAATCATTTCCTAAATGATGAATGAATCCTTCTTAGTTACAGTTGAGTCAATGAAACAAGAGGTTAAAACTTCATTCAGAAGAATCGCATTTGTCATCCTCATCAGCCATGGTAATTTTTTAAAGTCAGGATTAAGCAACTAACTTTTTGCAAGAAAAAAAATGTCATCACCAAGGTGGAAAACACGTAATCAAATGGTAGCGGCTTTTACAATAGAAAGAGCACTGGGCTGGATCTCTGATGGTTCACATTCTAGAACATTCTCAGCATATGCCTGAACAAAATCCATGAGCCTCATTTTGTATACCTGTAAAAAGAGTGAATAGGTAATATCTAATTTGGGTTTTTGGTTTGTTTTTTTTAGTCAGTCCCTACCTCTTTTTAAACTATGTGTAACTCAAAAAACCTCTCAAGTAAAAGTCAATAATGATTTTCAGAGTCTCAATGGTATGAAACAAATTCCTGTTTTTAAGAAAATAAAATAAAATCACATGGAAGTATTAATTTCTGTAATTGATTGATACTAAGTCTCCAGAAATAATGAAAAACTAAAACTTTTTTGAAAATCAGAGAAAGATCATGATGTTTTATATATTCAAGAGATAAAACTAAACAAACAAATAAATATACTACACACCAGAATGGCTACCAAAAAAATGTTGGCAAGGAGGTGGGGTAACTGGAACACCATGCCTGGTTGGTGGGAGTTTAAAATGACATAACCATTTTGGAAAAATGTATGGCAGTTCATTATACAGCTAGCTATACATTTGTTCTCTGACCCAGCAATTCCACTCTTTATTATCCAAGAGATATAAAAATATAGGTACACAAAAAGACTTTACAAGAATATTCATGGCAGCTTTATTCATAGTAACCCCAAACTGGAAACTCTAACCTAGCCTATGTTCTGTAGTCAAAATGACCTTTCTAAAAAGATCTGGTCACTTTATTCATCCCTCCCATAATTTAGGGTGGAATTCCAAATCCCTTTGTGTGCCTCCTGACATACTCATTTATATTCCCCCCAAGAATCAGACGAGTGACTTTGCTTTACTTCATAGAAATGCTCCTGATACCAAAGATTCCTTTGTTTTCTCAGTGTGATGGATGTTGCAAATTGGCTCACTCAACCTTCATTTTACATTTCTTTTTCTATTTAGAGAGTTTGGGAAACTAGAACAACATTTTGCAAACTTCCTTTCACCTGGGGTATAAGGATCCAACGTTATCTTCCTATTAGATATACTATTTCAAGATTTGGAATGTAGGAATAAGGCAGGGTCATCTTTACTTCTGTTATATGGCAAAGCCACAAAAACATGAGTTTTCTCTGCTAGCATTCCCCATCCAGGGGAATGAGCTATTGAGGTCCGTTGATGAGGCTTTCTAATGCCTGGATTGCAGGTCAGAGTTTCCTTTTTTCCACTTTCTGTCTAGAGGTGGTTGAAGAGGAGGCCACAGTGGCATCACTAGCTGTTGGTGATTCAGTCAAGTCTTGCATCCAACCTAGTTCCCCTGGTGGGTCAATTCTTTATGGTTCTAGATTCTCTAGAACCATTCCTGGAGGCCCAACTTTAAACCCATTCTCTCAGACCTTCCAATAATTTTCTAAGATCTAATTTCCTTTATTAAAAATCTTTCCTAATTAAAATAGCCACAGTGGTTTTCACTTTATACACTGAACTCTGACTGATAACATTGTGTGAGTTTGAAACACAAGTATCTAAAAAATAAGATGTTTTGAAATAACATGAACTTACACTGAGCAGGGGTTTCTAAATCTGAAATATCCAACTACCTTAGACACTTAAGAAAAAAATAGATTACCTGACTCCACCCCTAGCCTACAGAAAAAGAATCTCTCTAGGTGGAGCCTAGGATATATTTTTAAAACCTTTCCAGATGCATATGATGCAACCTGCTTAACAGAAGTACAAGGACAGGCACGTCGGAACTGAAGCTGTAAAGGCTCCTAGACGTCATGATACCAAATTGGCCATCTTATGCAAGTCTCAATACTGACATTTTTATATTTCCCAACCTTCCTCTCCCACAGATTACATTATTGTCTGCAGTAATTTATCAATGTAGCAGGAACTCTATTTAAAAAAGCCACCTTGCCCTGACCGGTTTGGCTCAGTGGATAGAGCATCAGCCTGTGGACTCAAGGGTCCCAGGTTCAATTCCGGTCAAGGGCATGTACCTTGGCTGTGGGCACATACCCAGTAGGGGGTGTGCAGGAGGCAGCTGATCGATGTTTCTCTCTCATTGGTGTTTCTAACTCTCTATCCTCCTCCCTTCCTCTCTGTAAAAAAATCAATAAAATATTTAAAATAAATAAATAAACCACCTTCACAAAAGAAAATGAAATAACCTCTTTCAAGACTATGTAGTAAAGTAAATACCCAAGTTAAACTGTGACTTAAAAATCCACAGTTTAATAGTATGACATGTACTACTAAGCTCTTTAATAATATTTTATTAGCTTAAAGCACATTCCAGATATTGTTAATATAACCAGAATAGGATCTCAAAGTAGTATATCATCGAATGAAGGAATAATAAGATTCAAGATTAGAAGCAATATTAAAGATAATTATTTTAAAACAGACACTTAGACTAAAAGGTACAACTTAAAAATAAACACAGAAGCCCCTACCTTGGTCTTTTACTCAGTTGTTGGATGAGCAAAGAGCAATGTATTTAATACAGCACTTGGGGCTCTTTTTAAAGTACATGCCAATATATGTTCACTTGCCTACTTTATGATTCTTTCATTTTCACTGAGGTCTTACCTTGAGATGCTCATTAATCTTTCTCCTGTTGATCCAACTCTATCACAAATAGAGTAGAAAAAAAAAAAAACAGAGCACAATAACAGAAAAACAAAAATCTGTGCTTTAAAAAAAATGCAAGTGATAATGGAAATGTCTATAATGAACTTAAATCACAAAGCAAAGGTGAAAGGACAGTTTCTTCCAAAAGCACCTTTGAGAGCCTGAGGTATAATTGAGAATGGAAGCCCATCCAACCTTCCAACTCGGACACTTGCTTCTTATTGCTGACAAAGGGAGCCCACATCTGTGCCCAAATTCCTTTAAATTCTCACCCCTCTTTTGGGCATCAACTAAGTTGAGTTCTTTGAAAATTGAAAGACTGAGTCGCTAAAGTGATAGTTAAATAACATAGGGATAGTCTGATCTGAGTTGTAGGGTAGAGAATTTACATCAGTAAGTAAATAAACACAAGAGCATTCTGGGTCTGGTCAGAAGTAGGTTCATGGTTGACAACTTCATACAGATTCTGCATCTGATAAGCAGGGTGTCCGGGTCTAGGAGTCTGGGGTAGAAATGGGTCCCTGCTTCCTAAAATAGTGGTTGCCAATAAAGATTAACTTTAGTTGTTTAAACCACATAAAGAAAATCACACATTCATGTGTTGTAGTTCAGCGGGTGAATTCTCGATTATTCACTAACTTGGCAGGTATTTCCTGGGCACCTAGACTGTGACAGGCACGCTGTGGAGCCCTGGGAGAAGGTGGTGAACAGAAGGGTTTGACCCTGAGTGATTGGAGAGAAAGAAAGAAGAGGGAGAGACAGATGAACTGACAGACAGACAGACAGAGAGGTTTATTAGTCTCAGGTGGAGTTTGAGGAGAGGGTACTTATCGTTAGTTGAAGGTTTGTTTGGTTGTGTGTTTGTTTTCCAGCTACAGTTTGTTTAAAACCTTTTCAAAAGTCAGGGGAGAAGATATGAAAGAAACAGGACAAAGAAGGGAAATTTTTGGGAGCCAGATCCTGGGAAGGCTCACAGGCTGGTTCTGAGAAGTCAGTGAGGGAGGCCGAGGATCCCTGTCAGATGATGTCAGTGCTCCTTGTGGAGCAGGAAGCAAGGCTGTAAGAGGACCACCCTGTGGGCAGCTGCCTGGCTTCACGGGCGGTGCCAAAGCAAGCCCAGCCTGCAGTCCACACAGTTTACCTAAAGGGGATCACTTGGCCAAACCTAGTTTCCTCCAGTTGGAGGTGACCTTCAACCTGTATCTTCCTCCCCAAAGGCTTCTTTTCTTGGAGCATCTACTTTAGAAAACTTGTCATTAGAACTATTCTCTGATGCTTTGAAATGTAAATTCTTTTAAATGCCTCCTGTTAGTTCTGGGAGCTACTCCTTTGAAATATAACCATCTAAGACAGTGGTTCTCAACCTTCCTAATGCCGCGACCCTTTAATACAGTTCCTCATGTTGTGGTGACCCCCAACCATAAAATTATTTTCATTGCTACTTCATAACTGTAATTTTGCTACTGTTATGAATCATAATGTAAATATCTGATATGCAGGATGTATTTGCATTGTTACAAATTGAACATAATTAAAGCATAGTGATTAATCACAAAAACAATATGTAATTATATATGTGTTTTCCGATGGTCTTAGGCAACCCCTGTGAAAGGGTCGTTCGACCCCCAAAGGGGTCGCGAACCACAGGTTGAGAACCGCTGATTTAAGACTATAGTGTCTCTTCCTCCCAGCCTCTATGGAAAGGTGGGAGCCCAACTTTGGTGGGCACCTTGCTCTAAGTTACAAAACTACTTCTTGTTACTAAAATGCAAGAAAATTTACTTTTCTTTGGGTAAAGCCAGTTAGCAAACACAGATGGACAATAGTATCCTACCCAACTCTGAAAAATTCCTCTGACCTTTGTTTCAGCGGAATCGAGTTGAGACTTTAGTTACGGCCTCTCTCCCTCATTGCAATAGCCTTGGATAAAATCATCTTTGCCTATTGAACTTTGTCCAATGCAACTTTCTCTTTGACAGCCCTGGTGAAAGCCCAGCTAATGAACTTTCAGCAGTACCAGGCCCAACATTGTGGAACTCGTTGTGACCAACAGTTAGTCATCTGCAAATTAAGATAAAGGACTGGGCTGGACCTGTGTGGGGTTTTATAGCACAAGGAAGCAAATGACAAGGATGATGACAGGAAAACTGGTTTGGTGACACATCGTGAGGTTTAGTTAGCTGGGGAAAGAATCAAAGCCTGCTGATAGACTGAAAGAAAAGGGAGGAATCAAGAAATTAAAGAATTGCATGAAAATAAAAAATAAAGCAAAGCAGATGTAAGAAAATTGGAGTAAGCAGCAAGAAGAGAGGCAGCCATTCTCAGAGAGGAGTTGACCCAGTCTGACCATGTCACTCCTCACTAGAATCCCTTTGGTGGTTTTTCATTGTCTCAAAAATGATTCCTTATTGTAACGACCGCCTCTTCCAACCTCATCTCCAGCCATTTCTGCAACACACACACACATACACACACACACACAGCATATGTGTGCTTGTGCACACATGTCCCTTCCCCCACCTAAAACAACCTGAAACATACTATTACATGCTCAGCTCGGGTCTTTCCTGAACTTGGATGACTTCTGCAAATTCCAGGACTCATGGCTTGCCCTTAACTTCCTCAGCAGTTCTACTACAGATAGTGCTTTTATAGGCTTTTAAAAAAGTTTCTTTCTCCTTTTTCTTAATTGTAGGTTTTTTTAGTTTGTTTTGGAGAGAACAAGATTTTTACTCCCTGCCCTTAGTTGTAAAATGGAAAACATCTCTTAACTCCAATGAACATTTCCACAGAGGCTGACTCATTTGCTGGCAGGGTTCCCATCTAGAGATTGTCCTGATGGATTGAACAGCAGGCGGGCAGAAGAGTGGCAGGCCCGGTCGGGCCCAGACAGCATCAGAGCTAAGCTAAGCAGTGTGGTGGCAGCAGGAAGGGGCAGAGGGAGGGCAAGCTTCACCACAGGAACCCTGAGGGTGGAAACCAAGGAAATCAAATCCCTGAAACAAGTGAAACTCAACATCCGGGCCAGATGAGATTGCACCTGATATGCCGAATGCAGGGCAACACTGGAACACAGTGACAAAAGGTCAAGGGAGTCAGTGCAGCTGCCTCAGACTGGATGTTGTTAAAGAAGATAGATGCCACCTGGTCTGTTTACTTGAAGCCTCTACCCTACATGCATTAAAGCATGAACAGATCATCAGGTGCTGAGAAACAGAAGAGAGGGCTTCTTGTCACTCACGTTATTGAGGGTGGGGTGGGGGACTCGATGCCATCCTTTCCATCTTCCAGATAAGAACCATGTGTGTCAGCTCCTGCCTTGAGATGTGAGTAAAGTGCTAACAGCTGATTCAAGTAAGATGGGATTTTCATTGTTTTTTTCCAGGACTATTCCACTCCATGAACATAGTTGCCTCCCAATAACAGGGCTAAGACAGATGTGAGAAAACTTCTGTAGTAGAAGAATTCACATACAGAACTGAAGATCTCATTCAAAATGTGGTTTTCATGGAACTGCGTTAAGAGTGAATTTATGAATACCTGTGCTAAATCCCAAAGGACCTGGGTTCAGCGTCTATTTGCTCTTCTTGGTCTCTGTGTTAGTTTGCCATGATTGCCAGAATAAATACTACAGAGTGGGCGGCTTAAACAATTGATTAGTTTTCTCATAGTTCTTGAGGTTGAAGGTCCAAGATCAAGGTATCAGTAGGGTTGGTTTCTTCTTTGGCCTTTCTCCTTGGCTGGTAGATGGCCATCTTTTCCCAGTATTTTCCCATGATCTTCCCTCTGTGTATATCTGTGTTCTAATCTCCTCTTCCTGTAAGCACACCTGTCATTGGATTAAGGCCCACCCTTATGACCTCATTTAACCTTAAGTACCTCCTTAAAGACCCTATCTCCACATATGGTCACATTCTGAGGTGGTGGGGATTAAGACTCCAACATATAAATTTTGAGGAGATGACACAATTCAGCCCATAAGAGATCCCCATTCTTTGGAACCTGTACCCACCTGGGTTATTCTCTAGATTTCATGACTCAGGAATCCAGCAGCTCTTATCTTCCATGGATTTGCTCTAAGTTCTAAGCTCACTATGGTCTGAGACTGAATGAATCTAAATCTAGCAATTTCCTCATACCCTGGGAATTTAGGTGAATTTAAACTTAACATACTAGAGGCCCAGTGCATGAATTTATGCATGGGTGGGGTCCCTCAGTTTGGCCAGCAATCGGGGCCAATTGGGGTCATCTCGTCCAGTCCTGATCAGGGCCGATAGGGGCCAGCTGGCCAGGGGGAGGGACCATGGGAAGTTGACTGGCCACAAGAGGTTGGCTGTGGGAGCACACTGACCACCATGGGGCAGCTCCTATGTTGAGCATCTGCCTCCTGGTGGTCAGTGTGCCTCATAGCGACTGGTCGACCAGTCATTCGGTCATTCAGTTGTGCAGTCACTTAGGCTTTTATATATGTATTTATAGATTGATATTCAAGTGAAGGAGGAGGGGAGCAGAAAGAAAAGTGAAATAAGTTTCCTCTACCAACTTTTCAAACTGTGACCATTCACTGTAAAAAAAAAAAAAAAAAAAAAAAAAAGCCTCATTTTTAATAATGGAGACTATGTTGTATCGTGCTAGAGCAGGGGTGGGCAAACTTTTTGACTCGAGGGCCACAATGGGTTCTTAAACTGGACCGGAGGGCCGGAACAAAAGCATGGATGGAGTGTTTGTGTGAACTAATATAAATTCAAAGTAAACATCATTACATAAAAGGGTACGGTCTTTTTTTTCCATAGTTTTATTCATTTCAAATGGGCCGGATCCGGCCTGCAGGCCGTAGTTTGCCTACGGCTGTGCTAGAGCATGAGCAGCATGTTCTGTAACCATGTTATTGTACCAGATTTATTCATAAACACTGTGTATCTGTTTCAATTCAGTTAGAGCCAGAGGAAGACAACAAATTTGAAAAAATCACCAAACTCTGTGGATAATAATGCTATCATAGGCAAATTCAGTCACAACGTTTGAGTCATATTTAACTTCCTCTAACTTGAGTTAGTACCCTATTTCTTTACTGCGGAAAAAAAAAGTCAACCCAATGAAGAATAGTTTATAGTCCTAGGGATTCTGATTCATGACCTACCCTTTCAGTCAGAGGAAATCAAGGCCTAGTGCAGCAACCCTCCATGGACCTTATTTTATCTCAGAAAATTAAGACCAGACTCTAGGTTAGGTTTAATTACATTAAACCTTAATTCTTTCTTACCTTACATTAGCATTATTTATAAGGGAGCAGGAATAAATTGTTATAAGTTGAGAACAAATATAGAGAAGTTCTCCATCCCCAACCCCAACCCCAATCTCTATTTCTTTACCTGACTTTTTTTTCATAGTAGACATGTCTTTGGTTACCTGTTTGGTTTTTTTGTCTCTCCTTCCATAAGTCACATGAAAGCAGAGACTTTGTATTGTTTATTCCCAATGACCAGAACAGTACATAGTAGGTGTTCAATAAATATCTGTTGGTTGAATGGGTGGAAACATAACTTTTATTCAATTAACTATGATTTAATAAGAAAAAAAAGCACAATCGTTTGATATCGGTCTGGCACTGCTAGGGAAGAAGGTGCCCACATCACAGATGTAGCTTATTCCTTGAAGAAACATACCTTTTAAGTTTTTTGATACAAAAAACCCAGCTAAGATACTCTATATTCCAATACTTTGATATTTTATAAGATAGGAGAGCACACAGATGACTATGAAGATAACAAAGAACCAACAAAAGAACCAACATCAAGGAGCATCAGACACCGTAGGTGCTACTGTCTTCATTGACACAGAAGCACCTTTAAGCCTGAGGCCTTTTAAAACTTTGAAACCAACTAATTCTATCACATCTCTAAAGTCTGTGTGACCTTGTGCAAATTCTTTAATTCCCTTACCTTCAGTTCCTCTATTCACACTATGACATAAAAATAGTACCTACCTCATGTTTAAACAAGATATTAGCAATATTAGCAAGTGATACTAGCACTTAGTGCCTAATAGTATTGATATTATACTATATGACATGATTAACATCAAAATCCAAACCCTTGCATTCATCTTCCCTTCTCCTACTTCTCATTACTCTACCCTAATACTGTTGTGTGCCTCCAACTCATCTCCATGATGTCCTTCTCAAGTCAACCACAGGGCCAGGAGCAGGTGGAGACCGGCATTCTTGTGCTTCTTGATGGGACTTCTCCATTCCTACACACCTTTCCCATCGCCTCTTTTGAAGGACATGTATGACCATCTACCTTCCCTCCCTCAGCTGTAAATTGGACTTGATCAATTCTTCACATTCCTTAAAGACTTTTGCATAGTCTTAGAGCTTCCCCTTTTACTTCTGTTCCTGGCATCAGTTTAGACAATTTCACACCAGAATGCACTTATTAAGTGGTTTTGTCCCCCACCCTCAGTAAAGTTTCAAGCCAGCCTTTATTTCTCAAAGTCAGAGGACATGCTAAATGACACCATAGAAATGCAATCAAGAAAACCCAGAAGTTGGGAAACTTTAGAACAATTGTCCTGGTTTCTCCAAAAAATAAAGTGCAAAGGAAAAATAGAGGGGATGAGGGTGATGGTAAGAAACATAGATTAAAAGTAAAAAGAAACAAACAAATGCAGTGTATGAGCTTTTTTGGATCTCCATTCAAACAAATCAACTACCAAAAATAAAAAACAACCTTTTAAAAAAAAACACATAGAAATTTGAACATTGACTGGATATTTGGTGATATTAAGAATTTAATGTTCATCTTTTAATCTATGATAATGAAATTGTTATTGTATTCTTAAAAATCTCCCATAGTAACAAAAATGTTACTAGAAATTAAGAGAAAGTTCCATAATAATAAAGGATCAATCCATCTGGAAGATATACCTCAAAATACATGAAACCAAAACTGACAAAACTGAAAGGAAGAATAAAAGTTGGATACATCAATACCATATATCCAATAATAAGTAAAAACAACAACAACAACAAAAACTAGACAAAAGATCCACAAGAAAATGGAATATTTGAACAAGACTCTAAGCCAAGTAGTTCAAATACCCTCGCACTTGACACTGTAATGTTAGCATTGTGATTAATATATTAGCATTCTGGCCTAGAAATTTCAGGCTCCAGAACCTCAGGTAATAGTTAATAGTATTTCTGGTCCCAAAAGATTCAGACACCTTCACAACACTAAAAACATATGCTCCTTTTCTGGCTTTGCCGGGCTCACCTGGTGAGGCCTCCAGCAATCAGCAATGGCCCTCGCTGGCCATGTGGTTCAAAGAGAGGATGGCTGGTGAGGGTACAAGAGAGGGTGGTCTGAGATGATTCTCAGAAATCACAAAACTTTCTCTTCTGTACATTTTTTTCCCCATGGCTTTTCTGAAGTCTCACCATTTCTCACCTTGCTCATTGAAACTCTCCCTGGTACCTCTGCTTCCATCTTCCTTCCTACTGCCCCCTTTCCCAAGTTTCCACATTCAAGTTCAAACCACTACACTTAGTTGAGGTAACAGTTTCATTTAATCTGCAACTACTCCGCTCCTGCCCCTGCTCCACCCAGGATTGCTCAGTTGGTGGCATGGTTAGTATACTGGGTGAGGCAGTTCTTCATTGTGCAAGACTGTCCTGTGCATTTCAGTAGGTTTACCATTTCTGTCTCATGCCCACTGAATACCTCTAGTACCCCTCCAGACATTGTGACAAATGAAAAATGCCCCCAGGTATTTCCAAACACCCTCTGTTGTCCTTTTACAACTGGGTGGCTGCTACTGGTCCCTCATACTTCAGCTCAAGTATGGACTAAACCATATACAAATGCCATCTTCATGGTTCAAGAACATCATACATTGGCCATTTAACATGGTTCAACTGATTATTCTTTCCTTCTGGAAGCCCTCACCTCAAATGCCCTTCAGCACTCTGTGACTTTCATTATTCAAGTGCTAATCACCATGTGTCATAATAGCTTGGTTCACTTGTCATCCCCTCCTTCTAACCACACTTCTCAACCCTAATTACCTGGGAGCAAAGATCAAGTCTTGAATTTGCCTCTTGGTATCTCAGCTTCCTTTGGCTCAGGGCCTGGCATATAGCAGATACTAAACCCATGTTCTATGAATAAACAAACAGGATATTGAGCATACTTTCCCTGATGATTCAATGTTACTATTCCTGGGAGATGTCTTCAGAGATTATTGAGCCACTTAACAGGTTTGGGCTCTCCACTAAATAACCCACCACTGCTCTGCTTTATGGATTTGTGTGTCTGGGTTTTGCGTCATATCATCCGGGTTCCTGCCTCCAGTGATCTTCCCAGGGGCCTTTGGAATCTGAAGCAGATTGCCCCAAGTGCAGTGTGGGGGCACAGCATAAACTTTGGTAACTACACTGGTTCAGGGTCCTTTTGTCTTGTTTCTGGGTTCTCGCTAGCTTTCACACATCTGAAGTCTGTCCTCTGGTTAGTGAGGCTCTATCAGGTTCTAAGAACATTTTGCACCGTCATGTTCTTTTTGGAAACAACTGAAAGATGCCTCAGTAGAACTTTTGAAGTAGAAGAATATTCCTGTGCTGAGGTGCCCATTTCTAGATCCCTAGCTGGTGACAAAATGATGGACTAAGAGATTTTCCTCAAGGCAATTTCAAAATGGTTGCTCTGTCTCTGTAGTCACAAAGTATATGGGTGCATTTATATATTTTTTTTTCCTCTTTTGCAGAATGCTGTCCTTTTTAATGGTCTAAATGTAGGAAGGGGCAAACATCTAGGAATGTTACAACATTTTAAAAACATTCTAAAATATTCACATATTCCAAGATTTTTACATCAATGGACTTTGATCATGCAGACAAATAGGTGCAATTTTTATTTTAGGAGTTTTATATCAATAAACACTGAGCTATGAAACTCAGCTATAGGATCTTTCTAATTTCTGGTTTGGATGACTCTGAATCAAAAAACCCACTTTCCATTAGAATTCACAGAGAATGAAGTCCTAGACCATCAGGGATAGAGATAAAAGTAATAAGTAGGCAGAAGTAAATAGGAAATACAAATTTTCAGAAAATGTTTATATTTCCTACTAGATCTTTAATTTTTATATATATCTTAAATACCATATAACTCAATCAACAAACAATTTTTGGTTATTTCTTTTAGTTTTAGTATTTATTCTCATCATTTTTCTCTTTTACAGGTAATTACAACAATTTAGGAAACAAAACTACAAACAGAAGAATGTTAAATAGTTTTTTAAAAAGAGTTGCTGCTTGCAAAAAAAGTTTATATAATCTTATTCCTCCATGAATAACTTTATACCTCGTACTAAACTAAGTAGCTTATGAGAAATTATTATTAAATAGTAAAACATACACACAAAAGGCTGACATATATAAATAACTTAACATGAAATAGTTTGGCTGTAATGCAATGTTTAACAAAGTAAAGTATGATGCAATATGTATCAACTTCATTAACTGGATAAGTCCAATGACACAAATCAGATAACTGCTAAACCCTCAACAATGTGCAAGTGAAACCACCAACTCCAGCGAGGTTCTTTTTGTTTTTGGCCTGTATCCAATTTCATTCCAAAGAGCATCTGTTTTTACATCCTCTTGACTCTTTGGCTGTAAAGAGAAAGAGAAGAAACAAATAAGCAAAAACAGGGTGACTGGCTGGTAGGAAAGGCTTTGGTACCTAACAGTTGCCTCTCATTCCCTAATCTCATCTCAGGATGCCAACCAGCTCTGAGTGCAGATGAGGACATTGAGGTTCAGAGAGGAAGGGCCTGGACCATCATAACTCAGTTAGTGATGACAGAAACAAGATGTGAACACTTATAGTATGTCTTCACATTCCATGTCTATAGCACTGTGAAGTTAGGTGACTTCTGTCCATGGATAAAAGGTGGCTCTATTATCATCAATGTGAATCAACACCATTATTCTCTTTTTCATTGTTTATATTTCAGTTTTTAACAAACGAATGTAAATTATATAAACAGGAGACATTTTTGCAACAAGAATCAAATAGCTTGTGACTATCAAATGCATAGAGGAATTTAGTATGTCATGTAAAAAAATCACTAAGTTTTAAAAAAATAAAAATGATTTCTAAGTGGAAAAAAAGTGAATTTTTGTTTTGATTGTCCAACTCAAATTTCCCTTTTAAAAATTCCACAGTGCGTAAGCTGGAAAACACCAGCAAGCCTAGGATCCACTGCTCTGCACACTGCTCTTGCCCCAGATGTTCGGAGAGAGGCTACTGGATTGGGAATGCTTCATACCTGAGGACGTGCACAGCATGTTTCACCCATTTCTTCTTTGGATCTGCACACACAGCCAACCCTTTCTTTGTGTGAAAGCTGAAAAATCAGAAAATTTGATTTGTGTTTAAAGAGCTTCAAATGGCTTTTTCACCAAACATGCAATGGAAATTTCGTATTCAAATTGATAGTTCTATGCACTAAGCATTTCATTTATATCACAGGTGAAACAAAATGCAAAAAAAAAAAAAATCCATATTACCTCAATAAAGCTTGATGCAAGAAATAAAAGGGATGCTTCTGGAAACCAAGGTCAGCAGTAATTGATATAAATGTGAGGAGTCCTTCAGAAGGCTGGCCTGGATTCCTTTGATATTCACAGGGTGAATATTTACATTTTATTACCTACTGCTGACTCAATGCGCTAAAGCAAACTCCCCCAAAACCTGGTAATCTTACTGTTTTCTAAACATTACCATTGATATGTCTGTTTGCATTCCTAAAAGGCAATTGTGTACTCTAGTAAATAAAAGCAGCTGGGAAACAGAGACTCAGCGGAACTTGACTACTATAGTTGAGTTTTTCCCTGGCTTCCCCCCATAATTTCAAAACTATTATTTCTTATCTTGTATGTCCATTTGCGCATCAGCTCTTTCTCCAAGCCTTTGAACCCGAAAGCCACGCTGGCTCAGCAGTTTAACAAATGCATTTTTAATGAAATTTTCTGTTCAATGGCAGAAAATAAAGTCCCAGAATATATATATGTATGTGTGTGTGTGTGTATATATATATTCAATAACAAATTATCCCAAAGTATAATATCCAATATAAATTAAGACTATTATATGTGATAGTACAATTACTCTGAGTTTTTACTGATAGCCTCAACCATTTTCTGGTAGAAGATTATCATTTTGAAGTCTAGTCTATGTTTTATATATTTTCTGGAGCTATCACGTTAGTAGCCTATTATTTTATCTCGAAAATTATTTTGCCCCCTTCTGTGCTTCTTTTTTTAAAGCAAAAACCTTTGCCTTAGTCCAGTCTTATTTAAAGTGAGCTTTGAGTCAAGTCTCCTTCCGTCACCATGGAAGAAGACTTGACTTGGGGTGGTGAACACACAATGCACTATACAGACGATATACTGTAGAATTGTACACATGAAGCCTATATAATTTTTTTAACCAGTGCCAACCCAACAAATTTAATAAAATTAAATATCTATAAAAAGTGAGCTTTGACATAGACATGCACTATTAAAACATATCTTTGCCACATCTCATATTTCTGAGTGAAACTCAAAAAAGGCAAAAATTGTTATGCCTGAAATTCCCATGCACTCGGATACAATTGAGTTAAAAGCAGTTAATAACTTACATGACTGCGTTGATGTCACAAGCATCATTGGCCCGCTGCTGTATGAAGCCCTTGATAAATCTGCTGGGAATGACTTGTTCTGTATATCGAAGGCAGCAATCGAAGGAGCTTGCTGCTAAAAAGAAATGAACGGTGTTGAGTTCATATGAATGAACTATTCTGTGACAGGTATTATGAAACTACTTGTAGTTGTGGGAAGCCTAGAATCTGATCTATGTGGTAAACTAATCAAAGGAGGAGTTTCAGTATCTTTGAGACTGAATTTAACATAGTTCTCAGTTCTCAAAAAAAATAGTTTGTGTGCTGGGAAATTTTGGTTCAATAATATAGTTTAGAAGCACATGACTTCTCATAAAGGGAAAATCTTTAGTAAGAAACATAAACTGGCTCTCCTATTTCAATCCACTATAATTACTCAAGAATATGAGTAACTCTCACATGAAGAAATTCATAGATAATCTTTTAAATTGGCAGATTTTCATCTATCATCTGGCTGCTGAGTACTGAGAGGAATGAAAGGGTAAGACTTTACAAAGGAAAATGTGATTCATAAAAGCTGCTTTTATATGAGCTATAAATAAAGCATTTGGAAATTATAAGAGTTCATAGAAATTTTTCGTTTTGTTCATTTTTAGGAATGCACCTGTTGCTAAAAAGTGATGCTCTCCTACAACAATAAAGCAGTACTTGGGCACTCCTCCCGTTGAATTATAACCTGCTGTAAGATAGGGGATAAATGTCATCACAAAGTTGGCAAGTGGTGTTCCAGAGGCCTTGCAAGCATGAAGAACTCAGGTGCCATAATCCACCCCTAAATAGTGAGTTTTGAATTTTGCTGAAACTATTTAGTTGGGAGATGAGAAAGTTGGGGAAGTGGGAGCGTTCCTTACATTTTAGAAGGACCCCATTCACTGGTAATGCTCCTCAATTTACACCATCCAGAAATAGCAGTTTGGCAGTCTTCTGGAGCTTAGGGGTCTCTGTGAGTCCACCCACCCCCCAATCTGCTGTGATTGACAGCAGAGAAGAAAGCCTGGCCAGCAGCAGAAAGCTTTCCCTCCTTCACTCACCAATGAGCTGACAACTCCCATGACTCCCTTGTGAAAACTTTCTAACAGGCTTCTATCCTCTGGAGACACCCCAGATGAGTTCAAGGCTTAGAAGAAAATGAAAATATTTCTTCCTGCCCTGCGAGCAGAAAGAGTGACACCTACCTTCTGTCTCGCTGCAGAAGTGGAATAGCAGCACTGACATCAAAGCAGCCAGGAGCAAAATCTTGCTATAGCCCATCATTTTCAGCTCAAAGAATAGAAGTGCTCAGTGCTGGGTACCCAGTTCCCTGTGGTGTTGTGGTGTTCTGATAGCAACCTGGGACTGAGATGGCACTACTTATAGCAAATATTGGGAATGTACACAAAAGGCGTGTTCTCCCATGGGGTTTTCCCCATTGATGGACCTGCCCCATCATGTTGTCACACACACACACACACACACACACACACACACACACACACACACGGAAAACTTCCTGCCTGGGAAGGTATGAAGGTCAGTGTTGGGGTGGGGGGAGAAGGGGGAAATCCTGTTACATCCTTTGAAGATTCCCATCTAGTTTTAACTTAATCTCTTGTCTCTGAAAAGAGAGGATAAGAGTTAATAATAATACAAACACACAGGAGCATTCCAGAACTCCCATTGTTATACTCTATTTGCTTTGCAAAGCCAATCAGAGAGGGGGAGGATGGAGTAGGATTCCAGGCATACTCAGGAGCC
This sequence comes from Myotis daubentonii, assembly GCF_963259705.1. NCBI lineage: Eukaryota > Metazoa > Chordata > Mammalia > Chiroptera > Vespertilionidae > Myotis > Myotis daubentonii. The sequence goes on along the minus strand of NC_081846.1, from coordinate 28,848,621 downwards.
ATTCACAATTGCAAAACTGGAACTCAGCTGTCACCAAAAACCTTGAATTTCTAGGCTACCTTTCAGAGCAGGTAATATAACAACGCTGTAGTAGTTCCTCAATTTTTGTGGAAAATACTAACCTTTAAGTAAGCCTCAAGCTTAAGCTTCATCTTGATTTTGTGACAAGTCTTCTAAGAATCTACTACATTTACATGACTCTAATCAATATGTCAGCCCAGAAAATAATTCCCACCAACACTAAATGCTTCATGCTAATGTAGTTATATCATTAATCCAAAGTTCAGAAAGGTTGGAAAAGAAGAAAGACTATCAGCAACGATCAATCAACAAAATAAATGTCAAATAATAGTGATAATGATAACAATGGCAAAAAGCATTCCTAACATATGATGGTGTAATAAAAATTTTCCACTAGGGAGAATATCATTGTATGCTAGGGATTGGCTTGCAGGACATGTGAACTGTAAAGAAACAACACAAGGGAGCTTTGGGGGTGATATAATTAGTTTCTGTCCTACTAAGGGCATCTACACGTGTGAAAAATCATAAAGCTGAACATCAAAAAAGGGAATTGCATTATATGATCATCTATACTAATAAAAGGGTAATATGCTAATTAGACCGGGAGACCTTCCGGGAGCCTTTCCAGACAAAGCCATGGTGGTGGGGCCAAGGCAGAGGTGGTTAGGGGTGATCAGGCCAGGAGGGGAGGGCAATTGGGGGTGAGCAGGTTGGCAGGGGGCACAGTTGGGGGCAAGCAAGCTGGCAGGGGGGGCAGTTGGGGTGATCAGGCCAGCAGAGATGGGCAGTTGGGGGCCATGAGGCGGGGGGGGGCAGTTGGGGGTGATCAGGCTGGCAAAGGGGGCAGTTGGGGGTGAGAAGGCCACTGTGGGGGCAGTTGGGGGTGAGTAGGCTGGCAGGCAGAGTAGTTAGGGGTGATCAGGCAGGCAGGCAGGTGAGCGGTTAGGAGCCAGTGGTCCCAGATTGCGAGAGGGATGTCCAACTGCCGGTTTAGGCGCGATCCCACAGGGACATCCCCCGAGGGATCCCAGATTGGAGAGGGTGCGGGCTGGGCTGAGGGACACCCCCACCGATGCACGAATTTTCTGCACTGGGCCACTAGTTTTTAAAATAAAAATATTGACATCATTTAAAAAAACTGTGCACTAAACACAAATGAATTAAAAAATATATACCCTCAGCTCTAACTGACTTGGCTCAATGGATAGAGCATCAGCCTATGGACTGAAGGGTCCCAGATTTTATTGAGCCTCAGTTTCATGCTTGATCCCCGACCCCATTCAGGAGGCAATTAATTGATGTGTATGTTTCTCTCTGTGTGTTTCTCCCCTTCCCTTTTACTCTCTAAAAATCAATGGAAAAATATCCTTGGGTGAGGATTAACAGTAACAACAACAACAAAAAGATACACCATCAAATAAAAAAAAAGAGAGAGAACTGGAGTTGCTGTGCCTGTAGCTTAAAAAGCATATTTTAAAACGCAAATGTTACAAGAAATAAAGAGGAAATTTCATAATGATAAAAGATCAATCCATCCAGAAGATATAAAAATTATAACCAAATATACATCAACAACAGCACTTCAAACTACATGAAACAAAAACTGACAAAATTGAAGGAATAGACAATTCAACAACAAAAATTGGTATGTCAATACCATATTTTCAATAAAAAATAGAAAAACTAGACAGAAGATCCTCAAGAAAATAGAATACTTGAACAATACTCTAAACCAAGTAGACCTAACAGACATCTATAGAACACTTGGCCCAACAGCAATAGAATAGGCATTCTTCTCAAGTGCATATGGGACATTCTCCTAGCATACATCATGTGCTAGGACATAGACCAAGTCTTAATAAATTTATTTTTTTTTTATTTTTTTTTATTTTTTTATTTTTTTTAATTAAATCTTTATTGTTCAGATTATTACATTTGTTCCTATTTTTTTCCCCCCCCCCCATAACTCCCCTCCTCCCAGTTCCCGCCCCACCCTCCGCCCTCACTCCCCACCCACTGTCCTCATCCATAGGTGCACGATTTTTGTCCAGTCTCTTCCCACATCTCCCACACCCCTTTCCCCCCCAAGAATAGTCAGTCCATTCCCTTTCTATGTCCCTGATTCTATTATAATCAACAGTTCATTCTGTTCATCAGATTATTAATTCACTTGATTCTTAGATTCACTTGTTGATAGATGCATATTTGTTGTTCATAATGTGTATCTTTACCTTTTTCTTCCTCTTCCTCTTCTTAAAGGATACCTTTCAGCATTTCATATAATCCTGGTTTGGTGGTGATGAACTCCTTTAGCTTTTCCTTATCTGTGAAGCTCTTTATCTGACCTTCAATTCTGAATGATAGCTTTGCTGGATAAAGTAATCTTGGTTGTAGGTTCTTGGTATTCATCACTTTGAATATTTCTTGCCACTCCCTTCTGGCCTGCAAAGTTTCTGTTGAGAAATCAGCTGACAGTCGTATGGGTATTCCCTTGTAGGTAACTGAGTTTCTTTCTCTTGCTGTTTTTAAGATTCTCTCTTTATCTTTTGCTCTTGGCATTTTAATTATGATGTGTCTTGGTGTGGTCCTCTTTGGATTCCTTTTGTTTGGGGTTCTCCGCGCTTCTTGGACCTGTAAGTCCATTTCTTTCACCAGGTGGGGGAAGTTTTCTGTCATTATTTCTTCAAATAGGTTTTCAATATCTTGCTCTCTCTCATCTTCTGGCACCCCTATAATTCTGATGTTGGTACGCTTGAAGCTGTCCCAGAGGCTCCTTACACTATCCTCGCATTTTTGGATTCTTTTTTCATTTTGCTTTTCCGGTTGGATGTTTTTTGCTTCCTCGCATTTCAAATCATTGACTTGATTCTTGCGCTCCTCTGGTCTGCTGTCGGGCGTCTGTATAATATTCGTTATTTCAGTCCGTGTATGCTTAATTTCTCGTTGGTTCCCCAATATAAGATCGAGGGTCTTATTAGTTTTCGTGTAGAGCTCATTAAGTTTATCGACAGCTTCTAAACAGTTCTTGAGGGACCTTAAAAGTGTGGTTCTGAACTCTATTTCTTCCATTGACAATTTTGTCCTGTTTCTTTGTCTCCGCATTTTGTTATGCTTCCTTGGTGTACCCCCTAGTGGTCTTTGTTCGAAGTCTTATAGTTAAATCTTGATTGTTGTAGCTAATTCCAGGGAGGGTTTGACCTCCAGGCCAAGTGGCTATGAGAATCAGCTGTGTCAGCAGTGAGAGAACTTCTGTCCTCTAGGGAGGTGCTAATCTAGCCTTTGCCTGAGGCTATCCGGTAAATGCCTCCGTGCAGGGCTTGGGCGGGGCGGGTCGCACAGGATCAACAGGGTGGGCCGGAGAGAGCAGTTATGGTGGCTCTCAGTCCTGTCCCCAGGGGCTCTGCCTCTCTGAGTCCCAGCACCCGCTGCAAAGCTCGGAGAGAAAGCTGCACTCGCTCTGACCGAAGCCAGACAGTCCCGTTTCTCCCGTTTGAGTCTGGGTCCCTAAAGACTCGCCAGGATCTGGTGCTCAGAGTCTGCGACTCCCTTCCGATTGAAAACAACAACCGCGCCCTCCGCCGCCAGCCCGCTCCGCGCACTCCGCACCTCAGAATTTGACTTCACCACTGCGCCTCCTCTGAGTGTCCGTGTGCGTTTCTCTTTCCTCCTAGTTGTAGGACTTCCACTCAGCCAGCGTTTCTGTGGTTCTGGGTGATGTCCGTTCCGTGTTTTAGTTTCACTTTTGAAGTAGTTGTTCAAAGCAGCAAACTCCGGCGTTAACCTATGCCGCCATCTTGGTTCTCTCAAGTCTTAATAAATTTAAAAGGATTAAAACCATAAAAGGATGTTTCAAACTACAATGGAATTAAATTAGAATTCAATAACAGAAGAAAATTTGGGAAATTCATAAATACATGGATATTAAACAATACATTCCTAAGCAACCAATGTGTCAAAGAAGAAAGAAATAAAGGAGAAAATACCTTGAGAGGAATGAAATGAAAATGCAACATATCAAAACATATGTGACTTGGCAAAAGCACTGCTCAGAGGGACACTTATAGCTGGGATAAAGGGAATAGGGAATAGCAAAACAATAGAGGAAATCAGTGGAAACACTGGTTCTTTGGAAAGATAAAAAAAATTAAGAAGCACTAACTGCACTAATCAAGAAACTAAAGGGGGAGGGACAGAAGAATGGAGAAAAGACATATTGCTAAAATTGGGAATGAAAAAGGGATATCTCTACCAACTTTAAGACATAAAAAAAGGACTAAAATGGAATATTATAAGCAACTATATGCCAATAAAGTAGACAACATAAGTGAAAGGGACAAATTACTAGAAAGACACAAATTGCCGAAACTGACTCAAGTAGACATAAAATGTTTGAGTAACTCTATAACAAATAAAGATATCAAATTAGTAACTGAAAATATTTCTACAAAGAAAAGCCCAGACATGACTTCACTGGTAAATTCAAACATTCAAAAAAATTAAAACCAATTTTTCACAGACTTTTCCAAACAGTAGAAGAAGAGGAAGTAATTTCTAATTCATTCTATGAGGATAGTATTACACTGATATCAAACTAAGAAAAAAAATCACAAGAAAATTATAGGAGAATATCTCCTATGAATATAAATATAAAAATCCTCAACAAAATACTAGTAAACTGTTTCTAGTAACATATACAGTTTAAAGGATCATGCACCAGAACTAAGTGGGATTTATCCTAGGATATGTAAAACACACAATATTAACAGAATAAAAAAACAAGAACCATACAAAAAAATATTTGACAAAATCCAACTAGGAATTGCCTCATCAAACTAAGAATAGTAGAGAACTTCCTCAACCAGCTAAAGACCATCTATGAAAATCCCACAGCTAATACCATACTTAATGTTAAAAGACCAAATGTTTTCCTCCTGAGGAAAGTCCAAGACAGGGATGTTTGCTCTCACCACTTCTATTCAACATTGTGATAGAGGATAGCCAGAACAATTAGACAAAAAAAAGAGGGAAGGCTCCCAGATTGGAAAGGAAGTAGTAACTATTTTAATCTGCAGATTAAATAATCCTGTATATAGAAAATCCTAAAGAATCCACTAAAAAAACTATTGGAACTAATAAGTTCAACAAAGTTACAAGATTCAAGACCAATATATGGAAATCAATTGTATTTCTATACACTACCAGTGCATAACCTCAAAATAAACTTAAGAAAACAATGACTACTATAATAGCATTAAAAATATTAAAATACCTAGGTATAAATTTAGGAAAATAAATTAAAACTACAACTGAAAAACTATAAAACATTAAAGAATTAAAGAAGCCTTCTAAATATATAAAAAGACATCTCATGTCACACATTAGAAGACTTAACATTGTTAAAATGGCACTACTCCCCAAACTGATCTACAGATTCAACACGGTTCCTATCAAAATACCAGCTAACATTTTTGCAGAAATGGTAGAGCCAATATTCAAATTCATATAGAATTATAAGGGACCCTAAAGAGCCAAAACAATCTTGAAAAAGAAGAACAAAGTCAAAGGACTTACACTCCCTCATTCCAAAACTTACTATAAAACTACACTAATCAAGACATGTGGTACTGGCATAAGTGTAGACACACAGATCAATGGAACAGAATTGAGAATCCACATATAAATCCCCATGTCTATGGTCAACAGACCTATTCAATGGGGGAAATAATAGTCTTTTCCACAAATGGTAATGGGATAACTGGGCATCCATATGTCAAAGAATGATGTTAAACCTCTACCTCACCTAAATATCTTAAAAAATTAACTCAAAGTGGATCATATACCTAAATATGAGAGCTAAAACTATGAAACTCTTAGAAGAAAACATGGAAGTAAATCTTCATGACCTCAGGTTGGGCAATCGTTTTTCAAATACAGCACCAAAAGTTCAAACAACATTATAAAAATAAATAAAAATACAAACCTGAACTATATCGAAACTATAATCTTTTATGCTCCAAAGGATACTGGGAGGGGGGCGGGGAGAAGTGACCTGGATTCTAAGATAGCCCCTACGAATGACTTTACAAAGATGTTTTAGAAACATCGATGTTTAGGTAGCCAATAGTGAAGAAAATTACTGTTGTGTATGCTAAGGCCAGATGATTCCTCCAGACCCCAGAGGACAGCTTGGTTTGGTATTCAGTGTCTCCAGAATATATGGCATAGCCACAAGCCCTGTGTCCCATGTGTCTCTAGACAAAGCTCTGGCCCGTCAATTCATTACGCTGCGAGGATGTGTAGTCATCCTGAAAAACACTTGTCTATCAGATGCAGGGAAAGTAAGGCCTGATCGTCCTGAGGTTCTCAGAGAGGCCTGAAAAAATCATCATTGCTACTAAAGAGACCGTCAAGAGAGGAGTGGCCAAAGAATGTCACTCCAGCATGTAGTGACAGCCAGAGCCAAGGTGCTGGGACTCAATGAAGCTTCCTGAAGGAAAAGCACTGGGATAAAGATGGTTCCACCTGCAGCTTCAAGCCCAACATTAAATACAACCTGTTTGTCAGTGTATGATAATTCCAAAAATTCTCACAGATATCAGTTTTCCAAAAAATATGATGCTTCTCTATAAAAGCCACTGACAGACTCATAACTTGCTCCTTTTCAAGAACCAAAGAGATCCCTCTGAGAAACCGTTAAAGCATTCGTTCCAGGTGAAGTAAAACCAGAAGCCAGCTCCATTCTAAATTTCTGCAGGGTTGTTGCTGACACCAAAGTCAAAGACCCTGATCACCAGTCCACTGACAGCAGGTGTTATGACCTCAGGAATGGAGCCTTGAGAGTTGCCAAGTCAATTTTTTTGAGTGAACATTCTTTGCAGACACCTGAACTGATGACCCAAAAAGTGGTGTGTGCTCTATATGTGAAAACCACGTGATCCTTTTTTGACTCGGTGAGCGACCATCCAGTTCAGATTTCATTTCTCTGTAGAAAGAGGAATTGATATCAATTCTAACTCCTCCCTGCATTGTTTAGCCTGACCTGGAGGCTTTTCAGTTGCTTCCAGTTTCCCACCTTCTCATTTTCCTGGAGCCTCAGAAAAGGAATCTCCAATAATGACATGCAGAAAGAAATCCACAGTCATTAAAGGACTCACGCTAGTCACCAGCTGATGTGAACAGTGACAAAGTTCCCAGTGCATGGCCGTAACACATCACCTTTCCCAAAGCCATCAAGTGAGCAGATGGTGCAACAAGGCTGATGAACGAAGACAGTGGTCCTTCCCTGCCATCACGTCTTCTCTAAGAGCAGAACTGCCTTTAATGTGCCAGCATTTCAGCCAGTGGTAGAATCATCTAGATACACACGGTTGGGTTTGTCTGTAACCGCCTTCCCTGCCATGGGGTCTTCTTTCTCGCGCCTCTAGACACACACCAAATGAGCTGGTTTCCCAGAGAGGAGCTCAGCACTTTGCTCATGTCCAGCTCTTCAATGATTTTATTAATGTGTTCATTCCTTGCCTGACTCTTCATTTTGGCCAAAGAGCTGCTGAAAACTCTGTGTTCTCTTTCCATCAAAGGCCCCATTACATTATCATCTTGGACTACATAACCTGTGGTATATTTGAAAATGGTAGGTTGAGGGGTTCCATTCAGCAGAATCGTTCCAGAGGGACCACAGGGTCCTCCTACGCAGCCAGGATGCCTAAGAATGGGGATCTGTCTACACTCGAGGGTCTCAAGGTAGCATTGATAGCAGGTTTCATCATCTCACTAACATCCTTCAAAATCTCCTTCTCAACAGTTCTGACCACCTAAGACGTCACTCTTCCCCTTCACTTAACAGCAAATATTATGAAAACTTAACACAGGTCAAACAGATAGCATTGCACAGTCTTCAGAGGGCCCAGCAGATGAAACTTTGGTGCTTATTTTTGACATTGGAAAAACAAAAACATTCTTTGCAGGCATCTAGAAAACGCCTTTTCTCCACTGAGCTGCCACGGGATGAAATGAATCTTTCCGATAGGATTCTCAGTGGGATTTTGATGTATGAAATTGCTTGGGCTACTTCTTTCCTGCTGTGGAGAACCACCTCTGCTTAGTCTTGGGTTATAAAACATACACATGCAGGCAGGCATACACACAATGTACACACACACAAATACACACATAAGCCCAAGAAATGGAATTTTAGGGTCAAAAAAATGTGTACATATTTAATCATTTTTGAGACTGCAAGTTTACCTACCAGAACTCTTCAGCTGGGTAGGCCCAATGCCCTGTACATTTCAAAACATCCAGAAATACACGCACTAGGGTTTTGTGGAAGCAATTACATCTTATTCTTTATTAAATATGAGCGTAAAACGTGGCAAATGCCCGAACGTTATCAGCTATTGTGATATGTCCTAGCCCCGTGGTCGGCAAACTGCGGCTCGCGAGCCACGTGCGGCTTTTTGGCCCCTTGAGTGTGGCTCTTCCTAAGCCTTAGGAGTACCCTAATTAAGTTAATAACAATGTATCTACCTATATAGTTTAAGTTTAAAAAATTTGGCTCTCAAAAGAAATTTCAGTCGTTGTACTGTTGATATTTGGCTCTGTTGACTAATGAGTTTGCCGACCTAGCCTCTACCTCTTTAACTGCTGGGAACTTTTTATTGTTTTTGTGTGTGTGTGTGTGTGTTTCTGGCACAAGAAGAACATTGTGAAATGTATATGCTACACCCTGAACTCATAAAGTGCATGTTTTGCCAGGGAAATCGAAGAACCGGAAGAATAGGACCAGAGGAAAGGTGGAGGGCAGCCCTTATCACTCCTGTACTTTCCAAAGGAGCCTCTGGGTACTGAGTATATTTATTTAACAGATCAAAGATTTTAAATATGTGACTGAGTTATTGTTTGTGATGATGAAATCTGGGTAGCTCCCTATCGTAAATGTGAAAATTCCCCTGCGTGCTTTCTCAAAGCTGACATACAGAAGCCATCTATAATAATCTGACGAGGCAGAAAATATTTGCAAAGGAATGCTGCTCCGTCAGGGGCAGAGGCCACATGTTCCACCTTAGCTTTGCGTCAGAGCTGGCAGTGTCCACGAGGTCCTTATGAAGGGCATCAGTTCAATGGCCGTGTTCCAAGTTCTAATACGTGGTGTTTAAATACTCCAATATGATGTCAGCTCACTATGCTTCTGTAGAGGAAGGGTCAGCTGTCCAGTGGTTGTCCATTTCTAGACTTACTCGAGGAAAGACTAAGACTGATTGATCACTTATTTAAGGCAATCGGATCTACTAAGAAAGTAATCAGAAATGTTTGCAAAAATTACACACAAAACTTCTTTGCAGCACTACGTAGAATAGAAAATAAAGTGGAAATACCCAAATGTTTAATAATAGTTTGTGATTAAAATAATTATGGGATTGAATAATATGTTACCATTTAAATAATTTTGAAGCATTTTAGGCAAGGGGAAAAATACTAGTAACATAATGATAGTAAGAGTAATAGGATGCAAAATTGTAAATAACATGTTAATCCACTATGGAAAATTCTGAGTGTTTATACTGACGCATGACAAAAACAACACTAAGACATTAAGGAAATTCACCAGAGTGGAGAAAGAAATGATCTCTAGTAGTTAGAGGCTCTTCCTCTTTATTTTCATACTGTTTCTATGTTTATCTTTTTTTTTTTTTTACAACAAACACATTTTGCTATTATAATTAGAAAAGAATAAACTATTTTCAAGACTACATATTAAATAGAGCCACATTTCCTAGTATATGCAGTAATGAACTTAAAAATATGACTTTAAAGAGTGACTTTTATTGATAGTTTTAATATTTTCTAGTAAAAAAAATGCCACTGCAGGAAAAAGAATAACCTTGTTTCTTGGAATACCTCATACCAGGCTTTCATGAAAGTATTATAGTAAGCCTTGCAAAATTTTCACTGTCCTCCTAACTTCACTGATAGCCCCAGAAGAGACATAAATATTGCAGGAGAACATCAATAATACATTATATTTTGTGTTCGAATTTGCAGGATAAAATAGGTAAACACTATCTGGAAATAGCTTACTGGGCTAGTAGCTTTTTCAAAATTCAATAGTGAAGTTACTTTATTAGGTTAGGAAAATATGTTCATAAAACAGTTTTAGAAAAACAGATCACTTTGATAATGAGAACTCAAGCATGACTAATTAGCCACACCAATAACTTGCTGTGTGACCTGTGTCACACACAAATCATGTGGCCCTGACCAAGCCACGCCATGTCGCCTCAGTTCTGCATCTAAAGTACAAATAAAATGCATATCCATGTATCACTGCCAG